>NC_071355.1:228641454-228953418 GCF_943734655.1 Sabethes cyaneus
GAAACGCTCAGAGGACGGTCTTTGTCGGCAAACTGTTGTTGGGGGATATCGACGCGCCTTGGATTCTCTCCAGAATAAACATAAATGTAGTACCACGACCCCTTCGACGCTGGGATTTCACGAGACTTCAGCAGTACAGAACGGATTATGCACAAAATGAGCCCATACGATCGATGTGTTTTTTATTTAACCAGTGTTACCATTTGTTTGACTTCAATGTTAGTGCTAGCGTTTTTCGTGACCGTGTAACAAACTATTATGTTATATCCTAGTTTATAAGTGTTCATGTAGACTGTTTGTCCGATGAATGTATACAAAATAAATAACAATAACAATAACAAATGTTGGTGAGTTTCCTCTATTACAAATGTCAATATTGTTAGACGAAATGTAATTGAGAAGATTTTCGCCTCTTCTATTGATATCTGAGCTACCCCACAGTGTATGATGGGCACACATATATATTGCAAAAATCTATGTGTGGGACACAGAAACTATACGAAAAGTTTTCTCAGTATACTGCTCAACTCAACTGGCCGATTGAACTGCTTGACTAGACTGTTCGATTCGAATTTTCGACTGGTTAGATCGACTGGACTGCTCGATTCAACTTCTGGACTAGACTACTCGATTAAACTGCTATACTGGACAACTTGATTCAACTCCTGGACTAGACTGCTCGACTCGACTGCTCTACTGGACCGTTTGGTTCGACTGCTCGATTTGATACTCGACTGAACTGTTCGACTGGATTGCTTGATTCAACTGCTCGATTAATCTGCTCGACTTACCACTCGACTCGACCCGACCACTCGAGTCAACTGCTCGACTAGACTACTCGATTTAACTGCTCTAATTGACAGCTCGACTACACTGCTTGATTCAACTACTCGATTTCACTGCTCGACTAGACTGCCTGACTAAACTGTGCGATTCAACTGCTCAACTTGGCTACTCGACTCAACTGCTCGATTCAATTGTTCGACTGAACTGCTCGGCTGAAATCGACTCAACTGCTCCATTCGACTATTCGTACCGGCTGCTCGACTCAACTTCACGACTTACTACTCGTGATTCAACTACTGGATTTTACTGCTCGACTCTACTGTTCGACTTGACTGCTCGACTCAACTGCTTGACCAGCCTAATCGCCTGGATTGCTCGTCGCTATATCAACCGGTTCATTTGAATCGGTTAGTGGCAGAAAATGGAAGGTTCAGAGTCACTCACGCAAAAGAGCCGTTTTGCCCACCTATAGAATTAGCACAGTGGAGATAATGTTTCTATTAAGTTAAATTAAACCCAATGCGATCATAAAAATTATTTGTTTCAGTTTCAGGTTGGGACTCTTTTATGTACAACATCTTAGAACTATATGGTTGTAAACGTAAAATCCTCGCATGCCGTTCCGGATTTTGCGGATCGTTGGATTCGGGCTCAACTAGCAGAATATAAGCCTCTCAATATCAAAGGCAATTTCTCCGAGGAAGAAAAACCAACATAAATTTAATCAATAATAAACCTGCATTTTCGTTTTATGACCGTTGAGCTTCGGCTCAAAGCGCTTGCATTCAAGAAAGCTTACGCTGGGTACTTTATCCCATGCAGATTCAATTTCTGAAGTTGCTTATACAGTCAACTTTCGCTAATTGCACTAAGCTCTTAGCCCATTTAGTGAAAGACTTTCGTTAATTGGGCTGAGACGTCAAAACCGAGGGATGTATCGATTGTTTTTGTCGAAATCGTCGCAGAAAGGTTTATACAAATATGCACTTATATTAAATACGGAATCAAAGTGGAAACTAATCTTTTCGTTGTTGAAATTTATTTCTAGATTATTTAACAAGTAAAGAGTAGAATTTCAAGTGACAATGTTAATATATATTGCCATTTTTAACTGTTTCACCGTGATTCTAAAAATGGGAGGGTCAAGTTCATAATTGATCGGAAAACGATGTGATGCAATTGTATTCCATTTAATTAATTTTAATATTTTCTATATAAAATATTTTCCACACTTGAATGAACTATATTCAAGAGCCCCTCAGAAGAACAAATACGCAGTCAGAAATGACGTTTGACTTCGTTTTAGATGGGCTATAGCCCAATTAACGGGAGCCCGATTAAAACGTAGCCCACTTAAAGATAACCGAACGAACGAAAGTTGACTGTAGAATATATTTGTCGATGCTTGTGAAGCACGTAAGGGTTGATATTTTGTGATCCGAATAGCGGTTTATCTTCTGACACGCAGCACTTTTGGCCGATCGTGTTTTCGTATAGACAAATTTGCATTTCTGTTTTTGCTTCGTATATCTGAATAATGAAAATCTATTTCAACAACTAAACAGTACAGTCAACTTTCGCTAATTGCACTAAGCTCTTAGCCCATTTAGTGAAAGACTTTCGTTAATTGGGCTGAGATGTCAAAACCAAGGGATATATCGATTGTTTTTGTCGAAATCGTCGCAGAAAGTTTTATAAAAATATACACTTATATTAAATACAGAATCAAAGTGGAACCTAATCTTTTCATTGTTGAAATTTAGTTCTAGATTATATTTAACAAGTAAATAGCTGAATTTCATGCTACAATGTTAATATATATTGTCATTTTTAACTGTTTCACCGTGATGCTAAAAATAGGAGGGTCAAGTTCATAAGGGATCGGAAAACGACATGATGCAATTGTGTTCCATGCAATTAATTTTAATATTTTCTATATAAATTATTTTCCACACTTGAATGAACTATATTCAAGAGCCCCTCGGAAGAAAAAATACGCTGTCAGAAATGACGTTTGGCTTCGTTTTAGATGGGCTATAGCCCAATTAACGGGAGCCCGATTAAAACGTAGCCCAGTTAAAGATAGCCCAACGAACGAAAGTTGACTGATTGTAACCAAGGATGGTTCGATCACTTTGACTCAATTTTGATTCATTTGATAGTACCGTCTCAGTGGAGCAAAATTTGACAATGTGATATATGAATCATTTATAGACCAAGTTATTATCTACAATTTTGCTGAATAAAGTTTTGCTGTATCTTTTGTATTTACGGTGCTACAATGCTAGTACCTCTTTATTAACTAAATGAACGTTCATTTAGTCACTAAAGAGTTACTAGCATTGTAGCGCCATTACTACAAAAGATACAGCAAAACTTTATTCAGCAAAATTGTAGATAATAACTTGTTCTATAAATGTCTCATAAATCACTTTATCAAATTTTGCTCGGCTGAGACGGTACTCTCAAATGAATCAAAATTGAGTCAAAGTGATCGAACCATCCCTGATTGTAACGAATTAAAAAGAATCTCTCGCGTTCTGAAGGAAAACAAATCGTGCTATGGATGGATTATTCTTTCGGTATGTTTAAACATAACTAAACTATGGCTTCACTTTGATAAATATATATTATACAACTTTTGCTAAGGTTTAAAATAAATACTAAAACTACTCCCAACTTGGCCAGTCGTTTAACGACAACTACGCCGTTAGTTAGGACAATGCACTATTTCCCGGAACAACAATTTCGCTATTTACACAAACTTATACTTAGAGTACGACCAGAGCATGAGCACCCAGTTCAGCTCATCATCTTTTTGGTGAGTTGCCGTTCCTTCTGCTTCGGCTTTCGGGAACGAATCACCGGTGGCGGCAGGGAGTCCACCGAACGGCCCAACGGGTATTCCAACTTCAGTGGCGTTGACATCAACCGTTTTGCCGGCATCCACACGATCACATGCTGATGTTTGCCATCGAATTGTTGCTGCATGTAGAGCTGATACGGGGTCGGTCGCTGTTCCGGTAAAACATCCAAATCGTTGTCCAGTTCGTGAAGAACAGTCAAATGGTAAAATACTTGCGACGGACTTCGGTCGATGCTAGACGAGTGACGTTTCGTGTCCGATGACGATCGAAATATCGCCGACAGCTGGGTAATGGTTGGACTGGCCCGCGTAGCTGTTGGGAACCAGTTCGGAGTACTTCCGGCGGAAATTGCTTCCGGAAGAAAAGGATAATCTCCGGGAGCAATGGCAGTTTGCTCTAGATGGTCTTTCCAGCGCGGATACATTTGTAAATCCTCCGAATTGTCCCCGGGGTAAAGACAGCACTTCTCTTGATGGTTATGCTTGCAATGTTGGCAGGGATCATCTCGCTTTGGACTTGAACTTCGTCCGATGGGAACGTTTTTATTCTGTTTCAGAATTTTCTTTTCCATATGACAGCTTTCATTATGTTGCTTGATCTGAACAATACGAGCTGTGATTTTTTGCTGCACAATAGCTGCATCGTTAGATTTTGTAGAATTTCGCGACGAACGACTTGTAGGGAAACAACACGGCATTATATCACTGCAATCGACGATGTCCTTAAATTGTACACTTCTGCCGTCTAAACAGCCTGCAATCAACTTGTACACTGGTTCTTTGCCATCACTACGACTACCTCCTGCTCCCATTTTTTCGTCCTACTAGCGTCGTGCTCACTGAATGAATGCAGAACCGATAAATGACAGTAACAAGATTCATACGAAAGGCCAGGATGCAGGTAGGATCTGTTAAAACAGTATAATGGATGAGGAGGATCGTGTGCAGGTCGAAAATATATCGATTAGACTGAGTTTCATTCATACTTGAGTGGGGATTTCACACAGAAACACATTGAAACCACTTGAACTGTGCAAACAAATACTTTACCTACCATAAAAGATACTAAAGAATGAGACAGAGATTTACCTGAGACACTCATACTATTAGACTCATTAATAGAAAATAGATGGTCATTTGTGAAACACATCGAATGAAGGAAACCGGACGTTGTACAGGAAGGAAACTAATTTTTTTTTTCGCACAAACAACAAACCGCGAAGTGGCTAGCCGAAATTGTTCCAAAAACATTTCTACCCGGTCCGGCAAAACCTAGAGCTTCAGACAAACGAAAATTTATGAATGAAACTGACTGGGGAAATCCTTACCCTCGAGCGGGGATGTTTTGAGTTCTTTCAAGATAATCTTTTCCGCATGCGCCCAGCCCTCTTGTCTTTCCGAAACAACAACAAACGGATAGACGCCAACCGAATGCGCATAGGTATTGTTCGAACGAACATTTGCTGCCTGCGCTGGGAAATGTGAATGCACCTGTTGGTTGTTGGCGGCAAAACCGTCGTCGGTCGAAGCAGTCAAGTACCTTGGGAAAAGGAAAGTTTTTGTAGCGTCGTCCTTTTACAGATTGGTTAACGATGAGCCGGAATGCTTTCGGGCTGAACAGTTTCTCGATATACACTGGTGTCTTTCCTTTTTACGCGGTTTTCACACAGTTTATTTTTATTATTACTCAAAAATTGCATTTGGCTATTAGAAATCTTATTAAAACAATAATCAAACGAGATCAAAACATATTAAAATGAATTTCTATGAAATCAGAGTGTCCCAAGAATCCCTTTTCACGCGATTTCATAGAAAATCTGTCACGCGCCCCGTAAAAAGATACAATGTTTGATGTATCGTATGCAGGGTAAGGAACCGATTAATTAGGGGTCGCCCATTTTATTCAACTGAAAATAAATTACCTTAAAATGCAATAATGTTCACATTTTCAGAATCTTGAATCACTTAACCATAGATGAAAATAAAAACTACCGTTTGTTTTGTTTAAGATATGGGGTGTGTGTACTTTTTCTCGACGGTTAATTATGTTAAATGTAATTTGGTTTTGCGGTTTTGCAGTTAAAAAATCAGCTTTTTTTGGTTCAAAAACATTAAATTGCTCTAGACGAGTGCTAAGCTGTGCAACAATTCTCGGGTACTTTTTCAAATCGACATATGTGACAATGAGTGATTCTCTTCGTGACACCTCTCTTTCGCTTTTATCGATTGCTGAAGTCACTAATAAGCTAATGTTTTGAAAATTTTCTGTTCAATGCATTTATGTTGCCGTGAAATACGGAAGAGAGGAGATACGAAGAGGATCTCTCATTATCACATAGGTCGATTTGAAAAATTACCGGAGAATTGACCATGCCGAACCATCAAAACTTGCGTGAGAACAAAAGCAAAGATACTTCCTTCTCTTTTTTTCTCACGCAAAAAACAAACAAATATCAGCAACTTCGTAGTCGCGAATAGCCTTATTTTGAATAACTTTGCTAACGTCAAAAACGTCCCTAAAAGTAGTATTGAAACATATGAGACACTCACAAAAAACTTTCGCACACTTATATCATAGTTAAAGACCAAAGCTCCAAATGCCGCGATCCAAATTTCAAGTTTATGTCCCAATTCGTGAGTCCTAGATCCAAAGTTTCAAAGCTCCTAGTTTCAAATCTCAAGCCCCAAGTTTCAAATTTCATGGCCCAAAACACAAGTGCCACGTCTCAACTCCTAAGTCACAAGTCCCAGATCACAAATCTCAAATTTCAAATCCCAACTCCCGAGGTCATCCCGGGACCAAGTGACAAGTAGTCCCGGCTCTCAATTCTTAAATCCTCAAGTCTCAAGTCACAAGCCGTCACAGATCTCAAGTCTTAAACCCTACCTCTCAAGTTCTAAGTCATGCGAACCAAGACTCAAGTTCTAAGTCACAAATCCAGGTGGCAAGCCTCAATCTCAAGTCCCAAGTTCCAAGTCGTCTCGGGATTCAAATTTCAAGCCGTCTCGGATCTTGAGTCTTATGCCCCAAGTCTTGACTTCCAAGATCCAAATACCGCGATCCAAGTCCTAGAACTCAAATCTCAAGTTCCAAGTCCCACGCCCCACGCCCCAGGTCACAAACCTCTCTCTCCGTCACTCGCCTCAAAGAATAATCCCCTTGGCTTTACCATCGAGAACCGGAATGCAACCAACACGTTACATCTGTCTCTGACATTACAGATGTCCTCTGACAACTGTCCAAAAATAAACTTAAGGGAAAGGAATCCAAGCACAATCTAACTGCAATTACAACTTGTCACACGCGGAAGGACACTCCCACTAGCATGAGACAAAAATTGAGCAGAAGAAAACAACGTGGAGATTTCGGCCCATCCTTGACGGCCTACGCACAGGTTCGCGATTCAGCGCAAAAGTACTATGACAATCTACTCACGAAATCACCCAGTACACAAAACAAATTTATCAATTTCACAAAGAAGTGACGCCCGACTCATCCGATGTCGGATCCTTCCGCAACTGCACCCTGACAGCAGGCCTACGACAGCGTTGGGCTGATATACCATCTTCAGCATTCGTGCGTGTTTTTGACAAAGAACAATAGACCGATTCCACTTGTCTCTACTCCATAATCACGCTCGTCTGTTTGAGCTCAAAATAGTCCCGTGCAGCTTAGCGTCGCTTGGTACAACTTACTGAAGACTCTAATATGCACAGGCGGGCGATTCCTAGCCTCACTGCACCCAAACAATTGAATCTCAATTCCTCTAGATTCACGTTTGATAATGAAAATAATCTTCAGTGAGTCCCGATCGACTCGATTTGAACCAAAAACATCAATGGGCTATGCATGTATCACTTGTGATGAGCAGCGAACTTGTCGCTCGAATAGTCCCAGAACTAATGATCTCACAGAAGTCGTCTGTACTGGGATCAGCCTCTTCAATCAGTTCTGATCTGTTGCGATCGGATATCACCGCTGATAAAAGAGCGTAGGAGAGCGCAAGGGTGACATTGGTAGCGTGATCATCACTGCTGTGATCGGGATGCGATGTTTGACCCCTTTTGGAGAGTCCTTTTTTATTAGTCCTGGCGTAGTGGTTAGCATTCACGCCTCTCACGCCGAGGACCCGGGTTTAAACCCCAACCCCGTCACGAATGACAAAAGCTGATTAAAGTGACTATAATCTAACAAAAAAAATCACTATCAAGGTCCTCAACACTTTACGTTTTGTTGGTCTTTTGCGCTCATATGGAAGTCACTTGCAAAATTGACTTCTAGAGAGTAGCAACGGTACTTTGCAAGATTATTTTTAGGATTTGGAAAGATGAATGGGAAATGTCTATCCTTGTCCTATCCAATTCATAAAAACAATTAACTCAATAATAATGAAATACCACCACCCACAAAATACTCTGCCAATTTCTATTGCATCCTGTATCATCCTTGACCAAGACAATAGGCAAATGGCAAAGATAATAGATAAGCACAAGAGTTTTGGGAGCTCTCGGGCAGCGTCCGGCATTGAGAAACAAATAGAAAGCCTTGGTTGCTAAACAATCCGCTTTCGAGAGTTTGACCTTCTGATTTATATTCAACAGATTTCACAGCCAGCTGTTAGGATCCAGGACAGTTGAGAGGCTAATACTTATCAACGCTAACAGTCGAAACACGACTAGTTTGTTAAGCTAATACGATCGTACATCGGGACCAACTGGAAGGCCTGTATAAAAAATAAATGAAGCTGATTTTTTCATCATGAATACGGCCAGAGTTATCTCATTTTCAGAGCTTAGCACTTCGATCAAGTTCAAACCAAGCTGATGTGATGATGACAGTGACTAATTCTAGACTAACTCTAGCTATTTAAACCATTTAAATAACAGGAAATAATCGGATGTAGTGATTAAATTGTTTAAATAGCTGGAATTTTGTCAATATTTATGAAAAATTTGCAACTGTTCGGAATTAGGCACTGTTTTGAATATGATGCTTGCACGGTATTTACATGAAAATTTGAAATCAGACACGATATTTGATGAAACAAAAACGAAAAAACGATAAACAGATTTTAAAGATGAATTTAAACCTTTCCTAATCATTGATTAAAGGTAGCTTAAAAATATCAGTGTTTTGGCTCATCATTCAGTAAACTGACATTCCATAACTCGCTATTTTTTATTATTCCGTCTACTCACAGTATCATTGCTACATCCAAATAACTAAGTTACTTACTTTTCGCATCGTCCACAGTCGGTTGTTCGAGTGCTGCGGGTCCAACGATACGCTTGACCTTTGCCGTGTGCGTCTCATCCAGCGTTAACGAAGAGCATATATGCCGACCCAGGTCGACACTTTCCGGGAACCCACTCTCGGCGCAATACTGCAAACAACCGATCGCCAAGCTGGGTTGTCGTTCGTCAATGCAGAGCTGGATAAATAGACGAAGCGACTCCAGCCCCGGATCTCCAACAATGGAATTCTGTTGGCTGTTCAGTTTCTCGAATACGGTCTGCGCTTTAACCATGTCTTTGCCTCGGCAGCATATGGTTAATATATCACCAAGGATGGGTCCGGAGAGAGACGTTACCTGCGGTCGACTGCGATTTCCGGCAGCAAGCAATTCCTCCAGCCTGTTGTACATGTCCCATGCAATAGTTGTGTACCGCTCATCTGTCTCAGGATCGCTTGACGGATTTGTGATGATAATTTGTAGTACCAAAGTGAGCAGATTCTCGCGGCTAGTGTGCTCAAACTGGATCATGTGAGACCAAATTTGAGGTAAATGCTCGGTGGCACCATTAGCGTCGATGGATTTCAAAATTTCCTCCATTATTGTGGGTTCAGGGATATAAACGTTTGGAACAAGCATGTGGTATGTTTGCATGAAAGTTTCCAATGGTTCAGCAGTACAAAGAAGACTAAAATAGTGCCGGTAGTAAATGGATTCCTTGTACGAATCTCCAATCAAGTCGTAGTTGTCCTTATAGTGAAGCAAGGCGTCGACACGTTTGGCTAGGTCCTTGTCATGCAAATGATTCCGGCACACATCCATGGCCGTTACAAAAAATAATGTATCCTTTGGATCTAATATTTTAAACTCTTTGTTTTCGATTTCGTTCATAATGTCGTGAAGTACGTGACTGACTGGTCCACGTTCTCGACAGAAAATGACTAAAACGTGATACCAGCTGGCAAGCGAAGGCTCGATATTAAGCCTCCGAAATTCAGCCAAAGTTTTTACGGCATAATTTCTAGGATAATTGTAGCCTCCAATTGTGCTAATCGCTTGCAAAACTGCATTAAGTGTACCAACATTCGGTCGCAAACCTTGGGTATTCATAACTGTCATAATTTCGCATAGCAGTTCCCAGCGCTTTTCATAGCCTTCCCTTAGCGACGAGACTATCTGAAGCAAGCTGTTGAAAGTAGTTGTATCAAGTTGAATTCCTTTTTCAATCGATTCCTGGTAGAGTGCCCAAGCTTTCTCTACTTGGTAGTATTTGGCCATCCCCCGGATCAGGGCACAATAATGCTTTGGTTGTTTATCTTGCACCTCGTGAAAAAGTTGCTCACCCAACTCAAAATCTTTCCAAGTCTTTTTCTGACGATTACCTCTTTCAGCAACGCCTTGACGAAACCATCGTTCCTCAATATACTCATCAGGAAGTGATTCCTCGTGATTGAAAAAACATAACAATTCAAAGAGTGACTGCTTCACCTCAGGCTTAATTTCCACGTTGTTCTTTTGCAGCAGCTGGTACACCAAGACGGCATCCTTCACCTCAGCATTGTCAATCAACTTTTGCAAATCTGATTCCTCCACTTGACTTTCCTCGGTATAAATCATCGTCGGAATGAACGCCTCAACCGGCGGATCTGCTTCTTTGTGCTAAAACATGAAACAATAACAAAACTTTCGACCGGTTTCACCTAAGACCTTACCTGAAACAATTTAGAATTCTCCTGTCTGATCCAGCGAGCAGCCTTCCGGCCAGCTTCCTGGGCCATGGCGAATGATTTCTTGTTCGAGTTGGTAATCGGAATTAGGAACGGATCATCATGGTACTTGTAGTGTGCTGCCGTAGGATCGAAACCCACTGTGCTGGATAGTGCGTTTAGAATATCCGTGGGTCCACGTTCAACTCTTGCGGGAATAACAATTTTCTCTTTTCCCTTTGGTGACTGCGAAGCTGGAATGCTGCTGCTGCTCTGATGGCGAACATATTTCACTGTCACATTCCGAATTGATGGGTACAAATTCAATCTGCACGCGTGTTTCGGTAAGTTAATCATAGTACACAGACGATGAGCGATCACTTCCGCGAGAAATAGTTATTTAAATCAGCTTTTAACCTAAATTGCTACGGAATTTATTTGCACAATCCGTGGAGAATATCAACTAAATTACTCTGTTGTAAAATGCTGCAAACTGGAAATGGAACGAATCGTGTGCCGGGTTATGTCACTTTTATCAATAAACAACAAATGAGCTGTGCGGCCAAATTATTTCTTTAATTCAAAATTCACAGAAATTAAATCACAATGCTACTCAGCCGACTTTTTTAAGCAATCAAATTAAAAAAATAAATAATAATGCAAAATATTTACAACAGAGCATTTCCATTTCTTATTTTTCATTTAAACGATCTGAAACATCTGAGAGAAAAAAATTATTCCACATTATCACCCTATGCTCTGCCGTAGCGCGAGACAGCGCCTCTCTTCTTAGACGCACACCAGCGCCTCTGTGCGTCAGAAAGTGTACTATGCTCCTTTTCGCATGCGCCAATAGTCGAACAAAAGCTTCACTCGACAAGTAGCTGGCGCCGCGGTAAAAACAATTTTATTTTTATTTCAAGCTATAGGTGAACTAGAGTGACTATATACAGAGTGGCGACAATGTCAAAATTGGAATGATAATTATCTGTCAGTGTCATTCCAATCGAGCAGACAACCTATCCAACGCGTATGCAGGAAAGAGAAAGAAAAACCTAGGATAAACCGCATTGCATACATTTGGGATGACTTGGCGCCACTCTGTATATAGTCACTCTAAGGTGAACAAAAGCTTCATTCGACAAGTGGCGCCGCGGTAAAATTGATGATAATTTTATTTCAAGCTGTCAAAACACATAGAAAACTAAAATCATCAGAATCAGAAGCGAATTTGAATTTTTTTTAAATACGCGCTTTGGAATCATTTAAATGTTATGGTTGAATTAGAAAACAACATAAATACTTACTATAATTTTTATTTGCCTGCATTTTATTTAAACCTAATAAAATTTTATAACATAATAAATACTACACAATAAGGACATTGATTTAGCATGCCTTGGATGAAATATTGTTATAATTTCTCTTTAAACACTTAAAATTACCTTTTATTGTGTGTGTGGATATTATCACTACGACCAGCATTTTGATCTATTGTGATCTTATCCGGGTTTTGTTCCGCACTTCGTTGTTATTACAGCGAGCGAATTGCTTATTATCCGTGCTTAAAGTGTCGGTGTGTTTTCACTCTGTTTTTCCTATACGCTTTTTACTACTTTTCAACCAATCTAGCGCTAGAGCCCGGAAGTGCGGAGACTAGTTATAATTCGTCCTTGGACAAGAGGCTTCATTCGCACCTAGAGCAAGTATCATTCTTATAACCGGTCACGGCTAAAGGCTTAATGGTCGGTAAAGCAGAGTTCAGCACAGAGTGAGGGTGTGTATGTGTGTATGTATGTGTTTCTTACTACTTATGCATTACCAATCTCGTTCCTAGAACCAGGAAGCGGAACAAGCTATAATTTGCCCTTGAACAAGGTCATTCGCACCTCAAGCAAGTACCACTCTTATAACTTGCCCGGCAAGAGGCTTTCATTGTTAGTAAATGCAGAATGCAGCAGGAAGGATGTGGAGGGGCCTGAGAATAAACCCATGCTAAAGTCACTAAACATCGAACGGCCTCATTCTACTAAGATTCGAACCCACGACCACCGGCTTGTCAAGGCAGACTCGGTAACCTTGCGGCTACAGGGCCCCCCTAAAATTACCTTAAACAATTAAATAGAACACTTTCATGAATATATCTGGATCTAAATTTTTCGGGCCCGCACCTATGAACATAACCATACACATATACTCAATCCGGATCTCAATTTACTTGTCCTAAGTACACATTTAATTTGCAACCACCAGGGCGCTAGCTAGTAAATAAGATTTCTAACCCGCTGCAGAAAATTTAATGTTCGCAATATTCATTTGACTGAGATTTAAATAAAAACTGTTATGATTTGTATATCCGTCCAGCGAAAACTTGTAACTGATCATCATTTTCCTACTTCGAACAGCCAAATGTAGGAGTCGCATCCCAAGTAACACATTTGATAGAGTGACTATATACAGAGTGGCGACAAGTCATCCCAAATGTATGCAATGCGGTTTTTCCAAGGTTTTTCTTTCTCTTTTCTGCATACGCGTTGGATTGGTCGTCTGCTCGATTGGAATGATATCTACATCTACATCTACATACAGATTTTATTCACGATAGATACGTATTTCGCCTACGACTTGCAGGCTTCCTTAGTGTCTGTTTTCGAACTAGGAAGCCTGCAAATCGTAGGCGAAATACGTATCTGTCATGAATAAAATCTACATAGCAGAATTAAATTGGATAAATTTTCTTCTTTTTTTAATTTTAGGTTTCGTATTCTACTAAGACGCTCCAAAAACTTCAATCAAATCGACTTGCTGACCTTTCGTTTAAACATACTTAGTTACAACCGGATTAAGACTGAAACAGCGCAAAAAACGAGCTAAATTTTACATGTTTGTGAAATATTTCAAAGTGACGCCTATGTTTTGCATGGTTTTTGTACTACCAACTGAAAAGCTCAATCGCGCTGTTGACAGGAATTTTTTTTTCTGATATTTCCCTGCAAGATAAAATGGCTAAAGTTATATTTAGGTAATTCATTAATCACTCAAAGCAACATTGTAGCCTTGAAATAATCCAAACTAAAGTGCAATTTTAAATTTATCGTGAACTTTGCCATTCTACTTCCGAAAAATTGATGCGCTCAAAATACACTTTTATAATCAAAAGTTGAGTGGAATCGAAATAAATATAATTTTTGACAATCTCACAAAACATGCTAATCTCTTTGAAAACCGGTGGGTTATTTTATATTAATTAAGTTATATGTCCCTTTCATACATAAAGTCATTCTACGACACAAAAATAATCATCTATTTCATTATATTTTGGTGCAGTCATCGGCCATGTTTAACAAGATTGCGTACAAATGAGCACACCGGTAGCCGAAAAATTCGAAACCAATGAAAAGCTTTACTGTATGCATTTTGTTTCGCGTTAACTTACAACTGATTCACAGTTAATATTTATTTGTGGAAGAACTTAAATTGCGCTCAAAAAATACCCGGAATACTCATAAATTGGAGCATTTAAGCACAGAGAACAGATTAACAGGCTCGAAGGAAGTAATCGATTTTTTGTGTGTAAAATCTGTCGGTAGCGCCCTCCAGAAAAATGCGAGCGTCACGAAAAATGAAAGGTTTTGAGCGCTAATAGCTCAGCGGTTTTCCGATCGATATTCAATATTCTTACACCAATCGATCGGAAAATCTTCTAAGAATTGACCCAAATGAAGAAAAGTATGGATTCTTGATGTTGAACTATTGAAAAATTGAAAATAATGAACCTATGTTTTACCAGAATTCTCGCTTTGTGATTGGTTGGAAGATTCTTTACGATGATCTAAACCTATACCAATTTGATATCTGTGCTTGGGAAGTAAGCCAAAACGAGTGGCAGAGCTCCCTCATTTCAACAAGATTTCTTAACCACGGTTCAACCTAGACCATTTTGATGTCCTTGCTTGGGAAGTACGCCAGAGAGAGTAACAAAGCCCCTCGTGCCAACAGATTTCTTACGACCGCGATTAAACCTAGTCCAATTTGATGTCTCTGTTAGGGAAGTGTGCCAGAAAAAATGACACAAGTTCATTGTCCCAACAGATCGCAAATTCTTTACTGCAAGACGATTAAATCTAGGCGAACTTGATATCTGTGTTGGAAAAATGTGCTACAGCTGTACTGTTCGGTTATAATACGACTCTGTATGAATACGCATGCTTGCCGTTTCATTAGAAGTGTAGTGAAAAGATGTGCTGTTGTCTGTTGATAAAATAGGATTGAATTGGTAAAATCCCTTCAACGTGGGAGACCATGGATAATAAAAACAATCTTTAATTTCAGTAAGGTAGCAGGAAAACAATAGTTTGTGTTCTTGATTTTGTCAAATTGTTTTCAAATGCAATATCTTTTGAGAATTGAACGTATGCAATGTTACTACTTTGATAAATGTTACATACAACGCATGTAGCATGTATATATGTTGCATATAGCATGTATACATGATGAATCGAATGATTACAAGCATGAATACATGCCACTATCAAAGAGACTTACGTAGTCCTGCGTCACCTGTATATGCGGTCGTGTCTAGTACACAACCCCTCTGATTTTTTTTTATTAATAGCTTATTCAACCGTTGTATAGCTAATTATCGGGTAACAAGCGCTTGATAAGCCGTTATTCAACAAAAATGCTTGTTGGGTTATTTCGCATTCCAACGGCATTGCTACTGCTTATTAGTTATGATTGATTGTTATGGGTATGATTGTTATTCAGTATTTGTTTTTGCTAAATTAAATAAAAAAATAGCTTCATTTTATTTTATAAAATTTATTTCAGAAATTCCTTTATACCACTCTGGTTCGCTTTTGGTAATTGCTCCATATTTGATGATCTTGTAAATTCAGTTAAACTGCACTGGCGCCGTTGAGAATTTGGTTGAGTTGTTCACGTCCACGAAAAGCTCCGCCGCCAATTACAATAACCTTCGCGGCAAACTGAATAGATTTTTCGAGAAAATGCAGTCCAAGCCAACCACCCGATCGATCGCTATTGAAACTTTTTAGGTTAGTCCAACGTTCGACGGTTTTACCTGTGACGATTAACCCATCCACCGGACATTCCTCTTTGTTTACAATATCGATTATCTCCTGCACATCTTGTTCGGATAAATCAGGTGTCAACTTTACTATAATAGGTGTCCGGTAGGACAACGGTAGAGAACTTCGTACTTTCAGGACTTCACTCGCCAACATATGAAGTGTGCTCTTGTTTTGCGCTGATCCTGCTTCGTTCTCATCATTAAACCCACATTTTAAAAATAGTCCCGGATTACTCCGGTACGGCTTCGGTGTAACCGCAAATCCAAGTTGATTTATCTTGCTATCCGCTTTGTTCTGTTCGTCCATGGTTTTTTTACGTTCGTTGCTCAGACATGCGAAATTGAAGGTCATTGCCCCAAGCGTCGTTACCTTTAGCAGCGAGCGAATTGTATTCATTGTAGTTTCCGCTGTTTGGTTTTATTATGACCTGGTATTTTCCGTGGGCAACGATAACTTTCTTTCCTGATGATGACTTGCAGCTAACTAGCAGAACTTAACCAGCAAGCTTAATAAGCAATGTCAGGATTTTACCTACATCCGGCTTATCTACCTGGCTTGGTATGGAGTATTTACTGAAACTAAATGGCCTTTACCTACTTTTCATAGGACGTAGGACTATGCCTTACCGCAGGGTGTGCTACCAAAATTTAGACCAGGTCACAAAATAATGAAAGATAATGATAATGAAAGGAACTCTAATAACGCTTTTAGTTCTGTACGGTTTTGTATACCAATCGAATCATACAAGATGTATCAATTATGCTTGCTTATTAGCATAACATTGTTCAATTGATAAATAGTGAATATTAACTTATCAAATTTCCATACATTTACAGTGTGATTGCATTACTTCTCAGGTGACAATTAGACATCCATTCAAGAACAACTATTTTGGGAATTTTTGGAGAATATTTCAAATTAAAATCATCTAATACAGTGGACCCCCGTTCGTTTGAACGATTACTCATGCAAACTAACGGGATTACTTTTTAATTTTAATACTTTTTAATAATTCTTTTGATTTGCACATTGACAACCGTTGGCTTAAGCGAGGTACGCTGCTGAAAAGTAATGGGTAAAAAGATAGGACAAGAAATCGATTTGTATATACGATTTCTTAAGCAGTACGCACCTCATAAAAAATATTATATCTCGTCCAGATGGCGCAGTTTTACATGTAAGTGAATTAAAACGTCACTTTTCCGAACGGAATAATATTCGGCGCCATAATATTACTACTGTTTTACCCACCCCATCGACATCTCTAAATCGAGCTGCAGTAAACGTCAGCGATAGCATGTCCTGGGCTCAAAATTTGACAACGGGCCCAAATCAAGCTACTGGCAGTCGAGTGAAACGACGTGATGAAATGCTATTTCATTTTCGCTCACGTTGAGATGTTGGCTGCAAAAGCATGGTTGCCTGTTGATGGGGTGGTTTTACCTGACTCACTGCGAATATGCGTATTATTGAAATAAAACGTAACCATACGTTTTATTCGTTTATAACGCATATGCAGTTAATATCGATAACAAACGATTTTTTATAAGTTGTGCTTTTGTTATTGCATTTAATTTGTAAAAAGTTGCATAAATAACAATTCAGTTTCACAATACAATTATTGCGTACTACTGGCACATGAAATATAACGTTTAAGTACGTTATTTTTAGTGATCAAAATTAACGATATTTTCGATACAAGGGCGATATTTTTCGAAACCTTTCGAACCAACACGATCCCGCGAACACAACGCATATTCGCAGTGAGTCAGGTAACACAGTAGAGTACTATATATAGAGTGGCGACAATGTCAAAATTGGAATGATATTTATCTGTTAGTGTCATTCCTATCGAGCAGACGACCAATCCAACGCGTATGCAGGAAAGAGAAAGAAAATAAGCATTGCTAGAGCATTGCATACTTTTGGGATGACATGTCGCCACCATGTATATTGTCACTCTAAATATTACCACAAGAAAAAACGACGCTTTAATCGGGGTACGCTGCTGAAAAGAAAACAGCTCAAGAAAAAATCTTGCTATTTACCGAAGAAATTTTGACAACTCTAATACAAGCAACCACCTGTAATTTTTTTTGTGGTAATAATTGCGCTAGATATTACGGAAAAGTGACGTTTTAATTCACTTGCGTGTAAAACTGCGCCATCAGGACGTGAAATAATATTTCTTATGAGGTGCGTACTGCATAAGAAATCCTAAATGAAATCGATTTCATTGGCATTTGTTGTCCTATCTTTTTGCCCATTACCTTTCAGCAGCTTACCCCGCTTAAGAGATCGTAAAGGAAAAATTCAGTTACTTTTAATCAAGAGACATTTATTTTAAGTATTTCAAAACGAAATATCTGCTATATATTTGTGAACTTATAAACGAGTTTCATGTTTGTACAAAAGCTAAAACTTTGGGTCCTTTGCGAATCCGCAGACTTGGCATCCGTGCAATTAACTCTGACAGATGAGTTTTGTGTAAACAAATATCAGCAGCGGCCAGAGCAAACAGCAGCATCTAAGTGACAAACTTTTTTGCTTGCCGTTTGTTCACTTTCGTTAGAATCGTTAAAGTATTTAAAGGTTAATCCTCCAAATAACATATTGCTAATTGGAATATTAGTGGAAACGACGTGTATATAGTGATGTCCGAAATATTCAATTATTCGATTACCGATTAATCGGCGAGCGTTGTCTGCACTAATCGATTAATTCAACTATTCGTGCTAGTGGTATTCGATTAGAAATATTCGAATATTTTTTTAATTAATTCGATTAATCGAACGATTATGAACGATTAGCGGCCATTATTCGGGGATTATTCGCATTCATATTATTTCCTTTGAACTATTCGATTAATTCAACTACTCGTGCTGGCAGTATTCGATTAAAAATTATTCGAATATTTTTATAATTATTCGATTAGTTGAATTAATCGAACGATTAACGGACATCACTACGTGTATAGCCGTGTATTTTATAAGGTTGCTTTCATGAGATGAGCACATAAAAATAAGAGACAGGCGAATTTCGTTCCAAAAGTCTAATCATCAACGAAAAACACAATACAACGCTGGTACAATTGTATGTCTGTCTCTGGTATTACGTAGTCCTGCGTCACCTATATGCGGTCGTGTCTAGTACACAACCTCTGATTTTTTTATAATTGTCATTATTATTTGATTGCTCCATAGTGATACTAGTATTTATAAATGCATAATTTATTTAATTTTATTAAGACTATAACTTAAAGACTGTATTATACAATAAACATGATCAACTGAAACACAGAAAACCTAAACATAAAGAATTAATAAAAATCGTCCGAGCAAACAAAAATACCGTAGACAATGTATTCAGAATGTTCACTTTAGTTTCATTTCTCTGGTACAATAAATAATAATTAAATCTCGAAATAGTTCGAAGTGGTTATTTCGACACTTTATTCTTTATACAGCATATACAGACACCTGAGCTCAGCTTGCTGCCGATATACATGGTGGCCGTTTTTTAACAAAACATTATCGACTAGTCAAAAATATTCTTTTATCTGCTTTTAGGTTTTAGCTTGACCTGTGCGCTGCCAAGCCGCTTGGCCGCTGCCGCTGCCACCGATGATTTAGATCCGGTACGCCACCGAGGCCATTTTCCCAAGCCGACGATATAGCCCAACATTGAGAAAAAAGTACGGGTCAAAATGTTGTCAGTACGTAGTAAACCTATTTTGCGAATTCATTGTTATAATGTACCTTTAATTTACTCTGAGTATGTCCACGCGTCCAACTGAGAGCGAATCGAAAATACCTAACGTAAACGAGCCTCAGTATGACGTTTTCTATCAAACTTCAGTCTTACTTCTCGGTGCTCATCTCCGCCGTCGCCACCGCCGCCACCGATGATTTGCCCGGCGCACAGGTCTAGCTTTAGTCATTATTTTGAGATACTCCAACGAATTGCGTGCAGCAGCTGCTTGAGCGTTTTTGGCCGAAGTTCCACTTCCCTGACACACCGTAAACGGTGTCGTTGTTAACTGCACGAAACACTGGAAGCGACCGCTAATAGCCTTTTCGTCGATATGTACGTATGTTACCTCAAATTGTTGCTCGGTTGCAAGTTCACGAAGCATTTGGACAAAGTCGACATTTTGATTATTAAGGCAAGTATCACGCAGTTTGCTCAAAGTTTCGCCGGTTGGCGCCTTAATGCTCTTATAGAACTGGGAAACCTTTTGATCAGTGGTCAAACTAGCCATGCGAGCATCCTTAAGACCGGTATATCGTTCAGTGATGGTGGTCTCCTTCGGCTCTTCATGGCATTCCTCATGGCATTCTTCGTCAGTTATCTGCACAATTGGATTCGGCTCCAGTGGTTCCTCCTGTAATCTTTGCCACATGCGGTGCGCAGCCTGACGTTTAGCAGTCTTTTTACTGGTACCCTTGCCTACCTCATGATATTTCGAAACCGAGCACGTAATTGTAAATTGGCGCTCGTGTGGTAATCCATCTTCCATTTCAGTTTTGTAGGTTGGCGGTGGGCACCGCCGTGACATGCATAACTCTTGCAGCAAACCAATAGGGTTGCCCGTTGGTTCATCTTCGCCCTCGCCGACTTGCTCTGGTTTAACTTTTAAGGTCCCGGTTGCAGGATCACTGAGTGAAATTCCCCTTAGCTTGTCGATTAGAGCCGTAGCGGCTGCATGCTTTGCTTCCTTCTTTGACTTTCCCGTGCCCATAGCGTCTTTATCCTCATAACATACGCGATAACGAAATGTCGGTTCATGAACTGCTCCTTCTACTTGCATTAAATCATACTGTGGCGTTATTCCCCGCCGACTGAGCAGCTCCTGCAACAGTGAAATCGGTGTCCTTATATTACTGACACCGCTTAATTCCGTTTTAAGTGCTTCTTCGATAGGCAACGCATCTTGTTTTCCGCCAGATCCATACCTCGATCGACGAGCTTGTCGTTTCGAAACGCCAACTGGCGGATCAGCTACCAATCCATTCGGAACTTCAGGAGGCGGTAATTCCATAGCTCAGTGTTTCCTAAAAAATCAAAGCAATTTGACAAACACTTTTGCACGAAAGCACTAAAATAATACCTCGGATTCATTTTGGGTTTCGCCGATTGGTTTTATTATGACTTATTTTCGTATTTTCCGTCTGCGACGATAACTTTCTTTTCTGATGATGGCTTGCAGGTAACAAGTAAGATTTAACTAGCAAGCTAACTCCAAAAGCCGTGTTAGGGTACCGTCAAAGTGCAAGCGGCCTGCGTCGCGACGCGAATTTCCTTGCTGTAGCAACACGCACAGCCCTTTTTCGCCCGAAGTAGGACTGTGCATTTAGCGATATGTGAGCGAAGTCGTGCCGAATTCTACCTATCATTCGGTTCACCTACCTACGCATGCGGTATCTGGCTTGAGCCTATAGTATCGACCTGTAAAGAAATGAGCAATAAGGTATAGGCCAACGTGGCATGGCCAAGAAATACTAAAGAAAAGATTTTCCGTTTGTGATTTCTTTACCAGTACGCACCTCATAAGTAATATTATTTCACGTTCAGATGGCGCAATTTTACACGCAAGTTGATTAAAACGTCACTTTTTCCGCATACGGAATAATATCCGACGCAATTATTACCACAAGAAAAAAGCACAGGTGGTTGCTTGCCTAGCAGTTGTCAAAATTTCTTCGATAAAAATAGCATGAATTTTTCTTGAGCTGTTTTCATTTCAGCTGCATACAAGCAAAAACATCCCAAGAAAAAGACTGGCATTTTTTCCTCGCGCCCATACAAATGACAAGCAACAGAAGCAACATCGCACCCCTCCCGACAAAAATTGAAGCTGTGTGTACCATGTATTAGAGCAAAGATTCGCTAATTGGTGGCTCGTTATTTGGGCGGTTCGTAAGCTGGGCGTTCACTAATTGGGCGGAAATGTCAAAATTCACTGTCAAAGTGAATCATTTGAGGGGTCTAGAAATGCGATTGTCTATTTTTTGGCGTAGGACTACGTCTTTCAGGAAGGTAGCTGGTATAGGGGGTAATTCCAAAAAATCGAAAAGTGGTCAGATTTTGAATGCTAATCGCTCAGTGGTTTCCCGAACGATTTTCAATATTCTTACACCAATCGATCGGAAAATCTTCTAAGAATTGACCCAAATGAAGAAAAGTATGGATTCTTGATGTTGATCTATTGAAAAATTGAAAATAATAAATCTATGTTTTACCAGAATTCTCGCTTCGTGATTGGTTGGAAGATTCTTTACGATATCTAAACCTATACCAATTTGATATCTGTGCTTGGGAAGTAAACCAAAACAGGTGACCAAGTTTCCTCATTTCAACAAGTTTTCTTAACACCGCGATAAACCTAGACCATTTTGTTGTCCTTGCTTGGGAAGTACGCCAGAAAGAGTGAGAAAGCCCCCTCGTGCCAACGCGATTAAACCTAGAACAATTTGATGTCTGTGTTAGAGAAGTGTGCCAGAAAAAATGACACAAGTTCCACAGACTAACCGACGTAACACTCCGAACAAATTTTCTAACAAAACATCGTTTCATTGACACCCCTAAAACTTGTAAAAAACACTAGCATCACCTGGTGCATTCTTCGCGCTACGCAGAGTAGGTTGCTATGCATTTAGCAATGCTATAAATTTACTTGTATAATATCTGACATCAGCGCCAGCGCAGGCGAGCGACGTATTCGCGCAGCGACTGTTGTTTGAGTCTTGGCTTAAATGAAAATTTGAAATGATCGTTTTTATTGGCGATGGAATGAGGCTTCAGTGTTACGTCTGTTAGTCTGTGCAAGTTCGCTGTCTCAACAGATCGCACATCCTTTACTGCGAGACGATTAAACCTAGGCGAATTTGATATCTGTGTTGGAGAAGTCGATAGTCGAGGCCTATTTAACGAATTCTGGCTGTAGTGGGAAAAGATGTGTGCGAGCGTGGCAATGCATTGCATACGTGTTTGTGTACATCCATATTTTGATTTACACACACTAGTGTGTATTAGTTCAACTTTAACTCGGCAGATAGCATTGCTGTTACTGTCTCTCGACTTTTAGCAGGTTTGCCGGTCTTCTTGATGGAATGCTTTTAAAAACGTCCGCTATTATGGCTCGTAAAAAGCTGCACTCAAAATAATTTTCACGTCGAAATGACGGGAAAAGTTATGTGAATATTTTCTATCTTACTTTTCACGTACTATTTACGTGAATTCAACGTAGTTTGCATTAGTATGCGTGCATTTACGTGGAAATCAGATAGATGGTATTCTATTTCCCAATAATGTTCAACTGAAAGTCACGTAACACCCTGTAGAGAAATTTACGTGAATTTTCACGTGTAAAGGACGCCCAACAAACATTTTGACGTAGGACTACGTCTTACGGCAAGTTTTGAGATAGGGTGTCATTCCAAAAAATCGAAAAATGCGAGCGTCACGAAAAATGAAAGGTTTTGAGCGCTAATAGCTCTGCGGTTTTCCGATCGATTTTCAATATTCTTACACCAATCGGTCGGAAAATCTTCTAAGAATTGACCCAAATGAAGAAAAGTATGGATTCTTGATGTTAACCCTCTAACGGGCAACATCGTAAAAACGATGCGATCGAGCAAATGACTACTTTATCATGAAAGTACACTCAAAAGAAGCTCGAGTGTTGATTTTCATGGGAAAATATTTATCTGGAGGACCGCTAGGTATGAAATAGTCCAATTTCTCTTTTTAGTTTTTCATGCCTAACGCTCTACTCAAATATTTATTTAGTTCAAATATATCACAAAATTGAAAAAAAGCATGTAAATTACTCATAGGAAAAATTTGAGGTCGAATATTTTGTTCTAGATGTCCCTTTTCTTCAAACGTAAAAAAGGGAATATTCGCACCATAATTTTTTTCGGAATTTTTCGGAATTCTTGTTTTTGAAAGATGATAACTTTTGAACGCATGGTCAAAATGTTGTGATATTAGTATCAACATGTCAGGAAATCTGTTCTGAACATATTTCTCATATTATCAACTCAAGACAAATTTCGTATGTGGCTCTGGAGCTCCAAAAGCGAAGGCCGTCTACAGACGGTCTTACCCGTTAGAGGGTTAAACTATTGAAAAATTGAAAATAATAAATCTATGTTTTACCAGAATTCTCGCTTCGGGATTGGTTGGAAGATTCTTTTCGATGACTAAACCTATACCAATTTGATATCTGTGCTTGGGAAGTAAGCCAAAACAAGTCACAAAGTTTCCTCATTTCAACAAGATTTCTTAACACCGCGATTAAACCTAGACCATTTTGATGTCCTTGCTTGGCAAGTACGCCAGAAAGAGTGACAAAGCCCCCTTGTGCCAAAAGATTTCTTACGAACGCGATTAAACGTAATCCAATTTGATGTCTGTGTTAGGGAAGTGTGCCAGAAAAAATTACAGAAGTCCGTTGCCCCTACAGATCGTAAATTCTTTACTGCGAGACGATTAAACCTCGGCGAATTTGATATCTGTGTTGGAAAAATGTGCTACAACTGTAGTGTTCGGTTATAATACGACTCTGTATGAATACGTATGCTTGCCGTTTCATTAGAAGTGTAGTGAAAAGATGTGCTGTTCATAAAATAGGATTGAATTGGTGAAATCCCTTCGACGTGGGAAACCATGGGTAATAAAAACAATCTTTAATTTCAGTAAGGTAGCAGGAGCTGCAGGAAAGCAATAGTTTGTGTTCTTGATTTTGTTAAATTGTTTTCAAATGCACAATCTTTTGAGAATTAAACGTATGCAATGTTACTACTTTGATAAATGTTACATACAACGCATGTAGCATGTATATATGTTGCATATAGCACGTATATATGAAGAATCGAATGATTACAAGCATGAATACATGCTACTATCACTACAAAGAGACTTACGTAGTCCTGCGTCACCTATATATGCGGTCGTGTCTTGTACACAACCCCTCTGATTTTTTGCTGTACAATTGCTTATTAAGCATTTGATTCCTGAATATTGGCTATCTAACGGTTGTATAATCTATTGTTCAAAGAAAATGTTTGATGGCGTATGGATACAGAGCGAGTTAATGAACGATTCAGGTAAAAAATAGCCATATTTCGTACTACTATACAATAAAAAGTTGGAAAAACTGGCAGCCGAAAAATAATTAAAGTGAAAGTACATTCAAAACTGATTTTAAAACATGTTAAGTCATTTGTATCTTTTAGTATTTTCATCATTTAATTTCCATTTTCAAAAAATGTTACTCAGTCTTTTAGAGACATAGGTATATCAAAATATCACTGTGCACTAACAGCTGAAGAGCTAATTTATGTGAAGAGTAGTGATGATGTGATATCTCGTTCATGCTAACGCTAACATGTTGGCATCGAAAACATTGTATCGCTAACACAAGTGGTCGGTGTTAAGTCAGACCGAACCAAGTAACAAAATTCTGATTTCGAGAAAAACGTGTTTAAAGTTTGCTGCTCTGTATGGTTTATAGCTATCAATCGTTCGAAATCATCTTATAACTCTGGCTGTTTGCAACATTTAAATATGTTATCTGACTAGATCTAAAGTAAAATGTAGCTCAAAAATTCTTGGTCGTTTGCTGTCATTAACTCATTTTTTTAAATTTTGCTACTCGGTCCAAAAGCCAAGTCCAAAAGTCCAATTCCGTTATCGAAATTTGACCTTTTGTTTTTATACGCCAGACTTGCGACTCGGTCCGGTCTGATTTTTAGACCGACCAAGTGTTAGTGATAGATGGTATAGTCAAACTTGTGCATATGCGAACGCCTTACGAACACTAGAACACTATGACAGGTTAGTAAACCCTCTTGCCATCAGAAACCACTTTATCTATATCTGTATCTATATTCTTTAATAATCTAAGAATAAACTCACAACAGCTACCTGAAATTAAATTCAAAAGAAAACTTTCCAATTGAATTCTTGTATATTTATTCTTGACAGGTACGTATTTCGCCTACGACTTGCAGGCTTCCTCAGTTTCTGCTTTCGAACTGAGGAAGACACTGAGGAAGTCTGCAAGTCATAGGCGAAATACGTATCTGTCAAGAATAAATATACAAGAACTCAATTGGAAAGTTTTCTTTTGAATTTAATTTCATGTTACGTATTCTACTAAGACGCTCCAAAAACTTCAGTCACAACAGCTAACTTCTGCCTCTAGGGTAAAAATTCGTGATTATTCTTAATGTTTGTAAGCAAGGCCTAGATGTTACATTCCATGTTTCTTTTGTTATTATTAGACAGACTTTGCAGTGAGCTATTATATAGGTCAGAATAACTACGGGGCAATCCTATCGACTTTAACAGTTGTTTGTATTGAGGCAATAATTCAACGACCCAAGCTTCACCATCATCGAAGACATTCCTGTTGAAACGGGTCAGGTATCGCGAAGCGCCATTTAACATTTCTCCAGAGATTTTTCAATAGCCGCTGTTAAAAATAATTTCAGCACGTATCAAATTTTCGCAGTTGCTAATTAACGAAAACGAAAGCCGCAATGTGCTGGCGAGCACTAAACTACACCGGCAACAGCAACTGATGTCGCAGTGAGGCTATCTGTTGTCATGGGATTGAGGTTTCAAGATCTGTCTTCAAGCTGGAAGTGATAACTGTATACGAAATGAGTAATCATTCTAAATTGGAGTTCAATCAAAGCTAACAGATTTAACTGCTAGATAAGTATCAGGACAAAAATAGTCCGTTATTTATTTTTAGTTCTTCCTAGAATTCTTCACGAGAATTTCAAATTAACCAACAACGCAACGAGTGGACGCAAACCCTTATTGACTTCATCGGAGGCATGTAAACTGTTCGCTGCGACATGTTTTGAAGTTGCTGGTTCAAAAATAAGTCATGGTACAATGAACCATTTAGCACAAATTTCGCAATCCAATGTTAATTGATCCACTGAATCTACGCGATAACGATCAAAGCGCTTTTATATCAACTGTCTCAGTCGAAATCAATCAGTTGCCGAGGAATTCCCGAAGGGATAAGACATTCAACTATATTTTGACAATCCAATTTTTTAAGTTATCGAAATGTCGGAAATTGAGGTATATATATTTTATATTCAAAATGAACAGTGTGTTTACAGTCACAATCAGAACTCACTTGCGATTCTATTAAAATTAATCTAGATTTACAATGATTCTATTCAGTTCGTGTGTGACCTGTGCTCGCTGAGGTACTCCACCTTCGAGATACTGATGACCCACAACCGGATCAAGCATTACCATTCGATACGGTTTAGGTGCGGATTTTGCAATGAAGCTTTCATGAACGAAGACGACCTGCACTGTCACTTGATTCTAACGCACCGCGTTGATCCGTACAATCTAGACGACGGTCAAATGATAGAGCAACGGCGTGCTATTACCGATACGGTGCTCAGCGAGGATGAGAAACGAAGCATTATGATCCGTTGTGATTGTCCCAGTAATGACGAAGAAAACGATGACGCCGAAGATCAGATAGACCCCTTGGAAGAATACGAACAGCTAGAGTTGGACTATAATGAATTGTTCAAGCAGCGCAAACGGAGCGCACTGACGGCGGAAGAAATTTTGGAGTTAACCGATGTCTTCAAAAAATCATCCGATGCGCTATGTATATCCAAATTGCACTTTTAAGTCACGCGGCCGTTGATGCTGACCCGCGAAGAAGGTGCTAATTTCCGGGCTGGATCCGAAACGGTACCGCGCTCTTAGTAAGCTGGGTTTACCTTCAACATGGCGTTAATTGAATTATTGCAGATGACGTGTGCTGTTTGGGTGATGCGTTAATTTTATTCGTATATGTGCTTTCCTTTAGTTATTTTCATATTGAAAATAAGTGTGATGTGAAGATGCCAAGTATATAATAACAGTATTTTTGTTTTAGTAAGTTACTTATGATTAATACGTTGATGTAGCTTTTAAAAGTTCCAAAGGTTTTGGATCACTAAAAAGCGTTGGTTTACATTACTTTTTTACTTTTACTGCATATTACAAATTCTTAGAACCGATTCGAAAAAAAAATAAAATATTTATACAATTTTAAGGAATAAAACTGGAAACATATATGATTGATTTAGTAATTTAAAATTACCGAAAAGTAAAAAAATGTTTAACTGTAAATTTATTTTACTCAACCTGTTAGTCAAGAGTATCAACTGATAGATTGTCCATTCCAAATGTAGACTGCTTACACCTTCAGTAGTGTAGAATATAGAACCTGATACAGCTAGAGCAATAAATGGTGCTGTAGCAATCTCTCGACGTTATTTTTTATATAGTAAATGGACATCAAAAGAAATCGACAGCTTTAAACCGACCGACAATTGTGGTTGAATCATAGAAATAATGAAATGATTCTTTTTCACTCAGTTTAATGAAAAACAACGAAGTATAAAGTTAACAGAAAAATTCAGCTGTTCTTGTTTTATGGAGCATTACAAACTTGAGGTACTATTTTCATTATTTGTCAACCTCTTTAACATCTTTCAGCTAATCTTTGTAGTTCCCTCTATTTTAGCCTTGACTGTGACCTGATGGAAGATAAAACGGGTGACTATTAAAAGTTAAACATTCACAGTGCGACATAGTCCTCAAAGAGGTGTGTCCATTGATACTTTCTAACACTATTTTCGCTAAACATTATCGGTTCGTCAAAAAATTAATATTCTGTGTCTAATTCGATAGCTGAAACTGATAATCGAAAATAGCAGTTACGCTAATGCAACGTTGACACACTGACAGTTTATTAAAAGAGGGCCACTCTGATCTCAATCTTCAGTAGCACCTTCAGTGGCTCCTGACGGCCTGGGGGTTTAATAACCAGTCTTATCACAACAAACATTTTTGTTGAATACTAGCTTATCAAGCGCTTGTTTATTGGAAATTAGTTGTAAAATGGTTGAATAAACTGCTCTTCAAATAAACTATCATGACATACGTTTCGCCCCATTATCTGTTACCAAGCAACAGATATCCATTCAGAAACATTTTTTTCTGGAATGGATCATTGAAGACAAGGGGTTTCCAACAGCAGCGATTACTACGCACCTTCGAAAAAAGTTACTTTTGATTACTTTACTGATTACCTCTGATTACCAGTAATCAATCTCTTGTGATTACTATGAATTAATCATGATTACTAATGATTATTTAAGATTATCATTGATTACTCTACTGATTACCATTGATTACCTAATTAATTCGTAAATGATTACAAAAGTAATCTCTGATTACTACGCACTTACACGTCTCACTGGAAACCCCTAGATTGAAGATAGCTGGTTTTGAAGTTACGACTTTTTTTGACGCTAGTATATTAAGACGGTTTTAGAGTGACTATATACAGAGTGGCGACAATGTCAAAATTGGAATGATAATTATCTGTCAGTGTCATTCCAATCGAGCAGACAACCTATCCAACGCGTATGCAGGAAAGAGAAAGAAAAACCTAGGATAAACCGCATTGCATACATTTGGGATGACTTGGCGCCACTCTGTATATAGTCACTCTAGACGGTTTAATGTACACTAGCGCCAGAAACAACTAGTTGTCACTCCAAAACTAGCTACATTCATTGATCCATTCTTGGATAAAATTTCAAATTAAAATTGCCTTATATACTAGCGTCACCATCACTTCAGCTTTCCAACTTAATAATTTTTTTGATTTGCACATTGATGACCCTCGGCTCCCCTGGTGTTCGTATATATGGGCTATAAACGTAACACTAGCGTCAGAAGCTAGCTGTGGTAAGTTTATTGTTGAATTTTATGCGCCTTTGGCGACGTCATCACTATAGTTTCCCAACTATTCTTTGTGATAATAGTGTAATAAACACCCCATCGACATCTCTATATCGAGCTGCAGTGAACGTCAGCGACAGCATGTCCTGGGCTCAAAATTTGACAGCGGGCCCAAATCAGATTGCTGGCAGTTGAGTGAAACGCAGTGCTGGTTGCTTCACAGACAGGGACGACACCTAAATATAAATAAGGGGGGCTCTGTAGCCGCAAGGTTACCGAGTCTGCTTTGACAAGCGAATGGTCGTGGGTTCGAATCTTAGTAGAATCAGGCCTCGATGTCAAAGTGACTTTAGCATGGGTTTATTCTCAGGCCCCTCATCACCCTTCCTTCGTGCTGAGTTCTACATTATCCCGAAGACGCTTCTTATGGTTAGTATACTGGTACGAGGACCTATTGAGGTAATGGTTTTGAACCTCATGAGGACTCACCAGTTCTAACTATAACGAGGCGAAACAGGTTTGGTATAGTAGGACATGCATCGAAGCAAGGGTAAAACCGTCATACACATAGGCACGCATAAAAAATATAAGCTTACCGTATACTCAATAACGATAAAGCACAGAAATGCAGTGCAGAATACAGCATACACCCGGGCAACATTACAATAGATCAATAATGTTGTGGTCAAAGTGATAAGCCCATACAAAAAAAAATATTTATAAATGAACCATCTGTTTACTGTGATCTCGATTGCTTCATTTTTTTAGAATAAAAAGTGGCAAAGCCCCTTCGGCCTCCGTCCCATCAAGTCGAAGATCCTTTACGACTTTCAGACATATACTAATTTGATTTCCGTGCTTGGGAAGCACGCCAGAAAAAGTGACAAAGTCCTCTCCTTCTAACAAAATTTCTTAGAACCGCTATAAACCTAGACCAATTTGATTTCTGTGTTAGAGAAGTGTGCCAGAAAAAGTGACGAGTCTCCTCATCTCAACAAGATTTCTTAGGACCGCGATAAACCCAGTCCAGTTTGATGTCCTGAAAGTGAACAAATATAAAAAAGTATGAAGGTCTATACCTAGGGGCACGAACGGGGGGCTCACGTAGGACTGTGAATGCAGGGTCAGTTCGACAAAGCTAGACATTTTGCAAATGTTTGTCACGCAAATTTTTGATTCACTGTCGTATTGTGCATTCCAGGCCAATGTTGATTAGCAAGTTAGAGAGTGCATCCTCTGCTCCAACATCACGGAATCGGTTGGGGTCTCACCTGCTATTTTGTCGTATGATCCATCCAGCGTCACATGAGTCAGCGTAACTAGTTTCGTCAGAAAATCATGTTCTTGCCACAGCTCATTTCGTTTAACTAAATCGTACGACGCCCTAAAGTCCACAAACAGACAATGAGCCTACAAGTGGTACACCCAGGACTTGTCAAGTAGCTAACGAAGGGTAAACATCTGATCCGTCTTAGAGCGACTTCCACCGAGTTTGACTGATGACACGCTTACCACTTTCGAATGAATTGCATAATGAAGAGACTCAGGGAATGCTTCAGTTGATTCCTAAAATTTGGTAAACATTTAGAAATTTGGCAAGTTTGTCTGGCGTCTCAATTTTTTGGCAACGGTCGTTTTTTTGCGGAGGGAGCGGTGGAAGAGAGTAATGAAACAAAGGTATTGATAGTATCTCCAGGGCGAGACAACAAGTGAAGTGGAAAGAGCATAAAATTGAGTAAGGAAGGGTCATTGTAGCAACGCTTACTAAGTTTGTATAACGTTCCTCTTTACCCAAGCTGGGGAATCCATGGATTAAAGGACGAAATATGGGTTCGTCACCTTACTATATTTTTTTTGCGAAATTCAAAACAAACCCCAATCGCGCTAATAAACATTTGCCTTTTAGCAAATTTTTATGGTCCGCAACCACAGTCGAAGGGTTTTTTTCAACATGAAAAACGGCCTGTCTCTACATAAGTGGCTGTCACACATCATAAAATCGCAACGAGCGCTATCTTTTGTGTGTTGAAACTTCAAGCAGTTTATGTTCGTTTAAAGTACATTTTAATGAAGAAAAATCTCGTCTCGTTTATCTCCGATAAGCCCGGTTGCGTTCTCACGCAGTCCCCCGGGCGCGAGGTGCGAGTCCTATTTGTAAGTCCTGAACGAGGACGACGACGCACGACCCAAGCCATCATATCGATCAGCAATTTATCAACGTTTATTTTGTGTCGGTCACACATAAATATCACTATCACTTCTTGCTTACAACGTGAGCCAGCAGCATGCTGGCTGTGGCATATAGTCAATCGACAACAGGGTCGTTGCGGTGAAAAATAAGAGCATAACGCCATGTTGGGACAGGATTGCCGCAGGTCAATGAATCAGTTACGAAAAAAGGCTACATGATAGGTGATCATTACACCACCGGGCTGGCTGGGAGAACGGGTCAAAAAGGCACTTTGTGCGGCAACGAAAAAAAAAGACATAAAGGTGCTTTACGAAACAGTCAGTTATCAGCAAAGGGGTAAATCACGACGGGTGTGAATCCTATCAAGATCAATCTGTAGCAAGCAAAAATTGATTATCGGAGAGATTTAAAAAAGCAAAGATAACAACTTTGTGGTTTTTCAATCCTAGAAATTAATTTCTTAAATGCAAAAAAAAGCGAATTAACAAGCTCCATCCCTGCCGCTAAACGTCCTTGCACAACTAATAATTTTCTCTTAAAGTACATCATTGCATTGTTCGCAAGCGCAGGCCAACCACGTTGGCGGCCGTGAGAGCAAAGGTGAAGCAAAAAGAAATTAAGAAATATAAAAATCCTGTTCAAAATAAGCCATAAATCTTCTCCCTTATGTTTATGCGGGGCAGCATCCGAATCGGTCAGTAACGCAAATATGCCTTTCAGAGACGAGCAGGTTGAGCCGCGTTTGATCGCCACACGACAGGCTCCAGCCTTTTTCCAGTACGCGCAAAAAATCGAACCATTATGGTAGTAAATAAATTTAAAAGAAGTCATAAATGAATATTAATCGTCGATTATTACTATGTTTCTCGGTAGCATAAATTACTCCTGACTGGCGCACACGGACAGGCGCTGTTGAACTCGTAACAGATGCACTCCTGGTCTTCCCCGAATGACCTGCGAGTTATGTGTATATTTAAAAAGCGTTTAAATTTATTTTCATTTCTGTTATGACAAGGTGGATACTTCAACATCGTAACATCCAAGTCAGAAATAAAAGTAAAAAAAAGTTTTCAACCGGCGAATTATTTGCTGAAGAGTACAGGCGATAAAGCATTTTCCAGGGAGAAAATTTGCTACTCTACCATAACGGAACAGTTATGAACGAATAAAAAAATTGACAACCCGTTCCGGACGAAACCGGCCCCAGCAAAAGAGCCGCCAAAGAGCAGAAAACATTAAGACACACAGTAAATCGTGTCTGAATGTTAAACAATTTTACCGTGTAATGGACAAATTAAATGACACCAGCAATCAGAAATGCGACAGCCAATTGAGAGCTAGGGCCGACTGAAAATGGTTTACGATTTTTTGTTGTGACACGACAGACGAGAAGAGGCAAGAAGTCATGTGGGACGTTCGGGCTTATCGTTAACGAGCGCAATGATAGTACCTACCTACCTACCAACCAAGAAAAGCATGACAAATTTTCACGTCATAAAAAAAAACGCTTCGTACTAGAGGTTGTGCATGGCGCTGTACTATCTGCACGCCAGCAAATTAACATAATTTGAAAGAAACAGAGAATCAGTTGATTTATTTAGCATAATGATGTTAAAAGCTGTCGCGCTTTACCGGTTGCTTTTGGTTGTGCGATTGCTTTATGGTTTTTCATGGAGTCGGCTTAGCAATACTGACATTTGTAAATGATCTATTTGGTTACAGGTTTCAAACAGTGAAAGAATGAATGTTTTGAATGTAAGTTGATTAAAACATGAATATTTTATTATGAATTGAAAGTAAAATTAATTAAATGTTGTGCATTATTCATACCAACGAACGATACAAATAATGTTGTAATGTTCAGATTCGCATTTAGAGCGTCATCAAAGCGTGATCTCCTCTATCCTATCTTACGTACACAACATTCAAAGCCTCATTCGTTTCCATTCCACAGGCTTAAAACGTGGGAATAATTGCTCACCAAATTCTCAAGTGGTCCATTCTTTCTCGTGCTGTGTGGCATGTAGTGCCGTCTCGTTGAAATCACATGTCGACTGGATCGAACGTGAGGCAAAAAATGTTCGTCCCCATAAAAAAAAACGCGAAAAGTGTGCCTGTCGGGCCATATCACTAAATTCACACGAGGCCCGAGATCAATTTTAATTGAAGCACCTCTTAAACGATGGAATGACGAAAAACAACGTCCGAATATTTGATCAATATCTGGCTTGTTGAGCGCCACGACCACCGCACCGGCGGCGGCGGTGGCGACACGCCGCATCCACATCTGGCGAACGAACCAGTCATGGATGAGTCCAATACAATGCGAATACATCGCCTGCCTGGTAGTAAATACATAAGTCCATCAGTAAGTACAATGAATGACGAAACACCGGCATGCAGCAAGTGCACGGGCTGGATTCGCGCGCGTTCTGATGCAAAGAGGTCGGAAAAACGACTGAACGGAACCGTGTAATCGATTAAATTTTATTACTCGACCGTCTGACGATGTAATCGAGTCGAGATGCGTCCGATCGAACGAATAACCATTTTACCGGCCATTCAATAAGCCATTGCTTCTCTGTAATTAGGTTTAATGGTTTGTTTGATTTGCAGTGCTATCGGGGCGGTGGCAGGCTGCCAGCAGCCAGCAGTTTGTCCAGTATGATTTTGTCTGCCGCTATCTGATTGTAGTGTATTGCGTTTATTATTTATCGTGGAGATTTCACAACAGCGCGTAAAAACAGATGCTCTAAGTGCTAAGTTTTGTTCGACTGTTAGATTATTGTTCTAACAATCTGTCCACGACAGAACAAACAGCTTATAAATTTATTGCTTAAATGTACGATGCTCCACCATGATAAAAGTCGTAAGGATTCAGTCTCTTTCCATATGGAACACAAAACCACTAAACCAACATCAACACCGGGCAGTTTAGTGCCAGACGCAAAAACCACTGGCAGATCGGCAATATGTTTTGCTCCCTGTAGTCTGGTTGTTGTGAAATACGTTTTACTTATGACTATCAACCTGGCATTCTATATGTACTTCGGATAAATCAACAACAATTCGTACCTTTTGTTTTAAATTAATCTGTTTGTTTTCTAATTTAGGGAAGATAATGTGCCTAGCGGTAATTCTAGACCAAATAAATTCGTTCTCCATGATTAGCAACAGAACAAAAACCGGTCACAAACGGTACACCGACTGCGCCGGTATCCCATCAGGAGTCGGTTTTCCCAGATGAACATAATAGATTTATCGTACAATTTCCTGCTACTCGCGTTTCAGCATTCGCAATGTTGTGGAAGATAATAGATAGGTACGTGAACTGAATCATTGATTCGGACCGACGAGCTTTATGATGCTACGTGCATGAGTTCATTCTGTTGGCACCAGGCAGCGCGCAGAAAAAGGATAATAATATTATTGTTGACTTTCTACCTTGCCCCGCGGATACGGATCAGTTTAATCTTGTCATAAAATTAATGTAGGACCGTATGTTTACCATATCTGATTTATTTGAGGGATAATTTGTCTTCGCTTTTGTAACCGCAGAATCGCATATGATTCAAAAAAAAATGAACGACGATATGAAAAATGTATTTGATGCGGTTTGCTTGACATTTTGACATCAAAACACAACATCAGAAACATAGAGTTTTCATCATTCAAACACAAACAATAATAAATTGAGTATTTTAATTCAGTTTTCGAATCAAATGGTTGACTTGAATATTTTCAAAAGTATGACAAAATTATTTAAAAAGCCCTGTCGCGGTTTCTTAGAGCACCACGGCGATTTTTGTTTGTTAGAAGTCTACGTGAGCCTTATAAAGGCTACTTCTTACTGGCCCTTTTAGAACCTTTTACACGCTCATAGTCTTTCGACAAAACGTCATTGTGGAACACCTTGCATGAGAACGCCTCGTACTGAGCCTTGTACTCGTTTAAAGGAGGAATATAGTCGCCAGCTGCGCTCACCGCCCGGTAAGAATTATCGGACGGACGTCGTCCGACACAAGCGTAACTCTTGCTTGCGTCTGTCCGACGTCGCACCACAAATTCTTACCGGGCGCACACACATTTGAGCCCGCTCCCTGTTCCTGATGCCGGAGGGGTTGTTGAAGAGAACTGTTTTCGTCGCACTGTCGTCCAGCATCCTTACGACATGTCTAACCCAGCCTTAGAATACCAACTTTCGCCAGCTGTACAATAGGAATCTCTATAAGCAGTGCATGAAGCTCTCGATTCATACGCCTCCACCACTCTCCGCTTTTAGTTTGTACTCCACCAAATATCGTCCGCAACATCTAGCGCTTCATGCGCAACATAACGGCATTTTTTTCATGTTGGGTATTTTTATCACTGCGACCATTTGTTTGATATATTCCCCGTTTTATCAAAGCTATGTTGTCAAGATGACGCACCACAATCAGAAGTGATCGTCATTGTTTGACTAATAGCATTAGTCCAGCCCGGTGATGCACTTTGGATGAAGTGCACTACTGCGCTAGGGGTTGTTCTCCAAATATCAGAGGGTTCTAATAGCCCTCTTTCGAAGAACCTTAATCTTTTATTGAAAATTGCCGGACATCGGCATAATAGGTGTTCCGAGTCTTCTTTTTCTATGCCACAGAAGCGACATATATCATATTGAAGTTTTCTCATTAGCTTCAGATTGTATCGGTCCGGTCCCGAATACACGAACTCAACTACCACTTTTAGTTCTTCGCAGTGAACGGTTATCGTGCGTGGAAGGCACGCGTTTGTTTCATTTGAGCCCATTTCTTTCATGTATTTGGTCTTCGACGCATTTATTTTTAGCCCAATTTTCCAAGACTCCGCTCTCAGTTTAGCGTGGATTGCGTCAGTCATCGCAAAGTTCCTGGATATGATATCCTCTGAAATGCGAAACCCTTGCTGAAGTCCGCCCAACAAGCATATTTGTTTAAGAGTAGCTTATTAAACCATTGTATAACTAAAACCCGTGAAACAAGTGTTTGATGAGCTGTTATGCAACAAAAATGTTCCTTGGGCGACGTCAATCCTGGCCTTTTCCAGCATCTCCGATGAGGAAATCTTCCGACTTGTTTTCCTTTTGTACTTCCTGATTGAAAACATGAATATTGTTAGGAGTAGCGTGCCCAAAAGGCTGATAAACGACTGAATAATGCATACCGTCGGTGCCTTGCGCACCATAAGGCAACAGTAGTTCACAGCCTCTTGTTCAGCAACTTCAATCCCTACCTCCTCATAGCACCAGCCGGGATACGAGCAACCTTGTTTATTATTTATTTGTTAAATTCAACTAACATAGTTGTCTTACTGAATATTAGTCATACTAATAAAAATCTAGTATTAGCTAAATTATGTGCGAACTTATGTGACGGTTCGTCGAACTCAAAGAAGATTTTAACTGTAGAGAAAGTTCGAATATAGGCAGTTATTGGTTAGTTGCATTTGACTGTGTTGACTACAGCATATTACTGGATAAGCTGAACAAACTTGGTGCCGGCTCTAGTCTAGTACGATGGTTTCGATCCTATCTATTAGATCGAATGCTCTACGTTAAGTTGGGTAAAGTGCAATCCGAGTATTTCGCCAACCTCTCCTGCATTCCACAGGGCAGCAATTTAGGATCGCTGCTCTTTATGCTGTTTATCAATGACATATCCTTCCCGCTTTCCTTTTCACACAAAAAAAAATTCATTATTTATCCCCCAACGGTCCCTCCATCAATTGTAGAACCACCGTTTCAAAAAAATTATAAATATTAATGCCTGACCGCATTTCAAGGTCAAAGACTAAAATACGAGTTTGGTCTAATAATCTATTAACCATCAGTATCGAGAAGTGTTGTGCGATTTCATTCCATCGCAAGTCCAGCCCGGTTACATTCAACTATACTATCCCACAATGTGATTTTTATTGCACTCTTATGGTGGTTTTCATGTCCAATTTTGAACTTAAATGGCTACTTTATGTGTTTTATGTTATACATAGTATCTTTTATCATTAAGACCACAAGATGTCCGATGATTTTTATACCAACAAATAAAAGTTGTTCGATGGAAACTCGGCTGCAGTAGTCCGGTTGATCGGAGGAAGCGTCGCTACGCTCGAAAACTCAACACCGACAAATTGTCGGTGAATTGATCTCGCCATTTAGGATTCTTGCTACACATACAGCTTGCTGAACCTTACTTCGCCGCTCGAGTGTTTGAAGACCCAGGAGACGACAACGATCGGGATGGACTCTTGATATTACATGCTCAATTAATTGGTAGTTGAAGAAGATCGAACTAGTGATGCAATGGAAAGTCATAACTTGGCACTTCGGGATGCTGATGACCATTCAGTTTTTCCTGCACCAGTCAGCGAACAAATTCAAAAGCCTCTGAAGTCGCATGCAATCATCTATAGAACGAACTAGTGAATATAATTTGAAGTTATCTGCGTACAATAGCTTCAGCATTTGTGGCTCGAGCAGCACGTTACATTAGCTTTCATCCAACTTCAAGCAGCGAGGCGATATTCTTGAAAAACAACACAAACAGTTGAGGTCCCATGTTGCTGCCTAGAGGCACACCCGAAAAGTTAGTAAACCGGGAAGAGAAACAGGAGTCAAGCTGCACACGCAGAACTCTGCCGCATAAATAGGAAGTGAGCCATTCCGTGAAATTCCAAGATGTGCCAAGTCGTGAGATTTTTTGTAGTAGTATTTTATGGTCAATACGATCGAACGCTGCTTTCAGATCTGTATAGATTACGTTGGTTTGCGCTTTTTGTTCCATGAAAGTAATACAGGTAGACGTAAATCTGTAAAGTTCGTGTTTACGGATTGACCAGACACAAAGCCTTGTTGAACGATGGAAATATAGCATTTTATTCTAGCAAGGATAAAATTACTCACTACTATTTCAAATAATTTCGATGCAGCAGCAGCATTAGTTATGCCCCGATAATTGCGAACATTCCAGCGGTCGCCACTTTAAAAAACAGGAAACATGAGTGACTGCTTCCAGATCGTTGGAAACTTTTCATCCTCGAATGGCACAGTGGTTTCACTAACGCCATTGCATAACGGGCGAAGACTACCGCTGGGATACCGTCCAGTCTAGGAAAACACGAACACGATCGGGTCACTTCTACTATATTCTATGGCGGTTCAAACGGTGCCATCTATAGCTGTCAGTAAGTGCCTATTAACGAAAAAAGTTACATGTGAAAATGATAAAGTTTTTACTTGAAATCAGTTTATAAAGCTAATAAAGCAACATACGATATTTATATCTTCTAGAAAGTTATGTTTTTCGATGATATCAAAAGTTTTGTAGAACATGTCAAACCAGTTAGATAAGGTTTTGTGTGCATAAAGGTTAATAAACTGATTTTAAGGGGTCACAAATGAAAGCCAATTATATCTCGCAATCCATACGATGTAGATGCCTAATATCTTCAGCAAAGCTTGATAAAATTTGTAGTTCTACAATTTTGCTGAACATGCGAACTTTGCTATCTAGTTCTTATTAAAAGTTAATTGTTTCAAGTGTGATATCCCCTTAATATCGAATTGTAAGAAGAAGTAAGAAGACGCAAAAGGGTATTTTAAGTAACTTATTGTAAATTATTGATATACATGTCATACATACATACATACCGAAGGCAATCTGCACTCGCTTCGGTCTAGGTAACCTGCCGGTTACCTACGTCTACCCGTAAAAGACCAGCGATTGGTCCTCTGATCTTCCGTATAATACCCGTCAAGGAGGACATCTACCTTCAGGCTTCAGCCCTAATTACTAAGGAGGATTCCATTCTCGGTCTGGCAGAAGCCGGTCTCGTCCGTCGCCAACCGATCCCAGTCAGCGAAGGAAGCGCCTGAAAGGAGAACTTACCTGGAACGCCTTTTTCTGGTCGCCCATTCGTCGCCGTCATTTCACCGTAGACGCCATATTGTCAATCGGCAGGGAAGACGCCGATAGCTGCAGCGGAGATCAGCGAGCGCTCGCCGGTCATACTCAGCCACCAACGTCAACATGCAGAAGAAAGCAATGAGTAGTGAAGTACCGTGAACCACCCCATCAACACACTACACATTACAATAAATACGCTTTGCTAGAAAGAAGTTGACGTTTCAGTGTAGAATTTTGTATCGCGAAATCCCTCCAGTTTGCCCAGTAGCGCGCCGACCTAGCGACGAAGTCCGGGTCTCGTGCTGCTGAAGTTTGTCGGGGTAGCAACTCACTTGGGAGTTGTTACATCGTAGCGCTGCAAGAGGTGTGCTGGAAGAACTCAACAGTGCGTACAGCTTCCATAGTGATGGGCGAGATACAGAAACAGGTGATTGGATGGTGGCCAAACAATCCTCGAATGTGCAGGTTGAGAACAAGGGGCCGGTTCTTCAACATAAGTAGCTCAGAACTTGCACAGCTCAGAAGTACCGACGACGGCAACGATGAACTCTACGCGCAGTTGGAGAGTGAATACGATCGCTGTTCAAAACATGATATCAAGATCGTCATCGGGGATTTTAACGCTCAAGTTGGCCAAAATGAGAAACGCAAACCGGTGATTGGAGGGTTCTGCGCACACCAGCTGACCAATGAAATGGGTCTAAAGGCCCCCATACACGTACACACATGTTGGCCGAAAATGTTGGTGAATTCATGCTCGTCCAACACGCTCGCCGGTGTGTGAGTGCCACGAACCAAGCTGACAGAAGAAAATGTTCGGCTCGCCGCTCGACCGGAATGAACCTCCAACATTTTGTTCATTTCCAACCCAACATATGCGTACGTGTATGGGGGCCTTAAGACTTATCGACTTTGTCGCCTTCCAGAACATGGTCGAAAGTGTGTGTGTGTGTGTGTGTGTGTAATACAATCCATCGCCCGCTGACCGGCAGCGCTTTTATGTAAAAAAATTACTTGCATCTTTTAGTTAGAAAGTTTGTCTTCCTAAATGCAAATAATTTTAGTCCTGGCGATAGAAGGTGATAGCTCTATTGTTCATCCAACGACCCATTTCTAGAATGCCTGGATATACACGCACATTCCGAAGCCGCCTTCATAAACAATAAGCCCCGCATGGATACTTTTACATATCCACACTTCCAGAATAATTTTCATTATTCTGGCGCGTTTTTAATTTGACAAAATCATAGTTATAATTTGAAACAAGCAGCATGCGAAGCTGATTTGAAATAGTTCTCTTCCATACATATACCGTTCAAGTTCTATTTTGGAGATATTGCATTAAACACGAAATTTCATTCATTCAAATTATCCGCTTTTATAATTTTAATCAAAATACAGCCGAAGAGAACATTTCAGTTGCTCAGCTACACATTTCAAAACTCTGCTTAACTATTTTAATTTTCATGCATAACAGCATCATCTGTACCGTAGCGCCACCTACATGTCAAACGAAACCCATATTCGTCAATAAACATCGAAAACAATTGGCATCTCGAATTATTTTTTATGGGGTTTCTATGACATGTCATCGGAAACTACTTAAAGTTTGAAAATGTACTTAACCGTGCTTATCCTTTGTAAATCAGCGGGATTAGGAAGCCAACAGCACTAAACAACACACGCGCGCAAACTGCAGAAATAAATACTGAGTTTTAACACTGAAAATTTCGAAAGCAACGGAGCGATAAAATAAAAACAACAATTCTGAACCGGGCTGCCAGAACTCCCTTCCAGAACATGGTCGAAAGTAGTACCTTTTTCCAGCACAGACTCCTAATAGGTTCACCTGGAGGTGGATTAGACAGAATCACAAATCGACCACGTTTTAATCGCTTCTCGGCAATTCTCAGACACTATCGACGTCACATCCTATCGAAGCGCTAACGTTGACTCGAACCACTACCTAATGATAGTTAAGATTTGGTGATTCAGTACCGAACCGATGCCAGCCTCGGTTAGATTCTGTGCGGCTGAAGCAGCTAGACGTCGCCGCAGACTACGCATTCACTCGAAGCTGCGTTGCCGGAAGAGGACGAGCTAGACGAAGTCTCTCTCGAGAACTGTTGGAACACCATCAAAACAGCCTTCAGCAATGTGGCGGAGAGCTCCATCGGGCATGTGGCACGGAATTAGCGGAACGATTGGTTTGGCGATGATTGTAGAAGGGTGATGGATAGGGTTGCCAAGAGGCCGGTTTTTGGCCGGCCCGACCGGTTTTTCACTTGCAAAGCTGGTGGCCGGTCAATCCAGCAAAAAGACCGGTTTTCCGACGTATGAAACCGGATTTGTACATTTTGCCTGGTTTGTTAAATTTTCTGATAAATTTATTACCAATCCTGAACAGTGGATCATTGAAGATAGCTAGTTTTGCAGTGATAATACCTTGCTTCTGGCGGTAATATACATTAAATTGTCCACTAGCGCCAGAAGCAAGTAGTTGTCACTCAAAAACTAGCTATCTTCAATAATTTACACGGGAAACTGTCAAACAAATCCTCTAATATGCTGCCACAACCCCCCCACCGTATTTTTTGAAGGCAGGACCGATCGGCCGGTTTTTGTAATGTTCAGACTTCCCAGGTAACCAATAAGCATTTCCAATGCAATTTAAAAGCAAGCCAATAAGCATTTAAGTTGCCTTAAATGCTACTTAAATGTTATTTTGGCAAAATATGCGGCTACTTTACTGCTAGCCCTCTTATAGTGCTGACAATGCTTATTTGCAGCTAGTTACCAACAAGAAGAATTTAAATAGAATTGTGGATGCCAAATTACAACAGTTATGCAGTCAGAAAGCTGATAAACAACAACCTGCAGTATAAAACGCCAGCGATGCTAATAAACGACTGATTTACTGCTTATTTTAATGCTTATTGGTTACCTGGGTTGGCATCCCTAGTGATGGATGAGGAGAAAGCTGCGTGGACGACCAAGGTACGCAATGCCACACATCAGAACAGAACATGGAAAGACACAAACAGAAGAAGATGTAGCGAAACCAAATCTTCCGGGAGAAAAAGCGCTACCTGGTAGAGCAGGAATATGCCGCTAACAAAGTACTCTCCCAAATCATTTTCCGCCGACTATCCCTAATTGCGAACAGATTTGTGGGAACTTATGCCGCTTAGTTGGTTTCGAGGTACGATGCTGGTCTAACAAACCAGTCGCCGTACGTTCGTAGTAGGATTTTTGCCCCGTAACTATCCTGTACTCTAATAGCCGGCTGCGAAGTCTATCGATAAAGAAAGGTCAAGTCTTAGAAAGGATGTTTGATTCCACGGCTTTGCTTTTTGTGGGAACTTATCAAGTCGGTTTCGTCGAAGGTCGGTCTACAACGGATCAGATCATTACACTGCGGCAGATCCTCCAAAAGGGCCGTGAATACAGAGCTTCCACGCACCATTTGTACGTTGAATTCAAAGCCGCGCTGTGTTCGGATTTCGGGTGGATTGTCATGCTCATTCGAATCACACAATCAGAGGGCTTCGTCAAGGTGATAGTCTCTCATGTCTGCTGTTCAAGGTGTTATGAACCGAGCGGATATTAACACGCGGGGCACGATCTTCAGCAAATCTAGTCAAATTCGTCTGCTTTGTCGATGACATGGATATTATCGGCAGAACATTTGTGGCGGTGGCTAAACAGTACACCAGACTAAAGCGCGAAGCAGTAAAGAATGGGTTAAAGGTAAATACGTCTAGAATAAAGTACATGATGGCCAATGGAATCGAGGCCGAAAAGTTTGAGGTAGGGTACGGGTGGGTATTTCCAGCCCATTAAGTGGTAGCCTGAACAATATTCGGGAACTACGTTGAAACTATATTTATTCGAGACAAGACTTTTATACCAGTTGATAGAATAATATTTACTGAATATCGGCGTGTATTTTAGTCTTAATAAAACGCTACTGAATTTGAGTTATAGTCGCGAGAAATGATGAAGTCGCTGCGGCTAAATTAAGCCTATTTTCTATAGTGGTGTTTGAGTTTTTTAAATCCGACAGGCCGAAATAGCTAGCACAGCGATTAAATGCTTTTCAAAAACAGATCAAAAGAGACAAGAAAAGAGAGACCGATGGATAACTTCTCGCTATTGCCTACATTCCGGGCTCATTGAAGATAATTAGATTTGCAGTGACAACAGCTTGCTGCTGGCGCTAGTGTATCACAGAATCGTTCATATACACTAGCGCCAGTTGTCACTCAAATACCAGATATGTCAGCACATATATTGGTAGTAGTGTAAATAACGCATCATATGCTGGAATTAAAAACAAAATGTTGCTAATGGCTAGTAAATGAAAATTGATATATATTTTCATATCAGTGGGGAATTTGTGTGTTCTTCCGTGATAAAAAGAAGTAGAATTGTTCTGTGATAGCATATTCACAGCTGTTTAGTTTCTAGAATAAATAAACGTGATCATAATTGTGTGTTTTCCAAACCATCATCAAGAGCGGATACGCGTAAGCGATTGCTGCTAGTTTTTTTCAGCCTGGTTACGTACTAGTGAAAAAACAGTGGTTTTAATGTTTATTGAATAAAATTAAGCAAACTACTTACATTTTTATGAAAATAGTTATTACACATTAAAGCCTATGAGTGCTACATTCGTTTCAGTATTGTTATATAGCGGCAAAGTTTGTATTTGGGAAAGTGTAGCCAAAAAAGGTAATGTATGCCGAAATTAGTAGCGAGATGGGAATACCCTCCCGTACCCTAGTTGACGAATTTATCTACCTCACTGGTAACGGCGGACAATGACGCCAGCCCTGAGATTCGGAGGTGTAATATCAGGGGAAGTCGTGCGTCACAAGTAATTGCTGTCGAGCAGACTAAGCCCCCGTATAAAATGTACCCTGTACAAACCGCTCATTAGGCCAGACATGGACAATGCTCGAGGAGGACCTGCGAGTGCTCGGAGTTTTCGAAAGACGAGTGCTAAGAACGATCTTCGGCGGCATACAGGAGAAAGGAGTATGGAGGCGGAGGATGAACCATGAACTCGCACAGCTCTATGGCGAACCCATTATTGAAAAGTTGGCTAAAACTAGACGAATACAACACTACTCTGCAAAGATGGCGTTTGCCTCAAATCCGGTAGGAACAAGATAACCAGAAGCGCAGCGAGTAAGGTGGTTAGACCAGGTGGAGCGAGATCTGGCGGAGAGTACTCGGGGTCCGAGGAATTGGAGAGCGGTAGCCCATAACCGAGTAGATTGGAGAAACCTTGTTCAACAGGCTTTATCTTAGGACAGCAAGCCACTAAAGTAAGTAAGTAAGTCAAGTGAAGTTAAATTTTACTGCTTCATTGAAAAACTTCGGGTAGAAAAACGTAAACAATGACTACCTATTTGAATGTGCGTCAACATTTTAGAAGAGAAAATTCATTAGACGTGCTTTCCGTTGAACCGAATTAAAGTGAAAAGAGAATTAATTTAGTCTTGAGTGTGGTAACTCGTTAAATATAAATCAAACTGACCAACTAGGTATATCCAGCAATATTTTCAGAATAAGTTAGTGATATATTACAGACGGATAGAATTGCATTAAAATAATAATAGGATATTGAACGAGATAAATCAATAGTGTAATTATAAAAAGTAATATAAATGTATGTCAATCTGCCACTGCATCATGATTGAACGGACATCGCTGGAAAAGAGTGTACAGCCCGGGAAATGATTGGTGTAAGCGAAATACAGCGGGCATCCATCGGCCACTATCGGAATGCTTGTGGTCTATCAACGCATAGGGGCGCATCAGAAGTGCGTGTAACACCCCCCGTTATACACAGCTTCCTGAATTTGGCACGTGTACGGCAAGCAAAAGCTGACACTGATGACAACCTTTAATGGGGGAAATCCAATTCTCGCTGATACGCCAGCCAGGCCACGCCAAACAGAGCGCAAAACAAACCGGAAACATATCTTCGTTATCTGTGTGAACGCATTTCGACGAATTCATCCGGACGGACGGGCGGCGTGGCGGTTGGAAAGTTCAATCATGATTGCTTCCTCCTCGTTGTCGCCAATTTTGTTTTGTTGACTTTTGCTTCACGAGATGTTGTTGCTGTTGTTGTTGTTGTTAATGTATTTGATCTTTGAATTTGGGTTCTTACTTAAGAAAGGTCCATTTGACACAAAAACCAGTTGAAAATTGTTTTCTAATCTAATCTAATCTAATCTCACACTAACGCAGCCAATTCTGGAAGGCATCCTGGAAAATGACGATTACTTGAATCAATCATTTTTCTTGTCAACGGCCAGGCCAACTGCGCAGCATGTACCGCAGAGAGAATTCCAAGGAATCAAGTGGAACTAGAAAAAATACCTAATTCCATCAAACTCCTTGAAATCAAGGGAAGGAAGAAAGCGTGGACCTCCCGTACCATACGCTTCCCATATACATAGATAATGATTTATTTACAGTCGTTGGGAGTATCTTTGCTAATAAGGGTTAAGTGATACTCCGGACCCTCAGGGATGAACTAATGGCATTTAGACCAGAAGCCAGGCTGCAATTGGCCAAGGATATAGCGCCTTATTTCGCTCTCTGAAAATAGATTAGTTTACCAAAAAATTAGTATAAATCATATAATACTTGAAATTAAAGTCGTGTGGTTTAATGGTTGCCTAAAACTACATTTGTAAGGTTAGGAACTGAAAACCGCACGACCCCGCACCTCCTAGCTTGGCTACTCAATTATACAAATTGAAGTATTTCCAGGTATGGCCACGTGGAGGCGCTAGGTAGGGGCTTGGGATGGCTAGAGCTATGTTGGGCGCTTCTTCCTAGTTGCCTTCCCCATTTCATACCCCCAGTTGAAAATTGTTTTCTAAGATAAAAAATTAAGGAGGTTAATTATTTTAGATTAGGTATTTCATTCATTCGGGTTGACCTGATGGACAACAAAGAAACGACTCAAACGACGTTTGCTTTTGTCATCAATGCCAAGGTTTCCACCTGCCGTCTGCTTGTTGCGGTCAGTACCTTGTGGCACACTACAAAGCTCGATGTTCGCTCGCTGCTGTGCTGTGACAATCAAGCATCATCTTTTGCGGGCAGTCAGCTGAGAATGTTGATATCATTATATTTTGTTCGTTATCAGTTTTACCATCGTCTGGATAGATTTAATTAGAAAATTTTTCTCCCTCCGTCCGGTGCTTCGTCACATCATTGAACTGATCCGATGGTGCCATTGTGTTGGCTGTGGTGTTGTCGCTTGCCGGAGCGTAGGATGGACTGGATGGACGAATAAATAAGCAAATATCAGTTTACTTCAGATTTCTGTTGATGTTTTTCATTCTTCTCGTCGGACACTTCGGAATCACACTGCACTGCACACAGGCAGCATGCAATAAAACGATGTCACATAAAGTTCACAGCAATTGTGGCAACAATAAAACACACATCATAATGCTGCACTACAAGTGTTAATGGGTCATCAGATAACAACATCAGAGACTGGGTTTAAGAGATGATGACATTCCTATCCTCGTTTGTTTCAAGAGTTTATTAGCGATGGAACCGTACTAATTTTTTCTCATTAGCATTGTTTGAAACATAAGCAAACCCAATAAACATGTTCTATTGCGACTAGACACACAGAAACTCCATTACAGTTCACTCACTTTCTCCACCTTTCTGTAGAGTCGCTTTATTTTTAGAACTTTATGGCGGGCGTGTGCTTTTCTCCGGTAGCCATGGTCAGAGCTGCAAGGTGTGCTAAATTTCTTATCACAAACGATTAGGGGTAAACACTAAATTGCACCGTGCTTGTGCCTTTTCATCTCCAACGACGGTTTACTTTATAGATCTTTCCGCACCTGTGCTGCTATCGCTGTTTCCGTCCGTTGGTATATCGGTTCGCTCCGGTTAGTCGCAGCGACGCGCGACGTCGCACGGCGCTGTGGGTGTCATTCGTACTCGTCCCTTGCTTCGGATGCTTTTCTCGAGCGCGCGCTCTTCGGCCGGCTGCCTACTACGCATGCTGCTGTCGGGCCACCCTGGCACCGTCGGTGGTCTGCCGAAGCGCAACACGTGCTGTTTACATCGTAGTGACCGATGCTTCGTGCGGCTTTTGTCTGTTGGCCTGGCGGGTGCCGGGAGGTACACGGTTCAATGCAACAATTACAACGCGACGTGACGCTACTTGGCGCCCGGTTTCGGTGTGTTGTGTTTTGTGTGGAAAGCATCGACGCTCGATGGTTCAGTTTTTCCTCGTCTGTCAGTGGTTCCACATCACTCGCGTTCGGTTTCGGTAAAGGCGCGATTAACTTGACAGTGCTGCTGTTGGTGGTGATAGAGAGAAAAAACGCGCGCGCCTGGTGTTTTATTTGGTATGGAGGGTTGGTGTTAGACAGGACCCGCTTCGGGTTACTCTAATGAGTGTTTGGTTTTGGTCCAGCGATCTGATGAAATTTGGGAAAATTATGCTGCTGACAGAACAGCAGGTGACGGGAAGATAAATTAGTGATCGCAGTAGTGCGAGGAAGATTCATTTCTGTCTCTGACCTGTCTCGGATGTGCTGAACAGGTGACATTGCTGTCACATCAACCGTGGATTTATTTTCGGAAGTGGTGGAACAATGTGCCAGCTTTGTTTTGGATTTACTTGAGTAATCGACGTGTGCGAATCAACAGTGAAACCCGTGACAAGTAAGTTGGAGCTTGTTTTAAGGTTAGCATTTTTAATTGGGCTCAACTTGGAATTGTCTTTCTTTTCGTGAAAAGATATACTTAACACCATTTGATGTTTTCTCGTTGTATATGATTTATGCTTCCGATTGAACCGATGTACATAAACAATTGAAGCTCTGATATTTTTTATTTCCTTTGGGTGGGTGTCAAGTGAATTGAAAAAGAAGCCGACATACTATCAAGCACCAGCCAAAACCATCAATATTGTTTCTCACTTACATTTGTTTTAATAACTGACTAAACGGAGATCTGTTCCTTAGTCAAATGTGTCCTAGAGTTAGTCCTAGAGTTAGAAAAAAATAGAGGATAGAGTAACACTGCAAAAAATGTCAGTTGCATGGGATTTTTTAGAAGAATTTCTTGTTTTTCAAGGTTCTGACTCCAGAACTGTACATTTCCCTCTATCATGTATAAGTTTCTTGCAAAATATGGTTTTTATATAAAAACCTGATTTAATCCACCTAGTGGTGAAAGGAACCTTTGTTATACGATCTTACTTGCTATTTGAGATAGAAATCGACACGTTTGGCTTACATGAAATTTTTGGAAATTGAATAAGTTTACAAAATTTGAACAAAATAGAAGCACTTGCAAATTATGATAGTTCTTTTTCTCATGAAATTGCTGAGTAAGTTGTTACTAATGCGGGTAAGTTCAAGTAAAAGTAAGTTGTAAGAAGAAATATTATTCTTTAACATATACATTGCGTAGTAAAGGTCTAGTTTATAGGTTTTTGAACTATGCATAATTTCCTGTAATGCCATTCTATTTGATTCACAACAATAAAGTTTTCTTGAATAAATTTCATCAATTTTTATTAACTTTCGGTTACTCACGCTGTTGTATTTTGTACAACATGTGTAGGTTTTTGAATGCCATTACAAATTGTATATTACGTATATACTAACGTATATTCTTCAGTAAACTTGTTATGAGCAAAATGTCCGAATTATTGAATACATTAATATTTTAAATTGTTAGGAAACAAGATTAGCATAAACCGACATCACAGAAACGAAGCAAGTAGCATGTGAGGTGTACCGCAATTGACCCCAACTGGAATTTTCTCTCGTTTCTTCACATGGAAAAATGATGTCTGTATGCAGCAAAACTACCAGCAAATGTAAAATGTTTAAGATGTATCCGTCTGTTGGTAATCGAGTAATTCGGGGTCAAAATCAGGCTGTTTTTACAATTAAAGTTCTACAGTTTCTAAACAAGCAAACATAGAGGTATACTAAATTCAGCAGAGTTGTGTATTTTTATTATTTGTACAACTTTGTAATACATGAAAAAGTCATACAACAATTACAAGAAGAGTTAGAATAGAAAAACTGATTTTACAAATTCATATACAATAAATGAGATTTTTCTACCTTCACTGAAGAGATAGAAGCTTACTGTGCTCAGCAAAATTTCTTGTAATAATATGCTCTAAAAGTTTGCAAAACATATCAATGTGTTGTATTGAAACTGAAGGAAAATAATTTGTTTATTTCACTTTTAAGGGGATTAATCAGAATACAAATTCTACCAGACGATAGAGCTTTCAATTTTAAGAAACTCTTCCAAAGGTTTGATAAACTTAAAACCAAGTTTTCCTAGTCAAAAATCTATTGCGCACGTTTTATTTGGTTTGGGCTATTGTGCGCGCAAGTAACCGTGTTATAACAGTTGGCGCGAGTGTTCGAGGGTTAATATCTTTTGACCGGTAAAACCAATTCTTATGTAATTTTGCATATATATTTCTAGTGTGAAAACCTCTCGTTTGATATTAAAATAATTGAAATTAGGTAAATTATCTTGGTTAAAATCATTATAAATTATTGTTAATTTTGGTGTGATGTATTCGATTGCTCATAACTTTCAAATTAAACGTCCAATCAAAAAACTGTTCAATAGTGATCTATCTGGCTATATTACCTGCCAAATGAAACTAATAGCGTGTAAATCGGTTTGGCCATCTCTGAGAAACAGGCGTTCATTTGTACCTAGTCAAAACAAGTTTTTCAAGGCTAACTTTTAAACTGCTTGTCCGTTTTCAATAAAACTTAGCTAAATGTTTAGTAATAGTAAGAGCTTTCGTTTGGTACTAATATCGTTAAAATTGGTTGCGTGGTTCCGGAGAAAACCGTGTCACGTAGTTTTCACATTTTTGCTTATAACTTTCAAACGAAAAGTCAGACCACGAAACCATTTAATAGTGATATACTAGGCAATAATACCTTTCAAACAAAAGTAATAGCGGTCGAATCGGTTCAGCCATCGCCGAGTAACAGGCGATAGAAAATTCGGAGCGAACACACATACACACATACACACATACATACACACACACACACACACAGACATTGCTCAGTTCGTCGAACCCTATCGATTGGTACATGTAACTCGGCCCTCCGGGCCTTGGATCAATTTCGTGTTTTTCGACCAATTTCTAAACCTTTGTTATATAGTATAACAAAGGTAAAAATTCGAAAGCGATGAAAAAATCATTACTACAGACCCGTCATAAACCAGAACAGGGTTTTTCTAATTTGTTTGTTTAAATTCTTACTCATTAGTTAAAGAAAAATATCACCGGACCAATATTTTTTAGACAATTTAATGGAATATAAAGTATGTAAATTCTGTGTTCTTCGAAAATTGAAAATATGCTCCGTTTTTCTACATCTCAATCAATATTTTATCTATTATTTCTCATATTTAAAGAGCTGAATATGAATATGAGATTCATATTCGAAGACCATTTTAGTATTTTTTGCCTGATTTGAGTAGACAAAAATTTATAATAACCATTCAAAGAATTCTATGGAAACATGTGATAATCAATAATTATTTGTGGCATTGTGGAGCATGATTCAAAATAATATAAAATTAGAGTCTTAGGGGTAATGGAGACAAACAGTTTACTAATTACATTTAGAAACACTCGAAAATACAGCCATTCAGTCGCCTTAAAAAAGCAAAAATTGTCTTTGAATTTCCCAACAGTGCAGTGTCATATTATCGTATTTTCCGAACAACATGGGATTGCGAATTTGTTTTTGTCTGACGGTCTGTCTCGCAAATCGTCATCGTCAATTCATCACTGGAATTGTGATTTTTTTTCGCTTATCCAGACATCCGATTAAAATGAAATTTAGAAATAGGAAATCGAATCAAAATACGGACGGAAAGGATGACAACAATCAATATTGTCGTCTAGAAAGGGGTTCCGCCTTCCGTCCAAACTAAGACTGGGAATGTTTTTTTACGGATTTAAAAAAAATCAATGGAAACAGTCATCGTATAAACTGAAAATTTGTACAACGGAAGTAGCTTTACTACCAGATTTCATGTTTTATTGGTTAAAAACCAAACTTGTGGAAAACGTTCTACATGTACTAAGCTCACTTTACATATATATTAAATCAATCATTGAAACCTTTTCGACAAATATTGCTTCACCTTATCCATCAGAGCTTATACGGCCGTATCCGGTACGGTTTTTTCCAATTTTTATCCACTTCCTAAGCATGTCATTTGCATTCTTCACTTTCTTCCTCGTCCGGCAGAATTCTCTCTTCATCATTGGACATCTAGTTGAGGAACGGTTCAATTGATTCATGCCCTTGGGAACAAAGTGAATGGAGCGAATTAGCTTCATACCATTCTTGCACGCTTTTAGAGATGAAGCTGAATTAGGTTAAAATTGTGATTTTTTGTGATTTTATTCTGCTCTAAAAATGTAGAAAAACTTTTCTGGAGGCAACCAGTCTTGTAAATTTCATTATTGGTTGTAACTTTTGTCTTAGACCGGCGCACAAATCTTCATTTAAACATAATAATCTGTTTTGAATTTATCTTTTGGGAGATCACATGGTAAAAGACAAGAAGGAAGACAAATTTTTAAATCGAGCTTCTCCGATTCAGTTAATTTTTTACATTTTTTGCTGTGACAAAATGAGCTGTATCAAAATACTGGCACGAACAAACGGACATTACTCATGACAATGGTTTCAAAAACATCGTCAGACGTATTTGGCCGCATGCAATCTATGCCGCAGAATCAAAAATAGTAGAGTAGATGTGCGTAGAAGGATAAAAGTGGGAGAATCACAGGAGAAAAATTGATATTCGGTACCTGTATAATCATTGCGCGGTGGTGTAATCGAGAACGCACTTGACAGGCAATTGAAAGTTGTGTTCCCCTTCTACTTATCAAGTCAGAATTATTCGCGGCCTGTATGTCACCAGTATCTACACTTCCTTTTAAGAAAACATCTTCTAATGAAAATTTTCTACAGAAAAAATAAAGAGTTGCAGAATAAGGTTAAGCATTAAAAACTCCATAGAAATCTAAAACGTAGTTTACAAAAAAAATCTTTTCATTTAAGTTTGCCATTTAGGGTATGTTGCTGCTTCGTCGTAATTGCCTATTCCCGTCCTGTCCAACACAAATTATTGAAAATATCAGCGATTTTTATGACACATAATTCAAAATTAGTTATTCCCTAATATTTTAGTTTGTTGCGATCAATCAAAGTGAGCTGAGAGAATTCCTAGCAGCCAAATTTCCTACGTTTTTTTCGTGCGACGAAGAAGAAAATGTCGACCCAAGTAACACACAAAACAAGTTAGAAAATAATATTCGTGGAAATTAGTCGCTTAAGCGTACTATAAACGTACTTTGAAAACATATGTCGTTATTATTAAGGTTTTGAGATGTTTTGGGATAACATGAATTTATTTGACAGCTCATATCTAATGTATAATGTTTGTTTTGTCAACATGTCAACATAAAGTTTTTATTACGTCACCATTACTAAATTTAAACTACTGGAAGAACAAGTTGTAGCTTATGCTATAATAACGTTTTAAATTGGTATGAAATAACCTGATACATACTTCTTCCAATTCTTGTTTCATTAGACTTAAGTTTTTTGCGCTTTTCAGGTAATAGAGAAGTTCTGATATATGTAATATTATACTATTCGATAACAAGCTGTGTTGCTTCGGGACTAATCGTTTCAATTTCCGTCATTCATAAATTGAAAATAGCCCCCGAAACGCATTGTCGTTATTCTGCTGCCGCGAAAACTTACATGAACTGCAGAAATTTTGCAGAATAACATTTGTCATGTCCTACACAAATACATGCGCGCTAGCTTCGTAAACATTATTGTGATTTTTAGTTCGGACGATGAAAAATTTTGATGGACGGATTTCTAAACGGTACGACGTATTTAAGATATAAAGTCAGTTGCGTAATTTCAATAAAGTGCTTTAATAATCGCTTTTTAGTGAATTAGGAGGGAACCGATCGGAAGGTAAGTGTGTTTAAGTCAAATCAGTAGCAGAACTTTTGGAGTATTCTTTAAACCCACCTAAGAAATGATGAAAATTAGAGTGGCTTTCCTTACTACGACGGGAATTGGAAACAAACCCTAAATATTGTAAAACCAAACATCAATAAACGATGCATTTGTGAGCATTGAGTCAAACGAACGAGAATGAGCCGCGAGCTTTTAGGTTTCATCACTGTGCAGGTACATATATAATAGATAATAGATGGGCGAATGGCAACTTCCAGCTTCATCAAAAATAAGTGGCACTGAATTATAAACATTTTCTTCTTCACGCAAATAATTAATACTTGCGTCTAGCAGCAAGGAGATACGGTTGCTCTTGCTGTACCAAGAATTCTTTTCCACTTTACCCGCTGCTGGGCTACTTATCGTCAATTCTTTGAGCGTTTCGACACATGCAAATCCATTTTTATCCTGAACGAGCCATCTAGCACTATCTATTCTTGATATCGGTAGAGTTCTTGAAGAAAACCGCTTTCACTGCACAGCAGTGATGCCTAATTTACGGATTTAAGAATTTTCTACGGATCTAGGGATTTAAAGCTCGTAACTACGGATTTACGGTCACTTACGGATATAAAGCTCACGGGTACGCTGCATACAAGAGAATAATTATGAAAGTTTCTTGTAGAGTTCTTCGGGGAGAAAGAAACGAACAGAATAGTAACGAAAGTTAACTACTTCTATGAGTGAATTAACGGGTGGCAACTAAAATTTTGGAATTTTTTCTCAAGCTGTCAAAAAAAGATACATTATCCATTGTTGACAAAAAATTACTGTACATTTGAAAACAGTCCGTAATCGGCTGTTCGGCGAAGCGTTCGTTTGACGTCAAAACAAGAGCGTTGTACGGCCTGCATGTAAACTTTGCGAATGAATCTCTTGACTATACAAATTAACTGTTTGCAATTCGTAGCTCTCCAGTTATTCTTGTTCACCAAGGAACTCAAAATCCCGAAAAAATCTTCGATTGGGCGCACTGAGACAGGTTTTTCAGGTCGTGGTTCTTGGGTAAAAATGGGATCGAATGTGTATTCAGGAACCATTGTGTTTTTTTGGCATAATGCGATGATGCTCTATCCGGCCAAAACACGTATTGTCCATCTGCATGATGTGTTTGTAGAAACGGAATCAAAATTTTCTTCAAACTTTCGTCTGGTGCATCTTTATTGATAGCTAAACCAGAGGGCTTGTTGTTGAAGAAACGAGAAAGAGTACGATGTCCTTCTGCGTCCATAATTTTTGTTGGTTTTCCATTACCTTGCTTGCTAATAGTTGTTGGGATCTTAGGACATGGTAAACAGTCGAAGCCGCAATATGTTTGCTTTTCAAATGTTGTACCGTATACTTTTCGCCGAGATTTCTGTTGCAGTTCATAGAAGTGTACAAGGCGCTCCCGAAATGCTTCTTGTTTCGACGCCATTTTTAGCAAAACTGGGTAAATACAAACAAAACAAAAAATGTTAACAAAAAGAGGAGAGAGAGAGAGAGAGAGAGAGAGAGAGAGAGAGAGAGAGAGAGAGAGAGAGAGAGAGAGCTAACACATACATACTCTCATTTCTCTCTGAGCTCGTTTGTTGTTGAGTATAAGGGCCGCAAAAAAATTCCAAAATTTTAGTTGCCACCCGTTAAAAAGAAAAGATTTACGTTAATGCTACGGTACTGTCAATATGAACATACATTTTGCACGGCAGATAAAACTCTCCACCATTTTATGTGTTGATAGCATGATATTCCTCATATTTTCCCTGTCGATATATGGTAAAATACGAAACATTTTCATTTCGATTTCTTCGTACATTTTGATAGTTCCCTATACAATTTCTGCAGTACGATAGAACTTTAAACTATTATCAAGCGAATATAGTTGTTCTTAGTAACGCCGAAACGCCGGCCATTGTTGCGAATCTAGCGAGAATCCAACGTTGTCTACTCTCACGCGAAAGAGTATGAGAAGCATAGCATTCAATGCGTACGCCGCACACGCAAGCGTAAAACAAACAACCACCGTTGCAGTGTGCAGACATTCTGCTACCTACACACTCGCGCACGCACATCAAATAACTCCTGAGCAAACAGCTTCCACAGCACAGCGGCGCACTGGGATACAGGTTTTGCGTTAGTTGTTCTTTTCTTCTTCAGTCTTGCCCTCGATTCTACTCACGGGCGAAAATGCCAACCGTTGCGAGTAATCGGCTTCAGCAGCTCGGGCTGCAACGAAGAACGACAGCGACGAACGTAGCTGTTAGCTAAACACACTCTCGCAAAAACTTATCGCAATGCATAAATAAGCACGAGCGAAAGTCCGAAAGGGACGTTTATGCTGGCGCGTTCGTAAGAATGAGTAAAAATGAAATAAAAAAGACGACAAAAACGGCACAAAGCAAGAACAAAAAAACACAATAAAACAACGTTTAAAAAGCATCAAAAACATGACAAACCATGCAAAAATGACGAAACAACAGCAAAGCAAACAACATTTTGGTTGTCTTTATTACGTGCCAGAAGAGTTTTGGGTTAATAAACTCCTGCGACAGTGTTAATGATAGTCTTTTATAGCTGTTTTAGTTGTCTTGACAACAAACAGGAGGACGAGAAAAGGTGATGAAAATATAACGCAAAACAAAAACAAAATTTATAAAACGACGATGCCAAAACGAACGACAACAACACTAAAAAGCCGTTAAAATAGCGACGAAAGGTGCAAAAACGGAGTCAAAAACTGACGAACAGACGACAGACAGATATGTGATGTAAAGATGACAACATGACTATGAAAAGATGACAAAAATATGACAGAGAAATGACAAAAAGATGGCGAAAATGCGACGAAAAAAAAGGGAAAAGATAACGAAACTAGAGTGACTATATATAGAGTGGCGACGATGTCAAAATTGGAATGACAATTATCTGTCAGTGTCATTCCAATCAAGCAGACGACCTATCCAACGCGTATGCAGGAAAGAGAAAGAAAATTCGCATTGCATACATTTGAGACCGAGCGCCGAAAGGACAGTAAATAGATAATAGGAAATAGTAAATAGATGGCAAAAAGATGGTGAAGAGGCAACCAAATCAGCGAAAAGATGACATGTAGGTGGAAAGTTGATGTAAATCAAAGACGAAAGCTGATAAAATTACGATAAAGATGCCAAACAAACGCCAAAAAAATTACAAAAACCCCGAAGAATAGATGTAGAAAAGGCGACGAAGAGATGATTGAACGACAGCACTACGGTGACAAGCAGTGCTTAGAAATCTCATAGTCAATTTATGAAATACGCCTGAATTGATGCAATATACTGCTAATTCTCATCATACTGCTCATACAGATAAAATGTACTCAATATTGTTAACCTAAAAACAACAATTCGAGCCGATTTCTTGCGTTCATGTTCGTGTTGTTCTCTACATTCATTCATTCTCGGTAATAGTGAATGAAATCAAATGAATTATTCATTCATTTTAAACAAACAAACAAAATTACAATAAACGTAAACATTACTCAAAAATTTTAAATAATTTCCTTCAGCCATATTTTGGTTGATTTTAAAAACCAGGCAGTTTAGGAAACTAAATTTTGAGATCTAAAATATCATCCAAGAGCAAGAAAATTGGCTGACAGGCTACTCGAGCAATCATTCAGCACTGCAATTCGTGAAGGGTAGAAAACTTGAAGCGTATAAAACTGAGAGAGAAAGACACAGGCAGCGGCTCAGTAGTCATATACATGAACTGACAGATTAAAGAATACTATCGGGGGTAAAACTATATGTGGTGAATGCGTTTTATATTCGCCTTCATACAGGGCTGTAAATTTTTACGGGCACTGGTGACAAGAAATGCCATAACAGACTACTAATGAGAATAGTAAAATGCAATCAAGAGCAACAAAAGACAATAAAAAGTAACAACAAATCGTTGTAAATAAGCAAAAAAAGACAATGTAAAGAGGCCAGAAAGGCAGGTGTTAAAAAGAACGAACCACCGAACTGAAAAAACACTGCAAATAAAGCACAAATGTTGGTTTAATTTTTATTTAATCTAAAGTTTAAATCAATTTCGCAATTTCGCAACAAAAGTGTAACTCCCTCTTCGGAAATAAAACTGTGGATTTAACCTCGGCAAAGTCTGGCAACACTACTGCACAGCCCTTCGGCATCCTAGCGATACAGCGAGTGCATGTATGTTTTCCGTCAAGAAATATACAGTCACAAGTCCATAAAGGGCTAACGGATTGATAAGCGTTTTGTAATCGTCAGTTTTGTGCGGCTGTATATGCTCCTTGAACGAGCGTCTTGCGGAAGGAAAATGAGAGTTGACTTCCTCACTTCCTCACTTGTATTATTATCGACGGTGACCAAAGGTCCCTAATAAATGAACTTATCAACCACTTCCAGTTCATCACCAGCTATAGTCATTGTGCGTGGGAGGCGAACGTTGTTTTCTGTGGAGCCTCTTCCTATCATATAAATTTGGCTTTCGACCCATTGATTTGTAACCCAATCCTCCACGAGAGTGTAACCCCCGAAACACGCACGTAGCACATCACTTGCTCAAGGGTAGCTTTGTTGAGTTACGCTGTATGCGCTGGACTGTATCGTATGCTGCCCTGAAATCCACGAAAATACGATGCGTGTGTACGTTGTACTTCGGATATTTCTAGAGAATTTGCCAGAAAGTGAAAATTTCATGCGTATTAGCACGGTCCGCCATAAAGCTCATTTGATACTGCCCTGCGAGCTATCTTGCTATTGCACCTTATAGGCCGCGTTGATCACCGTAACAGGGCTGTAGGGGAATTATGTATAACGTGCCCCCCGTGGCCAATGTGCCCCCCCCTTCGTTTTTCGCTAAACAAGCGAAATTAAAATGCAAAACCACCCAGAAACCATAGTATTTGATGGAACTAGCCTACTATGCAAGTATGACAGTTGTCACATGCTGTAAAAACAAAACAAAAATAAATTTGTTTTTGAGCAGCTTCCGATGTAACTTTTGGCGTCATTTCCATAAGCTATTTTCTTGTCAAAATCTGTAAATAACCGGTTGTTGCGATTCGATTGCGTAAAGTGAACTTCAAAATGACATCCCTGCTAAAAATAACGGTATGAAACGCTTGACTTGCTTTAACATTTAATATTTTTTCAAATAAGTAAAAGCAGGCCAAAATGCCCCACTTGCGGTGGTGCAATTTGCCCCCCTTGCAAATGTGGCTTTAAAACTATGTAAACAGATCTAAGTTGAAGTCGATTGCCATTATTTAATTCAATTAGTATTGTAGAGTAACCGTGGTGGGAATAATTTATTACCAACGTCCAAATTCTAGGTAATTCAACTACCCGGTACAAAACGCCACAGCTGCGTATAATGTGCCCCATGCAGAAAAGAAAAAGTGCACCAGAAGGCCGAAACTAGGTTTATTTTCCATAAAATAACGATATTTTGCAAAACAAAGGAAATAGTTTTACTTTCTACAAAATAGAGTTGGTCTGTCACTGGTAGAAATACTCAAATTACCGCATTGGGCATATTATACCGCAGGTGGGGCATTTTACCCTGCGCAGACGAGAAACACAACATTTAGGTGCTTTTATTAAATAATTCCTAGCATGTTTATTCCATAATACTAAATGAAATAAACAATTGCAATTGGTTGTCAGCTTAAGTACCAACATATACACGTAGTTGTAACGTTAATTTGGGGAAGTATAACGGAGATATATCCATTTATTCTTAGGGGGGGCACATTATACACTTTTCCCCTATATATACATGAGCACAACGTTTAAACTTCTGAATTATCAGAAGTTTCTCTTTTCATTAACTGCATTTAAAATTGTTTTTTTAGCTAAAGTGAATATCACCTTCTTTATTTGAAAATCACTTTCTCTTGTTTTAATTTCACGAGATATTGAACTTGTGTACAATGATAAAAATCACTGTGCAGTTGTATATTATGAAACTCAGAGGCACAAAAAACAATGTGTAGAATATAAACTGTAATGTGTGCTGAGAAAAACGATTATCTGTTCTGTTTGAAATTCGGTGATAATTTAAGGCCCAGCGGTAATTACAGCAATGAAGTCATAAAAAATAAAAGTTATGTTTCCGATGTGTTATGATGGACGGAAAGAACGATTCTTACTTACAGTTTCATGAACATAATTATTATTTTAAGCATAAAAACTGCTTTCGAAATCCCAGAAATCAGTGACGCGATCAGAGGGCGATCGACTAGCCCTATTTATTGAAGGAACAACCCATACCTTTCATTCATTCCTCTGGTAGTTTCTTCTTTGTTCAAATCCATTATCCAGTTAAGCGTCGTTGCTGGTGGTTCTTTGCCATTTTTGTAGAGTTCTACCGGGAATCAGTCGTTTTCGGCTGACCGATTTCTCACCGGATCTCTTCGAGGTTATCGTTTGGAGGCACTCTTAGGTTACCTTCCGTTCCGCCTCCCTCTGTTATATTGCCATTGAAACGCCCTTCGAAAAACTGCTTCCACCTGTCGACCACCTCTCGCTCGTTTGTGACCAGATTTCCCTTCTCATCCCTATACTGGTCCAGGCTATCTATTCAGGCAAATGACAATCTAGTAAACTCTCTCCTTCGCCAAGTGTCGTGTTCACGATTTACTTTTCCTTAGCCCAGTTGAAAAAAATATTTTTACGTGAACTTTTGTAATTACTAAAGTTCAAACACGCGTAATTTATTTCTGGGATTTCGAAAGCAGTTTTTATGCTTAAAATAATAATTATGTTCATGAAACTGTTCTACTTCATTCTTTCCGTCCATCATAAGACATCGGGAACATAACTTTTATGTTTTATGTTTTATGACTTTAAAAGCTACCTATGAAATCTCAAAAATCAATTATGCGTGTTTGGACCTTAGTGAACCTGTCCAGTTTAAAACCAAAGTGAAAAATTTGAATATAGGGGAATTATGTATAACGTGCCCCCCGTGGCCAATGTGCCCCCCCTTCGTTTTTCGCTAAACAAGCGAAATTAAAATGCAAAACCACCCAAAAACCATAGTATTTGATAGAACTAGCCTACTATGCAAGTATGACAGTTGTCACATGCTGTAAAATCAAAACAAAAATAAATTTGTTTTTGAGCAGCTTCCGATGTAACTTTTGGCGTCATTTCCATAAGCTATTTTCTTGTCAAAATCTGTAAATAACCGGTTGTTGCGATTCGATTGCGTAAAGTGAACTTCAAAATGACATCCCTGCTAAAAATAACGGAATGAAACGCTTGACTTGCTTTAACATTTAATATTTTTTCAAATAAGTAAAAGCAGGCCAAAATGCCCCACTTGCGGTGGTGCAATTTGCCCCCCTTGCAAATGTGGCTTTAAAACTATGTAAACAGATCTAAGTTGAAGTCGATTGCCATTATTTAATTCAATTAGTATTGTAGAGTAACCGTGGTGGGAATAATTTATTACCAACGTCCAAATTCTAGGTAATTCAACTACCCGGTACAAAACGCCACAGCTGCAGTATAATGTGCCCCATGCAGAAAAGAAAAAGTGCACCAGAAGGCCGAAACTAGGTTTATTTTACATAAAATAACGATATTTTGCAAAACAAAGGAAATAGTTTTACTTTCTACAAAATAGAGTTGGTCTATCACTGGTAGAAATACTCAAATTACCGCATTGGGCATATTATACCGCAGGTGGGGCATTTTACCCCGCGCAGACGAGAAACACAACATTTAGGTGCTTTTATTAAATAATTCCTAGCATGTTTATTCCACAATACTAAATGAAATAAACAATTGCAATTGGTTGTCAGCTTAAGTACCAACATATACACGTAGTTGTAACGTTAATTTGGGGAAGTATAACGGAGATATATCCATTTATTCTTAGGGGGGGCACATTATACACTTTTCCCCTACCTCACCGATAACCAACCAAGTTTACTTCCAAATTGTCTCTGCTCTATACTTTGTCACACTGCAATAAATTCCTCACCGAGTTCTCGACAAGCGGCCCCGCGCCGCTCTATCGGTATCATTTCGACTACATTGAAGACAACGATTATCGTCACACACAGAGAGGAAAAAAAAAGAATCAGAAAAGTATGATAATGAGACCGTATTTGAATATGTACCAGCGAAACTTAAGACGCCACAAAGGATGCAAATTACAATTGTCACCCCACTGTTGCCTGCCTGCGCTGCACTGCACTAATGGTGGCTCCGCTGGCTGGCTCAGGCGCGAACTGATAATAAACATCGTAGTAGAGAAGTGAAAATAATATGCACGAGTGATGAATTTTAACTAACTTGAGACCTGAGACTTGAGGTTGAGACCAACTTGCGCCAACCGAGTCGGCTCAGCCAAGTGCAGTGCAGCAACTCAGCTAAAAGTATGCCAAGCAGTGATCAAATGGGTTTGATTGTTTATAAGGTCTCAGGCAAGGGATCTAATAGTGTAGTGAGCATAGCCGGTCTTTCGCTTCATTAGTTATGCACGGAATTATGATCAGCGTTAGTCGGTTTTGTTCACTTAGAATATGCTGAACAGAATTTCGCCATTCTGCTTGATCGGTTAGTTGGCCGGTGCATATGCTCGTGCCGCTCGTTGAATGAATAATTATTGTCTTAATAAACTACGAGCAAGCCGTTTGATCGACGACGATCGATCCGGTGCAACGGTGCATACATAGTTCCAGTCGGGGTTCGACATATGCGTCGTGCGGCTCATGGAAGGAAAACTGTAATTAAGACCCCTTTCCCTCTGCTTCGTGCATATGCCAGTCAGCCAGCTATAGTCCGGACAGTGCGGCGTCGCGACGATACGCAATCTCCGCTAAGCATATTACGTGTCTTATGCGCTTTAGGTTGACCGATTTCCATGCTAGCATATGGTAAGGTCATGTCGCTATATAAGAGAGGTGTGATTTTTTGAATGCATTGCACTGATCTAAACGCATGTGTGCACGAATCATGGAGCAGTTAATTTAAATTGTACCGAGCTGCGTTTATTTTTTATTTGTATTGATTATTTCCGCTGATATTCGTATCCACACACAAATTTGATTGTTCCGATCTAAAACTCAAAGCAGCAGGGTTTCTTTCAGGCATTGCAAGATCGTGAGTACAACTTTCATAAGAGCAACCACTACCTATGCGATGCATGAGATTGTGCATCGGAACCATCAGATTGTGTTTGTTTAGTTGACCGGTTGGCTGGAACTCGGCTGGCAAGTGCATCAGCTTCTTTTGCTTCATTCACAAATTATCAGCATCAGCCGACAAAGTCATTCGACGCGGCAGGGCCTGCGAGGGTACGAAAGTACCAGCGTTAAGCGATGAACCTACAATTGCCCAACTGACACTGCACTGGCGTGTTCAGGTCTGGTAAGGAGGGTGAGTTGGTCAGTTACTTACTGGGTCCACATCAAACCCATTTCATTCAGTGTTCGTGGTTTATATCGAATTTCCAGCAAAATATGAAATACGCACCTTGTTGTGCCCTCACCTTGGACAGACCCGAACCACGCCATCTACATCGATTCAAGGTGTATCGAATTTATGCTAAGTTGTGAAAATTACATGCTATTAAATTAAATTCGTCTGGTTTGATAGCATTGCGCTTGTGCCGAATGCTGGGTCGTAAAGAAACGGATTGTGTATGATTCAGGGTTTGTTTCGAACTGACGCTGATTTAGATGCCAACTATTATTACTGTTCCAGCGCTAGGGATGAACCATATTGAAGCATGATATATTGTCATGTCTTAACGATTTGAACAATTTATACAACTTATTGTTTGGTTTATTCACTGGCAGCTTTATATCATATTTTGTTTATAGAAGATAAGAATAATATGCATCATAGCTGCCGTCATTTGCGGTAACTTATATAACTAGAGATGGGCGAGTCTTTCACGCCGTTAAAATGAATCGGATGATAAGAAAGTATGATCAAACGAACTGCTCTTAAAAAAAAAACCCGATTTAAACCACCTATTGGTGAAAGGAACCTTTGTTATACCATCTCATTTGTCATTTGAGATAGAATTCTACACGTCTTCGGAACATAATTCCACTTTTTGATAACACTATGGTAGTTATCATCAATACCTGTGCATGTCTATGTAATATACTGATTAATTTGTATAATATTTGAAAGCAATCAAAAAATGTCTTCCTTTTATTTGTAATTTGTTATTTTGAGTCAATAGCGGGGTCGCATTCTGGGGTTTGGTTTAAGTTAGAAACTGACCGTTTTCCTGGATGTATTCGGAACGTTCCCAGAACGTGTCCGGCTGTAACCAATGTAATCCTGGTCACTTTACATGACGACAAATGAACTACTTTTGCAATTTGGAGTACTTAAAGATGTCACATGTTGTATTTTAGTTCAATTCAGAAACTGTTCCCCGATCCGGAACATTCCCGGACGTGTTCAGATGTAGCCGATGATATCTTGAACAATTTATACGACTAAGTGCCTATACTCCAGACTCCAGAGTGTAGATTCCAAAGTCAAAAGTCCAGAATCCAAAGTCCAGAATCCAAAGTCCAGATTTTAGAGGTCAGATTCCAGAATAGCGAGTAGAAGGACCAAGAACCTGAGTTCAGGGTCCAATCTCTTTATCCAAAGTCTACAGTCTAGAATCCATAACCCTCGGTCCAAAGCCCAGATTCCAGTGTCCAGGGTCTACAGACCAGAGTGCAGAGTTCAGACTTCAATATCGAGTACAAAGTCCCAAATCCACAGTCCAGAATCCCGTCCAGAATCCCGTCCAGAGCCCCTTCCAGAGTCCAGAATGAAGTGCAGACTCCAATCTAAAGTCCAGTTCAGAGTCTGGAATCAGACCAGTCTAGAAACCAGATTTTTGCTAGAGACTAGAATGCAGTCCAGACACCAAAGTCTAGATTCCAGAATTCAAAATTCACAATACGAAACCCAAGTTTAAATTGAAGAGCCCAGAGTTCAAAGTTCGAATTCTAGAACTCAGAGACTAAAATGCAGAACCCCTAGTTTAATGTCGAGTACAAAGTATATGATATAATGATATATAAATCCAGTATTTAGATATATATTTTTTATTCAAATTTTACTTAATAAAGTCTTTACACACTCTTCGTTTTTTATGATATTTCTTAAAATGTCTTTTAATGTAGTCTAATCATCATAAAATTTAAAAGCTTACGGTATGAAAGGCTCCACTTTCACTCTCCACTTTGTTCAAATATAGATTAATTTCGTTTTTGTTACGACATATCTTAACATCGAAATGACGTTCCTAATAAAAAAATATATATGCTCTGACTCGAGATATTGCTAAATATAAATCTGAAACAGAATTTAAACGTGATCGCAAAGTCTAGAGTTCAGAGATAGCAATCCAGCCCAGATTCAAGCCCAGAGCCCAATAGAGAGCCAATCCCTAAGTCTAGTCTAGAGTCTAGAGTGCATACCAGAGACCAGAGTGACATTCAGAGTCTAGATTCCAAGTCAGGACTCCAGAATTCAGGCTTTAGAGTTTAGAGTCCAAAATCCAAAGTTCAGAATTCAGGTCCAGAATTCAGAGTCTGGAATTCAGATTTCTGAGTCCAGCGCTTAAAGTTCAGAATGTATAGTCCAAAGCTCAGAGTTCGGAATCCAGAGTGAAGGATTTTGAGTCCAAAGTCCAGAGTACAGGGTCCAAAGTACAGAATCCATAATACAGAGTTCAAAGTCTAGAGTGCTGTAGAGAGTCCATTCTAGAGTTTGGAACTGGACCAGAGTCCGGACTCAACAGTCCAGAATCCAAAGTTCACACTCCTGAGTCCAGAATAGAGAGTAATATAGTCTAGAGTCACACAGTCCGGAGTACAAAAGTCTGAGCCTAGAGCTAACAGTCCAAGGTTCAGAGTTCAGATTAAATATCTAGCACAAAATCCAAAATCCATGGTCCCATCCAGAGTCCAGAGTAAAGTGCAGAGTTCAATCTAAAGTCCTGTTCAGAACCTAGAATTCAGTCTAAAAACCAAAGTTCCTTCTAGAGTTTAGAGTGCAGTCCGGGCACCAAAGTCCAAATTCCAGATAACAATCAACACTCAAAGTCCAGAGTTCAAACTGGAGAGTCTAGAGTCCTGAGTCCGAAATCCAGAGACCAGAGTCCCGAGTACAGAGTTCAGAGTCTAAAAGGCCTAGCCCAGAGTTCAATGTCGTGCTCAAAGTCGAAAATCGATAGTCTAGAGACCCGTCCAGAGCCCAGAGTTGGGTTTACAGTTCAGTCCAGAGTCTAACCAAACTCCAGATTCCATAGTCAAGAATCCAGATCCCGAGTCCATGAACCAGAATCCAGATTCTCAAAGCCAGAGTCCCAAGTCTAGAATATAAAGTTAAATTTCAAAGTCCAGAATTCAGATGCAGTCCAGAGCTTAGAGTCTAATCCAAGCATAAACTCTAATCCAGAGTCCAACGTCCAATCAAGATATAAACACGCGGTTGGTCTAACTCACAAAGGTTCGTACAATCATATTTTGCAATCATTCGTACAATCATTATTTATATTTTTTTATCATATTTTGCTCTTATGATGCCTTAAACTATGTTTAACTCGCTACAGTAATGACAAACATATTAAGGATTTTCTACAATGATCGCGTATCGAATAAAGCAGACTGTCGTTTTATTGAAAAAAAAAGTCAAGCATATAACTGCTCACTTGTTTTGAATCCGTCCGGCTGACCGCCGTGACGTTACAACGCGAGCTTCAATTAGTTGTAACTTAGGTTCTACTTTACTGATCATCGTTCTTTAGATAACGTTTTAAATGTATTTTTGAGTACAAAGAGCATACGGATTATTAGATTGTTCGAATTTGTACTTTTCTGCGAAAGCGAAAAAGTACACCTTTTTCGTGACGTTACAACGCAAGAAAATGACCCTATTTCATCCACTTGAAGTACAAAATAACTGCTAAATTACATCCAAACTATTTTTGGAATGGATTCAGCATGTATTCGAAAACAAGTGATATTATGAAAAGTTTTAGCGCACTGTAGCAGCATTTTCAAAAATAAGACGAAAAATCATTTACTTCTTGTAAATTTTATTTTAAGTAATACACGTAATTTTAAGTGGTTTTATGAAATTGGTGAGGAAGACCGCTAGAGAAACGCAATAAAACTAAAAATTGTTACTTGGGAGCTTAGTGACGTTGAAATTTAGAAAAGCACCGATTCTCGATTCGGAACTAGCATCCCAGAAAAGATCGATATTTCGATAATATCGTTCCCATAGCATCGGTGTTCTCTCAAGTATCGGATTGTTTAAAAACTGTTTTTCCTTTCACTTTTATGGTAAATTTTGTGAGTTAAAGCCGTTAACAATATTAACATTGATTGATACTAAGAAAGTGTCGGAAAGTACGCATAGATTCAAAATTATCAAGTATCGGGGAAAAAGGAACGACTTCGATTCGGTATCGGTAGTAGCGTGACGTCACTAATTGTGGCGCCTTGGACAAAATGTCGAAACTGATGAAGAGCGAAACCTAACGTTACGTAAGTGAATATGCAGGAAAAAAGGAATCATAATTCAAAATAATTACAAATTATTTACCAACAAATTAGAAAGTTGGGAGCAATTTACATTTTTACTACAGGTTATACTGCCGCTGCTCGCATTGGGACAGTTATGTTTATATAGGAATCTCCATAGAAAATGGGACTGTTATGTGAGTAGCGGCAGTGTAGCAAACTTTTAGAAATTTAGACGAAATTTTTACGCTTAGAATATGAAGATAAAATCAACTACACGGCCTTCAATTAAAATTAGGCTAAGAATTGAAACAAAAATAATAAGTTGAGAAATAGGCTGGGAGCGATTAACACGGAATAAAAAGCAAAATTGATTAGATGGAACACGAAAATAGATTTAAAAGTAAGATATACCGCTGCGAAGAATGTCTCAGTTATATTCAGCAGTTAGAGCAGTTTAATTTTCCATGAAGTACCATAGACAATAGACCCCCAACAATTTTTGAACAATAAATCGTCAGTCTCTTCAGGAATGCCAATTATCTCCTAGCAGATTGGCATGGGCCGAATAGCTTTACATGTGAGCCTGCCAGCGACAGGAGTGTGCATTAGGAAGGAAAAGGAAATCACTGGCAGCTGCGGTTTGCAGAAAGAGTACAAGGTGGTACTGGCTTCGTGCTCGGAAATGGAACCCCGCTGAAGATAAGAAGCCCAGGTTAGATAGTATAAGGAAGTGAAAGCCAAAAAACGGCCAAAAAATGACAATAAATTATGATACGCTAAATTATCAGGAGCTTTTAATCGGCTAGCTTAAGCATTTGCTTGCTTTCTCGCGAAAACCCAGGGTTAGTGTGCTTTTGTTCAGAGGATCTCTATCCTCTGTCACACTCACGAAGGCGGCTGACCAATAATTTACAGTGGATAGTTGGTACCATAAATTTTCGATATTTTAAAGCTCATAAAATTATCTTCTGGCTGATTCATCCTGTTTGGCAATTTTCCAATTTTCGTTCTTTGCGAAGGCATCACACTTCTGTATAATTAGAATCACGAGTTATTTCAATTTGAAACCGAATAGGTCAATTTCCATAACCTACGTTATTATTACGTTATTATTCAGGGGAATTGTTGTATACATGATTTTGGATTGATACCACTCACCTCCCCGCCAACAACTTTCAATTTGCTGGATATACAGGATGTTAGGTAGCTTAGTGCGAATATTTCAGGAGGTGATTGTCGACAATATTTGACGAAACAAATTCTTCTACGCGTTTGGTCAAATCTCAATTGTTACAGAGTTATGAAACATTTTTAGCTTTCGATTCTGTTTACCTTGAATTAGCTCTAGTACAAAAACTATGATAGCTACCTAGATTCTATTGCTTTTATTCAAAAACAGAGAAAATTTTGTATTGAAAATTGCTCTTAAATCTTCTACGTTATGAAATTTGGCAACTTTTTAGATGCGAAAAGCTTTGACATAAGCGTTCCTTAAGGCTTTTATCAAATTTCTCCTAATAAGGTGTGATAAAACTGTTTCCTTTTGTTTGCGAATTTGAAGTTCTACCGTGAAACGCCTATCTCTTTTAGTTTCGTTGCCATTTAGTTTCAAACGTTTCGTGTTGAGTGTTGCATTAAAATCTGAAAGCTGCATGAATTCATACATCACGCATAGCACACTAGATCACCTCGTGCGACGGACACGGACATTTTCACAGCTTTCGAATTAAAGTAACAGAATTGAGCTAGCTAGAACAGTTTTTGTACCAGAGCTAATTTAAAGTAATTTCGGCACTGTCCACTATTAAACAAATAACTCTATAGCTCTGTAATATAAATCTAAAATTAGGTGAGTCAGTTTACAGCGGGGTTTCCTGATCTACACTAACAGACTAACAGCAAGCGGCGATAAGTTTTGGTTTCAAAATATATCAACAATTGCAAAGTAATTCGTCTAGAAGTGAGGAAAGTCGCTTTGGATAATTTGAGCAGGAGTTCATACGATAAATATCGTGAAATAATTTGTTACATACTTTACCTGTCCAAAATTTATGATTAACCCTACAATGTCTGCTGCATGCTCGAGTCCTGCTGGATCCTATCAATTACAGGAGCGAAAATGATGATGCTTTTTGATAACGTGTGATTAAGTTACATAATTAATTCATTGGCTTTTTAGAGAGTCCAATCGAAAACTTGGACTGGCGCTTTTGCTGTTCTTTATGATGATGACTTACCATGGTATAGAGGAAACAAAATAGTTTATGTTTAATGATATAGGAGTTTTTTTGTGATAGATCAGTAAACAAGCACGTGAACCTGGAATCTTTCTGATAATTACAGCCAAAAGTTTTGACTTTGCTTGTGAATGTGGCTTGAATCTAATACACAACCATTGAGTGAAATATGATAATGTCCGTATTAAAAATGACCTTAGCTGAATGTCGAGCTGAAATAATTTGCCAGATTCAGATTTCGATTCAGAGGAAAATAGAGGAGTGAATTCGGATGCTTTGAATTTGATATTATCAAATCATTATGTGCGTGCAGTATCATTTAGTTTATTCCGGTATGTTGACACAAAAACTTGCGTTTTGTCAAACATCAAAAGCAATTTCAGAATTATAATGATTAATCCTCACTTTTTCACCGACGAAACTGTCGGTTTCTGACCATCCCTCGCTGTTCGAACTCGCCGCGTGACTTTGTTGACCAGCGAAACTATAGCGCGTACCTACCATACCAGACCACCACGGATCGGCGTTGTTGCATTGGCCGTCGTAAATTTTACGTGATTTTTTATTTCGCTTCGGGGCGTTGCACCGATTGCGCCGCGTAATGTTGATGATTGTCGTTCGGTAAGAGAAGCGACGCTACCCTACTGACAATACTACCTATAGGTACCACTGAGCACTGACATATGGGACAGAAGAGCTTTCTCGGGTCGTTCCCGGCTGCCGCCGATGCGGTCGGCGATGGCGTGAGTGATGTCGAGCTGATGATGGTGTGCTTGGCCCCCGTTAACGGATCGTTGACTCGCAAGTCGGCATTCCATCTGCCATTGGCATTTCTTTAATTAATGAGAATTTAATTAATATGGTGTAATGGTTAGTGCGAATTTAATTGGTGACCATTCTTAATACATTTGTCTCCAGGTGATCTGATGCCAGCTGATGAACATTTTCAACTTAATTCAATAACGCCATGACGGGAAAAATGCGGTTTAACATTGCAGAACTTTATCAGTCGGACCGTGCGGTGGGCGATTGAGTTACACTCGTTAAAGCTGGTACTTAAAAACGGAGATAAATTGTTTAAAAGCTATTTTATTCCCACGTTCGCAAAGTGAATGTTGAAAGCGATTAAATCTGCTTTTGGTATGTGGGTTGATCGCATTATAAATTTAATCAGAGCCGCAATCATCTTTCATGACCAATAAAATTGATGACTGGGATGGGTTATTTGGAATCAAAGCTTAAAAACTTCCTGGCAGCAATTTTCTACGTGAAAGTATTAGCAAAACAATGTCTCCGGTGCTATTCCGAACACGAAAACCACAAACGAATAACTCGTTGGAAAGAATTCCCACTTCATAACAATATAGCCCTGCCTTCGGATGTCTTTTCTGCGAGGTGAAAGAAAACTTATTTGTTCAAAGGAAATACGATAAGAATATATAGGGGAATCGTCGCTAGTCAACATAGCATAATTAGTGAGTTCCCCAAGGTTTGAGAATGTTTGCTCAAATCAAATACATATTTTCAAACTCGTATTCGCATATACATTAAGCTGGAATTTGACACTTTGGCTGTCAAACCCCAATAGCCCTAAAGCATATTGCATTCTTTCTTCGCGTCCGGTTTCACCTTGTTACATGCAGTGTTGGCCTAGACGTAGAAGGCAGAAGATCCTGTACTGCTCTCCTCTGTATGCATGTAATGGCATGACGACCGAGACAGCCAATCGATATCGATAGGAACTTTGTTAAGGGAAAAACTTGCAAAATAAACCGCATAGTGTCTTTGTTGTTTCTTCGTTGCCGCAGGACGGACTGTGTACAATACCGGTTTAAGTTTTCCCTTTCGACGCAAGTATATTGGATTTGGTTGCAAAGATCAAAACAAGAACAAATGTTCATATGTTCAATAACAAACACCTGAAGGCACGAGTTATAACAGAGAATAATATAAGAGATCATCCGTAAGTGGTTTGTTGTTTGCAGCGAAAATGTTTGCTTTGACATCCGAAATCCTGCAAAACATAGGTTGATTTCGGCGGGTCGTGACTGTTTTGTAACGACAGGTAAGAGAAACGGAAGCGGTATTGACATCAGCATTATTGGTAATCCTTGCTAATGCATCTCCTCGTATGTTGATAGAGGATATTCGCTTCAGTTTTGCAGTAGAATGTGCCACTCATCTTATTAAACAAAACAAAGAGATTTTTTGTAATAAAATAAAAAAAATGCGTTTTAAGTATTTTTACTCAAACTTTAAATGTAAAAACCAAATCGTTTGTCGCCACAGATCGCAATGGCGGAACAAACGCTATCCTCACAAGAGGCTGACGTATTTATCGCCGGAACAAACTCCAAAATAATCTTCCGGTCCAAACCTCACCTTCGGTGGAATATATCTAAAACTAAAATAGGACTTGCCGGGTGATATTAGCCTCTTTTTGTATTAATTTTAGGCCCAATTTACACTAGCACATCACCACTACAAAGTATATATCATAGTTAAACATTGTACATAGAATTTACCTTTTTTTATCGTTTTATAATTTTCAACAATGCCCTATTGTAACAGCAACCCTTCTTATGATGCCAAAATCGTCTTTTCCCTTTGTATCCGTGAGCATACAAATATTGGTGACCACTCCGTCCCAGCAAACTGCGCTAAACTTGGCGTGATATCACACATATTTCTGTGAGTTAATGCCACTGCCAGTTAATTCAGTCAAAGTTTTCATGTATGAGCGACCACTCCGTCCGAAGACGTAGCGTACTATCATCCATACAGCCATCTGCATGCTATTTCTCGGTAAAGCTATCCTGCATGAGTCACCCATCCGTCCATGGACTTGGAAGGCTATCACCCACACCGTTGATGCTGGAGAGGGATGCTTTTACAAGACATCTACATACGAAAAAACTTTTCCCTGTGAGTGACCTTTCCGTCCAAAAGACTTGGAGAGCTAAAACTCCTGTCAAAGTTTGCTCAAAGGTGGACTTAAGCTGTAAGAATAAATCTGAGTATCGTTTTGCTAATACTTTCTCGTAGAAAATTTGAACTGCAACCAACGGTTACAGTAATTAAAGTACAGTACAATCCTGCTGACTCTATCAGCACCGCCAAGCCCAAACACAGTTTGGTCCCTAATGGCATGAGCTCCCATTAGGCCGCAAAATAACGCTCTAAGAAACCTTATCCTATCGGTGACAGGCGGTGTAACAGGATTTGAGGAGTACTTTGTTGGCGGTGTTTATCAACGTTATGCCGCAATAGTTGCAGCAGTCGAGCCGATAACTCTTTTTGTAGATGGGACAAACCGCTCCTTCCATCCATTCTTCCTGTAGTTTCTGCTTCCAAATCTTGGAAATAACGCGGTATAGGGTCGTTGTTAGCGTTTCTCGGCCGTGTTTATACTCTACCAGCAGGCGCCTCTTACCAGCGGCTTTGTTGGTCTTCTGCAACCAAATTTCTCGTTTGAGAAATGGGCTTTCCTAGGTTAACTTCCGTTCCGAAACCAGTCCTATGACAATTTTTCCAATGACGCAGTTTTCGTTTTCAGCTCTGTGTCTGACAAGCAGCTGAACTTTACTACCAGAACGTGCGCGGACCTCGAACCAAAATTGATGACTGCTACCAGCAGAATAGCAGAAAACCCCGTGGCGATGGTGGGTTGATCGCGATCTCTAATAAACTAAATTGCATCAACGACCCATCCCCAAATTACATACCACTTGTGCTGTCATGGGTAAAAATCCTAGGGGATTGTTCTGTGAGCATCAGTGCAATCTGCTTCTACGGCCTGACAAAATTTACCCGGTGCTGAACAGGAATAATCGCTTGTTAAATCTGATACTTGGCAATGACCCCACCATACAACTTTCCTAGATTACAGAACTTATTATCACACTCAATGCCGATCACCCCGCTCTCGATGTTACATTTAGTTTGCCGATCCCTATGGTGTTCGAGAATGTTATCGACAGCAACGGTTTAGACTTTCACTGGCTTCGACTGGCAATCCTTGTTATTTTCTTCTGATGTAGATACCTCTGTTGATCAGCTCATTCGCACTTTGAACATCTTGATCTCCATTGCCATACGCCGACCTGCTCGCAAGCCTCCACGGGGAAACACGTATCACCATCGATTAAACCGTGTAAGATCTTCTGGTCTGCACGCATTTCAAAGATCACGCTGCATTCAAGCCACCAAGCGACACTTTAACCGTGCCTGTAGTAATTTTTGGGCCTACAATCGTCTTCTATATAAACAGTAGACTATACCTTGTAGAATACCTTTGCAGAAACCCGTAGAACTTCTGAGCATTTTTCAACTCTAAGGAAAACGACGACGGCCTATCTGTAAATCTGTTTCTGGACGGTCGTAAGTTGCGTCCGATAACAGCAACCTCATTAAGACTATCCAATATAAGGGTCCGGCGGTAGTTTAATTACAAAAACACTTGGGTACCAACCGAGAAAGTGTGGGTTGGAGTCCCACTTGCCATTAGACGACCCAATATATTTTTGACCTACATATCGATATTTCCCACTTTCATTCAGTTTATAATTCTTCACACCAGAAACAACTTCACTTTGCAAAAACTCGTTTACTGTTGTTCAATGGAATTCAAGTTCCCTACTCCATGGAAAGATTCAGGTATGTTCCCCGTACACAAGAAGGGTGATAAGCACGACGTTCAAAATTATCGAGGGATTACGTCGTTGGGCTTTATCTCTGAAGTGCTCGAGATAATCGCGAACGACGCTTTGTTTGCTAAATATCAACATGACATTTCTTCAGACCAGCATGGATTTTTTCCCAAAATGTCTACGAATCTCGTTGATTTCGTCTCGTTCTGTCGCCGCAACATGAATGAAGGAGTGCAAATTGATGCATTATACACACACACACACACACCACACACACACACACACACACACACACACACACACACACACACACACACACACACACACACACACACACACACACACACACACACACACACACACACACACACACACACACACACACACACACACACACACACACACACACACACACACACACACACACACACACACACACACACACACACACACACACACACACACACACACACACACACACACACACACACACACACACACACACACACACACACACACACACACACACACACACACACACACACACACACACACACACACACACACACACACACACACACACACACACACACACACACACACACACACACACACACACACACACACACACACACACACACACACACACACACACACACACACACACACACACACACACACACACACACACACACACACACACACACACACACACACACACACACACACACACACACACACACACACACACACACACACACACACACACACACACACACACACACACACACACACACACACACACACACACACACACACACACACACACACACACACACACACACACACACACACACACACACACACACACACACACACACACACACACACACACACACACACCTAAAAGCAGCGTTTGATCGGGTGGATCACGGTATCCTCCTTGCAAAGCTTGAGAAATTGCGAATTGCCGCACCGATCTGCAAGTTGCTACATTCGTTCTATCACGTCGTTGGCTGACTGTGAATATCGGGGCCGAGTTTTCCGGTTTGTTCTGTAACATCTTCAGCGTACCACAAGGTAGCAAACTTGGAACACTACTCTTTTCTCTAGTTGTAAATTAGATGTTAGCTCTCTTGCCACCGCTGTCAGTCTTTTTATATTGATGATGTAAAAATCTTACAAGTAATTAAAACGGACCAATTGCATTGAACTGTAATGCTTGGTAGGAAAATTTAAAGATTGATGCTCAGATTTTTCCAACAAAAAACACAGAATTATAAGTGGCATCCCTGGTTACAACCGTTAGCATCACAAACTACTTTGCCATCTTGTTTCACCGTAAAAATAAGCCTATAGATTTATTTATAACATAGCGGGACATTTGTTACAACGCGTCTATCACATTCGTGATCTTGGTATTGTCCTTGATAGCAGTTTGGATTTATTTTTAAAATCGCTAAAGAGTTCCGTCGCCCGTACCGTTTTTGATCATTATACCACTGACAAACAGACGTAACACACAAACCTCAGTTCATCGTCAATGAAAACGATCATTTCAAATTTTCGCTTAAGCCAAGACTCAAACAACAGTCGCTGCGTGAGAACGCCGCTTGCTAGCGCTGGCGTTGTTGTCAGATAATATACAACCCAAGCAACACAGCTTGTTATCGAATAGTATAATATTACATATATCAGAACTTCTCTATTACCTGAAAAGCGCAAAAAACTTAAGTCTAATGAAACAAGAATTGAAAGAAGTATGTATCAGGTTATTTCATACCAATTTAAAACGTTATTATAGCATAAGCTACAACTTGTTCTTCCAGTAGTTTAAATTTAGTAATGGTGACGTAATAAAAACTTCGTGTTGACATGTTGACAAAACAAACATTATACATTAGATATGAGCTGTCAAATAAATTCATGTTATCCCAAAACATCTCAAAATCTTAATAATAACGACATATGTTTTCAAAGTACGTTTATAGTACGCTTAAGCGACTAATTTCCACGAATATTATTTTCTAACTTGTTTTGTGTGTTACTTGGGAAGTAAATTTATAGCATTGCTAAATTTATAGCAACCCAGCTAGCATTTTTATATGTATAAAAAAGTTAAAAATCAGCATTACGTACATATATATATGCTAATAAATCGTATTTGATGTGGCAAAACTGACATATTCGTACTATTTTGGAGGCGATATATGTGATGAGGAATAAATATACGCGTTTTAGTTATATAAGTAATTATATACGATAATATTCGATTAAGTCCGGCTCGCTCCGTGCTGCTATACGTTTCTGTGCTGAATATGTAATATCGTATGTGTGTCAGTTACTGTCATTATATACGACAGAAAATCAACTTGGCCGCACTTTATTAAGCATTAGTTACGATTCCGAGTTTATTAAGAGATATGTACGATAATTTTTGTATTTTGATATCCGAGTTGGTGCTGGCTGGGAAACTACTCTTGCGTTGCGCGAAGACCGCTGTAGGTGATGCTAGTGTTTTTCCAAGTTTTAGGCGTGTCATTGAAACGATGTTTTGTTAGAAAATTTGTTCGAGGTGTTACGTCTGTTAGTCTGTGATTATACTATTCACCAGTAAGGCCTGTTTTGGAATTCGGATCTGTGATATGGTGTCGTTATCAACAAATTTGGATCGCTAAAATCGAAGCAGTACAGCAAAAACTCTTACGATATGCTTTGCGCTGTCTTCCATGATGTTATATCAGAAACCTTGCGCCATATGCGGAACGTTGCCATTTGCTTAATTTGGAGATTCTTGAAAGAAGATGTGCCGACGTTCAAACTATGTTCCTGGCTAGAATGATTTTGGAAGACATTCAGCGCCCCGCCATTCTGAATCCACTTGTAGGCTCCCGAACCTTTGCAAACCTTGTTTATTTTCAGATTAAGATAAAGGTTCTTTCAATAGCGTCAAAATTTAGTTAAAAGCAATGAAAGAGTTGTAAAGTTCGGAATAACTATGATTTACATTTCAGTATTTTGCTTTCGACTTTCCTGCTTCTTGAGGTGTCTGTGAATGATTTTCAGTAGAAGCAGTTGCCGAAAAGTACAATTCTGAGCAGTTTCACGAATGATTTATTCATTCAAAAAAAAATGAAATAAGGGATTCAATTCAAAAACGAAATCACGTAGGTTTGCTGGGTCAGCCATATAAAGAGCAGAAACCATTTCCGGATGGTTAAAGGCAATTGAAGCCCGTAGCCAAATAACGTTCATTTTCCGTGTACGAAAAGCATGATACACTTCTCACGTACAAAAGCCATAAAACATCGAGTTCATCTTCAGAATATGGTCGAAAAGCATGTATATACTTGCCTGGTTGTAGTACAAGCACTAGAACGCGAAAATGGCTCGGACTGTGCTCGTTGTTGCAGTTTAACATCTTCACTCCAAACGGTATCCGTTTATATCACGTTTATATATTTATAAATATATTTATATAAATATAAATATATTTATATATAAATATATTTATATTTATATATAAATATACCGAGTGGTTCCTTCACGATCAGGCCGTACTTGATTTTTTACCACCGAAAAATATGCACATTAAAGAAGTTTAACATTGAATTGCCAAAAATATTTAGATTGTTCCCAAGTAGCACACGTTGTCACAATTGAGTCGCAGCGGCTGATATGCGACAAATTTAAATGTAAAACTTCGGTTACAGTAACCTAAAATATAACAGTTGTGTAACCGAAATAGCGCAACTTATGTAACTAAATCTGGTTGCATTAACAGTTACTCAATAACCAATATGTAACATGTATAGTTACAAAATGGTTACAATTGAAGTTACACATAAACTGTAAATTGACTTTCAATTGGTGGCAAATTAGTTATCTTGTAACTTTTATTGCATAGCGAAAATGTAGCAGGTTTATTATTTCAATCTATGGCTGTCAACGTCAAGCAGTAAATTTAACTGTTGAATATAGAAGAGTGTATAAATTATTATTTCAACACAAATTTTAATGCAGTTTCAAATTTATGGTGAAATGCATGATTCTAGCTTTGAAAAATTCACGCGCTCTTATTTAATATAGCTTTTCGTTACTTACTTCTTTGAAAAATTGATGTTTTGTAAATCAAACATAAAAATTTAAATTTTAATTTTTTGATTTTTTAAATTTATTCTTAGCAATAATGAATTAGTGGAGCATTCATCTAGAAACCATTAAAAATCAAGTTGTTTTCGCTATCACTTCTATCACAGTAAAATTCATAGCCATTTTGCCTTTGGTTCTAACTACTACACCATCGTCCTTGAAGTTTTGTATCGTTTTCGGCATATTGCATGAAATGATTTTAAGCAGCCATTGTTCATTGTTGATATCGGGAAAAGGTATTTTTAGTGATTGTTGTGAAAAGAAAGTGTTAATTTAATATCAAAGAATAGTTTCAGTTTGAATAAAACAGTTACCACCAGTGTTAATCATAGAAGGTTACATTTCAGTTACATTCTAGTTGTACGTAACCTTAGCCTTCGACCTGGTTACGGTATCGGTTATACGGTAACCAATATTAAATCTGTTGTAGTCACTTATTTCTTATGTCGTCATTTCTAAGTTGCACTGTAACCTATTTTCATTGCCATTGCATTTCGTTTCGATGTAACTTGATCGTTTTGACGTTTGAGAATAATCATCATTTGTTTACTTAATACCAATGTCTGGGCGGAGAAGATTCCAAGTACCATCAATTAAGTAAATAAACGCATTTACAAGAGCATTTCACAACCCGTGTACCAATTGTTTATCTTTACCATTAGCAATATTCTTTAGGTCTAGTTTTTCCTTAATCCGTTGTGTTTACAAGGAACAGTGAACAAATTGTTGCGAAAATGTTACTAGCCGACTTTTTTTGACTTCGTAACTGCTCGTAACGTAAAATTAACTGTTTTGCGACCAGCAAGTTGATGACAGTTTGGAAAAAGGTTTCATTTGTGTCACTTGATACCAAATAGTAACTCGTAACTGAAAGGTGACTGTTTTGCGACGACCAAGATGTTGACAGTTCGAAAAAAAGGTTTCAATTTGGTCATTTGGTAACTACCTGGTAACTTTTTGAGATTTTTGTCACTAGAAAACTAAAAAGTAACTATTTTTAATTTTATGTAACCTAACTCGTTACAAGTATCCTAAATGTAACCGCTGTGCAACCTTTTTGTATTTTTGTTATTTTTATGATTAGTTACAAGTGCTACTTGGGTTTTTGTAGGGTTATATTATTGTATATAACAATAGTAACGCATGCTAGTGATAAAACGAATTCCCGAATTTCACTTAAGTATTGATCAGGAACATGACAGATACGTGGTTCCATTTTCAAGGGTCAACTATTGTAGGGTCAATATCGGTAAAAATATACTTGCTTTACTTCTTATCTCCATCCCCATGTTAATGTTTTTCGTGGTAAATTATGTTACCTAGCGAAAACACACCCACAATACATCTAAACATCCAACTATCGTGAGATAATTTCGAATCATTTCACTTTGATAAATTGTCTCGCTGTTCGCTCGGTCGAGACAAGCTAGCTTTTATTATTTGGCAGTTTCTTTTTAAAGTCTGCAAACCTATATCTCGGAAAGCAGAGTGATTTCAAATCCATTCGACCCCACCACCAAATGAAACTCTTAATCACTAAGCTGTTGGGAAACATTTCCTCTTTCCAGTTCGAATACCATGAGATATAGTGCCAAATAAATTTAAAAGCGAAATTGCACAAAAAAAGATAAACCAGTTTGCTTTTGTTTGAGTAGGAATCACCGCACAAAGCGAACATCTTAATCGTTTTAATGTACAATGAAAATCCCGCATTGAAATTATCTGTACGATGCAATTGCACTGGGCTTATGTCCCGAAATAATTCAACATTGTTCGTTATGGGAGATAGAGAGGAAGAGCTTTTAGCTTAATCTCATCGTTGTTGCACATCGATGTTTTGTTCGTTTAGCTGGCTAAGCTGAACTTGCAACTAATCCTTTTTTCGTGCTCGTCGTCGTGGCAAGCAGGTATCTGCGGGTTGAGTACCACAACCGCACCTATTTAGTAGCGCTACAAAATGCTATTAGGGCAAGTTTCCATTCGTGTGGTTTATTCAGCGGGTAGATTTCCCGTGCTCATGAAAGCACCATGCCATGTGCTGGAAAAAGAGCTGAAAGTATGCACATTGCAGAAAATTCTTCACTTCCTTTGAAGATGATCTTCGTGTGCCTACCTACGCTTTCTAGCGGTCTTGGTTGCTTGGGTCTAAAATCTTTGAAAGTGAGAGCAACGTTTTACAGTTTTTCCGGTACAGATTTTTCGGGCAAGCACCGAATTTAGCGTCACGGGTTGCACTTGCTACGATGATTGATGGGACAGCAAATAAGGATGCACTTCTGACGGGCTTCGTACTGGGCTGGGTGTCTTCACGAGATTAAATCATCATCTAGTCACGTCATGCCAAAGCTGCATCGATGCGACACCTGTCTAAAAGCCTTTAAGTGCAATCCATTTCGCTTTGCCCGGAGCGTCGTTCACGTCGGGTTAGTGCTGAGAAATCCTTTTTGCAAATATTTAGTCAACTGTTATCTCCGTAAGCATGTACCGTACCGTAGTAGGGAGTAGATAACAGTAGTTCCCTAGCAGTTTGTTTGACCGGTGTTATTGGGGTTTCTTAGATAAGCTTCCATTTGCTATTTTCAGAACTTCTTCATTATAGTAAATTCATGGAAGACAAAAAAGTTCAATGTCATAAGATATCCACAATTTACTATAAGAAAGGTATTCCGACGAAACAACAGTACCCGTAGACACCCGACTGGCTTCGGGGTGTCATTGGCTAAAGCTGGCGGTCTGACCTCTTTCTATATGACACACGGCTAGATTATTCCTAGGACAGGACTGTAGCCTTTGACGAGTCTATTTTTACCGGCCGAACGAGCAACGAAAAGAAACACAAACACCCCACTCTAGACTCTACACCGCACGCTTTCACACCATGCTGTAAAGGAAATCGTTATGCCTACTACACTCCCCTCGCTCAATGGGGTTTCGTTTGTTCCAGTGTATGCAGATTGAATGCAATTTACATATTATACGCGGTACAGGAATGTTCTTCTCCGGATGGTGATGTCGTTGTAACCGATCAGATTGGGCTTAGCCTACAAGCTTTACAGTTGCTACTGCCAGTGATGTTGCTACCATTTGCATCGATTCCAACTTCCGGCACGATGATGGAGAAGCATCGTACTTTTTTATCAATCGGTTCAGAAACACAGACGGATCGTACGATGTCATGTACATCTTTGTTCCTTTACTACGAACATTTTTTGTGTCTGTCGTTGTTAAGTTCGTGTACGTACATTCCGGCCTGCATCGCTATGCAAAGGAGTAGACGAGATTGCTCGAATGCCAGCTAACAAGTGACTATTTTCTACTGCAGGCGATAAAATCATCACATCGTGAGAAGTGCTTTTCCCTGTTGTTTTCGCTGGGTGGCGTGCCAGCAACAGGTTTTGTTTATTCCACTGGATGTCAATGAGGTAATAAAGGATTATTTAGAGTGAACGTACCTACCTACTTCTTCGAATGGGGACCGCGCTCGCAATTGAATAATGTAGGGCAAGACGGCGCACGACACGTTGGCTTATGTCACAAGACATGCATCGCGGTACCCTTGGATGATGGTCGTAGTATAGGGCAAACCGTTTTTAGTGTAAAAACTTTAAAGATTCTAACTTACTGATAGGGTTGAGAAATATATGAAAGGTAGTAATTTTTATGAACCAGCTGAAATTTTATTTGTACAACATTATAAGCTTTGATTGCTTTTAAAAACCAAGGTCGCATTGGATTGGTTTTATTGTTTTGGATTTATACTTTATTGGACGGAATTTTGGCTTAACTAAAAAGTCAATTTCTTCGTTTTCTAACGGCATTCAGTTCTTTCCGAATCAATGAGATTAAAGACACAACTTTCTCGGCTAGCATTTACAGAATTCTCTGGAATCAGTACCCGAAAAACTTGACAGCCCTACATGACGGCGAGTATAAAACGCATTCAGCGCAGACAATTTTACCCCCGGTAGTATTCGTTTATCTGTCAGCCCATGGGCACGACTTCTGAACTGCTAACAGTCTTTGTCTTTCTGGATTTTCTACCCTTCAAAACAATTCATTCATGAATTGCAGTGCTGAACGATTGCATTCACTATTGTTGAGAATTAATGAATGTAGAGAACAACACAAACATGATCGCAAGTGATTCGCTCGGATCTTTGGTTCCAGATTTGCAATGCTGAGTCCATTTCATCTGTACTACCAACAGCAAAAAATGAACAGTATATCGCATCAATTCAGGCGTATTGCATTAATTGAATATGCGATTTCTAAGCACTGATCCGGAATATTTAGACTTTCTTTTTGCTTAATCCGTGACACGAAAACGTGCTCTGGTGCTATCATAATAATAAATGTCATGCAAAATTTATTTTGCGTTCAGGTAGAAAAGGTTTATTTGTATATTGGCCAAATAAGTTTTAACTGGGCGTAAAGTCTGTATGATTATAATACTATCTCTTTCTAGTAAACTTTATTTCCAAGAAGTGCTTAAGTTTTCGAATTCAACTTATTTCATTTAAGCTGAAATACTCAAAACGAAAAAGTTTTTGTCACCAATTTTTGTTTTAGGTGATATGGTACTGAATCCCAACATGGCCCAAAAATGGCGCCCATGTGAGGATATTGGTGCCATCGATCCGGCCATGTTGGATTCAGTACCGTTTCACCAAATGAAATATAGAGTAGGGCGGGGCATAAGTGCGATGTTTGAAGTTGTCATCAATTTTCGTGACATATAAAGAAGGACAACAACATAACCCTACTAGCACAGTTGTTCTAAACTAGTTGTGGTAACCGAATAATGACTAATTTCAGTTAAAAATAGGTTACAGCAACCAGAAATGACAAAAGTGTGCTACTCGGGAATATATTTTATAGTGATGCAGTAACTCAATGTCTTCACATTCAACTATAAATCATCTGCGGTAATAGTGTTTTGCAAAATGAATTCTTCTTTCTTCTGATCAAGTGCAGATTCGCACTTTTACCCCACTAGCGGGGCAAAAGTGCGAATACCGCGGGGTAAAAGTTCGAAGCTAGAATCCATGAAATTAGCCCAGCAGTAGCTATCAAAACCATATTATCTTCAATCTGCGTTATGTTTCGGTAAGGAATATTCTCAATTTGCACCTTTTCTATTTTGCGCTAGTGTATTGCAGCCTCCGTTAGATGGAAACTTTTCCAAACGTTTGTTTTTTGTTTCATCAGCGGAAACACATTGTTTTTCTTCGGCCAACATCTGTAGAGCACACAGTTTTCTGCAGATTTTTCATTTCTAATATCTGTGATATAGTGCCTAAAGCTGTAAGTAATTAGCTATACATTTTTGCCTCGTCCATGAATCGCACTTTTGCCCCGTCCGTGAATCTAACTTTTACCCCGCTAGGCGCTTGACGGGGTTAGATTAAATTACGGAAAAGCGAAATATATTTTGTAAATTATTTTCGCCGTATTTTCAAAACAGATATGTGAGTGATGTAAAATGCTGCTACAAATTTTCAACAAGTAATATCCTCCTGTTGATATCGTATTTGCCGTATAACGAAAAATTACATCAAAATCGCCATAAAATAACACTTGCACATAACTCAGCAACTATGCTTCGTAAGCAACCAAAGTTTACTTTAGATTCAAGCTGTCAAAGTAATCACCCATCCATGCCAATGTAGAAAATTTACTCGGAATCTACACCGATAAATCATTGAATCGCACTTTTACCCGCATCGCACTTTTACCCCTCCTTATTCTATATTGAAGCTCTAAAAATAGAATTTGAAGCAAGCATTATGGAGAATGAATTGAACTCATTATGCTCCATGCTTTTTCAACATAGATTTCCATCAACTGAAATGTGCAAGAAAGTTTTGTTTTAACGACAATGTCGTATGTTTATGGCAATAGAGTATATTTATGGCAGTCAGTATGACACCCAATATCTTCCTTTCCTTTCCTATTCCGCTTACCAACACACTACCATCGCCTCTGGAAATTATCACAAAAGAAACTGCCTCAGCTAAGCTGTAAGCATTCAAAAGATTTTGCAACTCAAACCACTTAACACTGCGTTCTGTAGGTTGTATTACCGCTTGAGTCATAAATTTCATTAAATACCGATATTTGTTCACAATTAAAATTTACCACTGTATTTTTACTTTTGCGCCATCGAGTTTTCAATTATTTTTTTATCTTTTCACTCGTCAAAGTACTCGCGAAAGTTAACCTGGTGCACATAAAACTGGGGCTAACCACCCGAGTAGTTATTTAGAAAGATATTATAATAATTTTACCTAAAGTATCCACTTGAATTGATAGAAAAAGCTTCAACTCGATTCGATTGTAATCGCGAATCCGCGGCAGCCGTTTGTTGACACGTAACCAAGGCAACGAGCATGGATAAGCAGTGCTACCAACTTAACTAATTATGTTGATTATATCTCACGAGAGATAAGGCATGAAGGTAAAAGAGCGGAAAAATAGGCGAAGGAGGGTCATTGATGCAACGCTTGTTATGTAAGTATAACGTTCATCTTTACCCAAGCTGGGTGATCTGCGGATCGAAGCCAACTATAATGGGAGCCTATTAGACCCGGATTCGAACCTGGAGAAAAAGTTAGGCATCTTTTGTAGGGATGGGAACTATCACTAATAATCGTTACTGATAACTATCAGTAAATATCAGTCATTTCACCCATCACAGCATAAGATAAAACAGGAAATTGTAATTTTATAACTGCGTTATTCATTGTAGGTCTACATAATAATCTACCATGCGGGCTTCATGGGGGCTCGTGCAACTACGGGACAGCCCAAGCAACAATGTGAGTTTTATTGCACTCTTATGGCGGTCTTCAAGACCAATTTTGGTCTTAAATGCCATAATAAGAACGTTATAAAACCCAAATTGTTACTTGGGAGGACATATCTTGAAGAAATGTCAAGAGTGCAACGTGCCCACGCATCATATCGTTATTGATATCAAGGCAGGGTACGATACAGTCGACCGAAACCAGCTAAGGCACATTATGCACGAAATCGATTTTCCGGATAAACTGACGCGGCTGATCAGAGCTACATTGGAACGAGTGATGTGTTTCACGCGTCTCTGGGGACACACTCGAGTCTCTTCGAGGCACGGCGAGGATTGAGACAGGGTGACAGTTTATCTAGCATGCTGTTCAACATCGCTCTTAGGGCGATGAACCGACGAACGGTCATAGAAACGAGAGTCATGATTTTCATCAAGAACAGCCAACTGCTAAGCTTTGGAGATGACTTTCATGTCATAGCCGAAACCTTGCGAGGGCGTAGGCAACCTACCCGACTGAAATCAGAGTGTAGAAGGGTTAGGTTAAAAATAAATGCATTCAAGACAAAATACATGAAAAGCAAACTCAAAGAAAACAAACGCGCGCCTCCCACAGATGGTAATCGTTGACGGCGACAAACTGGAAGAAGTAGATGAGTTCATGTATTTGGGATCGCTGGTGAGCGCGGACAACAACACTAGTAAGGAGATCCAGCGGCGATTTCAAGCGCGAAATCGGACCTACTTTGCCATTCGCTGCCGTACGAAACATTGGCGGCTTATTACAACCCTTATTTTTTTTATGGAGCTGTAAACGATTTCGAGAATTCGTTTGGCATGTTTAGGAGTGAAACGCGATTGCATTTACTGTGAACTTCATCAAGCTTGACCAACAGTGCTACCGATGGCACCTCTTTCAGTAGCATGCCTCACACACCACGAACGATCCTTCACTTACACAGGTCCAGATTATTTTGGATCGCCTTTGGTGAAACAAGGAAAGAGATCCAATATCAAATCCTATATCGCGCTTTTCTTTTGCCAAACGGTGCGAGCCGTTCATTCAGAAGTCGCTTCTCTATGAACAGAGCCATGAGTCTCTTGCGTTTCTCGCTTTGTGGATCGCTAGGGAATACTGGTGCAAATCCTCAGTAACAATGGCATAAATTTCCTATAAGTTGTGAGAGTTATCATTAGATAAATCCAGAATTATTCACAACTTTCACGAGAGTTAAACCAAAATGAACTTTTATTTCACCGGGAGCGATGCATATCGGCGGGTCTTGGGAACGCTTGGTACAATCACTTAAAAGCGGCTATGGCTGAAGCATATACGTATAGAATACTTGACAACAATGGGCTGCCGAAACTGGTCGTGGAGGTTGAAAACATTTTAAACTCAAAGCTACTGACATTCCAAGTAACAATTTGGGTTTTATTGCACTTCTGGGAGTGCACACACTGGGATATCTAGCTTTCGAGTCGTAGGAAGCAAAAGCGTTCACACCAAATTAGTTTCTGATGTCGAACAAGAATGAAGAATTTTTTACAAATTGTAATACAATCGGTGTCGCAGCTGGCCTTGCTCGACGTGAGCTACACAAGTGAAGTTCCGGGGTATCCCGAGCTACAATCGGGGGAAGGTGTCGGAACAGAAATCAACCAACTAGCCATCCGGCGTCAACACATGCTGAAGGGCGATCGACGGAAGCCATCAGCCATCAGATGACACATACTGCGCTTCGTCTCTTGTTTCAAAGCACTCGACTATGTTTACTAATGAATGGCAAAATCCGTTTCTTCAAGCATTCTTCCATGTACAAACTTGATATCATTGTTGAGGAAGTGATGAAAGGCTCAGTCGTCAGTCCACAGCTACATATTCCCTGTCAGATCATGGGCTTCTTTGCGAATTTATCAGCAAACACGAACTTGTACTTGCCTGGCACATCGCCACATCGTTCATTAAAATACACCCGTTGAATTTCATCAAAACTCGTACAAACGCTTAGCACGCTTCTTAGCTACCAAGTTCTGCTTCAAGTGCCGATTCGTATGTTTACTGGCACTATAAGACCTATAGCCTTCTCGAGCGAGGAGATTCTGCGGGGTTGGATAGTTGGTATCGTACCTTCTAGCCATATCCCAGATGGAGATGTCAGGTTTGGACTTTTCATACTTCACGGCTCAACGTTTCATACTTCACGGCTCAACGGTTGCTTGCACGGCTCAACAGCACATAGTTATTCCCTTAATTTAAAGTAGAGGAAACACAATATCAGTTAGAATAAATATCAATTTAGAAATAAGTTTGGTAGTCCAACTAAATTCGAGATCAAATCTTATTGTAACAATTCAAAAGGCTTTGCCTTACGTTACATATGTCAATAAATAAATAAAAATAAAAAATATCTTCCACCTCAGTTTTCGGTTCCTAGTTTTGGTTTTTTTAGAAGTATTTTTCCGCCTTTGATCCAGTCCACTCTGGATTTCCCAAGTGTTTGAGCAAGTTTTTTTTAAGCCATTCGAGTTCTATTCTGCACTGCTCCCCAACATGGTGGAATATTTTGACGAAACTTACACCAGTTGTTCTTGTAAACTAGAGTGACTATATACAGAGAGGCGACATGTCATCCCAAAAGTATGCAATGCTCTAGCAATGCTTATTTTCTTTCTCTTTCCTGCATACGCGTTGGATTGGTCGTCTGCTCGATTGGAATGACACTGACAGATAATTATCATTCCAATTTTGACATTGTCGCCACTCTATATATAGTCACTCTATTGTAAACATGTAAACAAAATTATGTCAAATGATTCCCACTACAAGGGGCGTGCCGGTGACGAACGAGGGGCATCAAAATTTACTTTCGGCCAGGCTGATTTTATGGCAGCGCTCCTAGTGAGGACAGCAGTTTGTTTCGAAATGTTACATCTTTCAGTGCTAAAAAGTTCGTCACGATCAATTTAGTTTCAAAGAAGTTATACTTGATGGAAGTCGCGAATCGAAAAATAATTTTGGACAGCAACTTCGAAAATCCAACATAGCCAGATTAAAATTCTGCGAAATCATTGAAATCGGTTAAATCGACCGTGTGCAGTGTTCTCAAACATTTCCGCGAGCGGGACACAGGCAAGATCATAGTAAGCATTGTAGTGAAACTAAGGATAGCAAGCGCCATTTGACTGACGGTTTGAAGACGATTAGGGAAAACTCTGGGCGGCCGTATTATGATATCGCCAAGGAATTCAAAGCTGCCAAAGCACCGTCAAAATGATTCGTCTGCGAGAAGGATTTCGATCTAATCGGGTCCAGGCAGGATATTGAAGTAGTATCTTGTGGCTGAAAGAGGTACCCGTAGATTGTATAATGAGTTTCCTACGAAGTACGAACGATGCATCCCCATGGACGATGAAACGTACGTGAAGATGCATTATGGGCAGCTTTCCAGAAAAAAGTTCAATAAAGCCATTTAAATAAAGCGAAATTATGATTCTAAGAAATTAAAATTCATTTTAGCGGATACAAGCTTATGACAAGCAACCACTGGTGCTATAGGCCATTGCTACCTGCACACTCGGGTACAGCTTCGCAGCATCTTTCAGCACAACCCGCTCATGAAACCAACAACTCATGAGCTATCAATAAGCCGCGAGCGCCACACTAAGATTTATGGCTACAGATTTTACTTTTCTTCTACAGCTTACGTAGAGTAGAGTAGAGTAGAGTAGAGTAGAGTAGAGTAGAGTAGAGTAGAGTAGAGTAGAGTAGAGTAGAGTAGAGTAGAGTAGAGTAGAGTAGAGTAGAGTAGAGTAGAGTAGAGTAGAGTAGAGTAGAGTAGAGTAGAGTAGAGTAGAGTAGAGTAGAGTAGAGTAGAGTAGAGTAGAGTAGAGTAGAGTAGAGTAGAGTAGAGTAGAGTAGAGTAGAGTAGAGTAGAGTAGAGTAGAGTAGAGTAGAGTAGAGTAGAGTAGAGTAGAGTAGAGTAGAGTAGAGTAGAGTAGAGTAGAGTAGAGTAGAGTAGAGTAGAGTAGAGTAGAGTAGAGTAGAGTAGAGTAGAGTAGAGTAGAGTAGAGTAGAGTAGAGTAGAGTAGAGTAGAGTAGAGTAGAGTAGAGTAGAGTAGAGTAGAGTAGAGTAGAGTAGAGTAGAGTAGAGTAGAGTAGAGTAGAGTAGAGTAGAGTAGAGTAGAGTAGAGTAGAGTAGAGTAGAGTAGAGTAGAGTAGAGTAGAGTAGAGTAGAGTAGAGTAGAGTAGAGTAGAGTAGAGTAGAGTAGAGTAGAGTAGAGTAGAGTAGAGTAGAGTAGAGTAGAGTAGAGTAGAGTAGAGTAGAGTAGAGTAGAGTAGAGTAGAGTAGAGTAGAGTAGAGTAGAGTAGAGTAGAGTAGAGTAGAGTAGAGTAGAGTAGAGTAGAGTAGAGTAGAGTAGAGTAGAGTAGAGTAGAGTAGAGTAGAGTAGAGTAGAGTAGAGTAGAGTAGAGTAGAGTAGAGTAGAGTAGAGTAGAGTAGAGTAGAGTAGAGTGAAGTTGAGTAGAGTAGAGTAAAGTAAAGAATAACCAGCACAGAATTGGATTTGATTGGAATCGAAAATTTTAGAAATTCTTTCACAAAACTGTTTTATTTTTACCGGTTGTCAGTCTCACCAAATCAGAACAAATTTAGTAGTTTCTCCGACGTTTCGACTATATTTTGTAGTTATTATCAAGAATCTTTACAATACTTAAGTAAACTTAACTAAACAAAACTAAAAATAAATATTAATATTTTGTGTTTTGCTTATTCACAACTTTATATAACAAATTCAGTAATGCAGTAGAAGACAAATTAGAAGAATTGAAGAAAGTAACCAGCAGAAGAGAATGAAAATATTTGATCTACCCGGAGCGTCGTGTGGTGGTACTAAGATAAGCAAAAGTGTTTATGCATTAGGGGAATTGAATTACTTTCACAGTTAGTTTACTTGGAAATCCACTCAAGGAATTCAGCAATTTCAAGCCAAAAATAATTGCTTCATTGTTTGCAAATTGTTACACACAATTCACATTTTCTTGCTTGTTACTTGTTGGATACGCGAATATCCGCCAACACAGCATTGTTCATACAAGCATCTTCACAAATTCACCATCACCATAAAAGCTACGCTCTTTAACCAGAGCAGAATATGTTCCACTAAGTTTTAGAATAAATCCCAAAGCAGTGCAGCATGCTCTTTCTCAGACCACCTTATTCCACCCTTAAGGATCCTATTGCTTTTCAAAGATATATTGTAGTTGGTAATTCATTGGGTCTCGTGGGAAAACCGCTGTTGAAAATGATTTTCCAGCTTTCCTCAGCCTCAGACAGAAAGGATAGCAAAAATTCAACAACCAGAAGACGTTGAACCCTGCTGGAAAGATCTGCCCACCATCCACGAAACACCACATCCGGAACCCATTAGCCGACCGACCCCGGGAAAGTTTCCATCGGCACGTTGCCATTGCCGTTGTTGTGGGGAAGCGTAAAAGAACGCACCGCCGGTCGCCGTACCGACATTCTGAATTTTGTGCGCGCAGTTTCATTTTTATGGAATGTGCCGAAAAGGATCCAGCCCATGAATTCGAACGTTTTGCTGCCTGAACATCAAACAGTAACGAGAGTAACGAGAAAGGCACGGTAAGAAATATGAATACATCAAATTTATCATTGAGCTTGCAGTATGACTATCATTGTGGAGTGGAAATTGGTCTCGCAAATGAGGAGAGGTTTGGTATCTTTTTTGAAGTGTTCTGTGTTTTGTTGGTTTGTTCTAAATTTAAAACGAGCAGGAGTAAAGCTCCCGAAAAAAAGGATAGCGAAAAAGAACCTTCAACGAATGCTTGTAATTGACTGCTAGAAGTATCACTTTGGGAAAATATTCTTTTTGATCCTTCCGAATCAGAGAATGAATAAATAACTTGGAAAGGTTTGGAACTGGCACTGGGTTGCCGTTTGTTTTATCGATTTTATACCACCAAGTGCTACAACCAGCCGATACACGCATGATGATGAAGGGACCGTATCGCACATTACCGTATGTCAGTGGAGATCCACCACCAGAAACCCCAGAATCGTAATGACCCAAAAGGGGCTGGAATGTTTTATTCCGGTGCGGATCGGCTGAAGGAAGCGGTGAAAATGTTTGGTTTTTATGTGTCTGGAGATGATCCTAGCAAAAAGAGAGTCCCCATTTTTCCCTCTTGCAATCAGACCGCAGCCGGAGAAGAAAATAATATCATCGTGAAATTTCTCACCCCCATCAAGATTAACCTCATCCCTCGAAAGGTTTCGAACCGTTTGTTCGCAACGATAGGCAACAAGTTGAATTTTTGTTTTCGCTACCAGTGTCAAACCGAGTTTGGGAAAGTTTTATTTTTTTCTTCTTCTGTGTTTGTTCCGCTTCGTGAGTAAATCTTTTGCACGAAAATGATTCCAAACTGAGTTGCTTGCTTTTTGAATAAACTTTTCCTAGAAACCGACAAAACTGAAACGAAATGATTGCGGTTGTATCCTTTATCAGCCCGAGATGTATTATCGTGGTTGCGTGAAAAGAAGAGTGTTTTTTTTTTCTTTCAACAAAAAGTTTTACGTTGCTTGGTTGGCAATTTAGGAAGATTATGTTTTCTATTTACTTACTTATTCACGGTGGCTGTGTATCCTGCTGGACCCATCTAACTTGTTGGCATGAGCAGTTTCACTGCTCTGCTCATGATGCTCGTGATAAGGTATTTTAAATGGGTGTTTTTATCGTTTCTCTTTCTTTAATAACCGGGTTTATACGGGAGTTGTTCAAAGAGTGCTTTATATAATATTTAATCTTCTTTAAGCGCGATAATTATTTTCCAAATGCTTTTATACTTCCAAAGATTCTCAATGTTAGTATTTCTTGAAACGATTAAACACTTTCTTAATCAGCCACATACGATGTAAACTGAACTTTTTTAAGATAAAAATAATTCTTTACTTTAATATCGCTTCTTTTCTTGCAAATAAATTTCACACCACAAAAGGGTTTTATCTTTCGAGGCAATGAGCGAAAGACCACGAACATAAGAGTAAGACTTCAGTGTTTTTCTCTTGGTCAAGGTGCTCTTTTTGTGGCGCTTCCCCCATTTTGTTGATGTGGGATCGTAATCATAATCCACCACCAGCAAACGATGAAATGTATTCCGAAAAACCTGCTGTTTTGTCTATATTTCAATTTAAAAATCGATTCTCAAATCGTAAATCTGCCTTAATGTCGTTGCCAATTTGAACCTACACTTTTCCTCGCATTACGACCCATCGAAAAAAAAAACTATTACCCATTTTATGTCATCGTATTATAACAGCTTTTTATTTGATAGCAATACCTAGTACGAGAATAAAAAAGATTTTTTTTGGCAGAAAACGACTCGGACGACTTGGTTTTGTTACTCAACAAGTATCCAGCACACACAAGTAGGAATTTCTACGTGCAACTGAAGAACTAATAAATTGTGTTAGCATTCATGACCCGTCTCTACTTTTGTGTGATCTGTAGGTGTTGGACTCGACGTCACGTATGACCTTTAACCAGAGCGAATGGATCCTTGGAGAAACCTAACGACCGACCGGGATAGAATACGCGTAAAGGTAGATTATGGCAGATGCAATTTTATTGCCGTGGCTTTATCATGATGCTTTTTCCTGTGGAATGTTAATGCCTTTCCCATTTGATGGCAAGCAAATTTCCTGATCCTTCGGAAGCGAGCGGAATAGAGCAGCATTACGTAGACGTGGAGTATAGTTGAGATTTCAAGTCTGGCATACTAGAGTGAAATAATAGTTAATCTCTTCATTGGGAGTTTTTCCGACTGTGATGATAATAGGTTGGAGAATTGGCTGTTCAGTCTTTAAATTCAGTGGACGATTTGTTTTATTTACGCCAACGTTTCGATCTTTGGTTTAGATCTTCTTCAGGGCTTCTACAATATGTCTTATTAGTTATTTGTGATCTATCTTGTAATTTGTGATGTGACTTACAAAGTTTAAACCGTCTTTGTCTAGTAACATTTAGCCTATAGTGTTGTCTGTCTTTGAGTTTGGATGTATAATGGTCTGGTAAATATTGTATAGTCATGAATATTGTAGTAATTGATATTATGTAAACTCACTCGTTTGTCTATAATGTCTGAAATATGTTAATTGTGTCACAAGTTCACTCATTTGCAGCTGTTTTTGATCACGATATTTTAACTCTTGGTTTGATTTTTCCTATTGTATTGCCTATTCGCTGTTTTTATTCTGTTTGTGTGTAGCGTTAATCATTTATGTACGTGCTAATTTGTGTTTGTCTGTGTGAGAGGTTTATAATTTTTGTGTTTTAGTGTGTTCAGTATTGCTGTGTAACATATATTTATTCCTTCCGTGTCGGTGCGTTTGTTGATGTTATCTGTCGTCATGATGTGGCAAACTTCCAATATGGGTAGTCGTGTTGGTTTGTTGCTTTGATCTAGTATTGATGCTTGTTCTAGATTGAATCGGTGGTTGGTGTTTACGCAGTGTGTAATCATCGCTGTTTTTTCCTTCACTTGTGCTAGTTTGTATTTAAACTTTGTAAGTCACATCACAAATTACAAGATAGATCACAAATAACTAATAAGACATATTGTAGAAGCCCTGAAGAAGATCTAAACCAAAGATCGAAACGTTGGCGTAAATAAAACAAATCGTCCACTGAATTTAAAGACTGAACAGCCAATTCTCCAACCTGTTAATCTCTTCAACTGAAGCAACTGAACTAGTTTTCACGCTAATTGTGTTTATGATAAATTAACTCGCAACTTTTTCCGCGCACACGTAACTCTTCTTCGAACTGAACATTACCATCCAGCCATGGGGAGAACTCCATCTCTATCAAACCATCATCAGAAGTCGGAAAAGCATAAACCGGGCGTTCAGTTTATTAGCCGCAATTTTCATGCAGCACCAGGGGAAGCCGTCTACGTGTCCGTCTGCTGTTCCGCAAAATGTTCCACGCCACGTGCTACAACTGCTACCAACCGACCGACCGGCAAGCGGCCATAATCTCTGCAACCAGCTAAACGATTTGTTTCGTTTAGCCGCAGTTAGTGCCCACTGCGTTTGTTAATGAAATTTTCCTCTCCGATTCGCATGAGTCCTACTCGGTGCCCGGTACAGCTGTTGACTGGCTGCTAGGTACCAGCAAAAACGTCTTTCTATCGAGATTGCCAACCGGCGCATTATGGTTCTATCGCAAAGAAACCACAGTAATTTTCTGTGTAGTAACAGATGACGATACACTCGTCGAATCTTCGAATCAACAATCAAGAGAGCAAGGCTATTCCGGTGTACTCCTATGACTATGACGCTTGTGTTGGCCGTTTCTGTTCGCTTGGCTGCTGCTGCTCTGATTTGCAATTGTAAACGACAGCCGCTAAATGGTCTGGAACGTACGAATCCGAATGTGGTTCCATGATTTTACCTATGCCACACACACGCACTGCCGGCCGTACTGCCGTATACTTTGACGATGATGATGGTACGGGTAAAGACAAACCGTAGGTATTAGCTTCCGACAGGCACTAACCATGAAATAACAAACGACCAAAACATATCACCGAAGGAAACATATTACCTTCATTACACTCTGCGCTATGTTTGTTTCCCCTCACTCGGGTGGTGACCTACTGAACTTGGCAAGATAACATTGAACGTGAAGGTGAAAAGGTATGTCGTCGATAACTTTTATTTAGGAGAATAACGATTGCCATCTTACTGCAAAGGAAAATTGGATCACATTGTACTATTGGTATAGTTTATTAGTTGTTAATAAAAATAATTTATAAAATAGTATTCAAATTGATATGTTTTACTGTCTGAAGACTGGGACCCTTCTTTATCGACAGACTTTGCAGCCGGCTTTTAGAGTATAGGACAATTACGGGGCTCGTGCAACGATCCTACTGACTCTATCTAGCAGCAGCGTCCAGCCGAGATTCGAACACTGGCCTGTTGGACCAGCATGGTACCTCGAAGCAGCTAATTAGGGAAATATTGGTATAAAACGGCGCATAGCATTTTCGTTGTTTGATCGTGGCAATATGCAAACTGTTTTTCATCTTGTTTATAGATCTGAGTTGTTAATTCCTTTGTCAATTGTTGCTAGGTTGGGACACACTGGCGCACGCGCTCCACTTTCGCTGTAAAACCTATTGTAAAACAAATTGATTTCTGTAACCCGCAGTTTTCAATTTTATTAGCCACTATTTTTGCCATGAGTTAATTAATTGCGTAAAAATATTTCCAAGTTTCAAGTTCAATATCAATTCCAATGTGAATTTAATTTGAAATTTCAAGGCTCAATTCCAAGTTCAAAATCAATTTTAATTTCATAAAGAATTTCACCGCCGATTTCAAGTTTAATTTTAAGTCTACTTTCAAGTGCAATCCCAAATTCAATCACGAGTGAATTTAAATCCAATTTATATCCAACTTCAATTACCTACTTAGTTTACGGTTTCAAATCCAATTTTAAGTTTATGTTACTAAAATATTAGTAAACTTTCTTGGGATATTCGCAGATGGATTACGGATGGATCTGAAGGTAGTTTGTCCTGCTGCTCTCCGAAAAAAAAATAATCAAAGAAAAATGAGACAGTAGGAGAAAGAACGAAACAGAGCATGAAGCAAACATGACAAAAACTGGACAGACAGGATAGAAAACGAAGAAAAACGCGAGGGAGAAAAAGAATAAAAAATGACATGAAAACAAGAAAATAACGAAATAGAATGGGAAGGAAAACGAGAGTAGTGATGTCCGTTAATCGTTAGATTAATTCAACTAATCGAATAACACTTGGAATTTTCGAATAATTTTTAATCCAATACTGCCAGCACGAGTACATAGTTGAATTAATCGAAAAGTTCAATGAGTATGAATAATGCCCGAATAATGCTCGTTAATCGTTCATAATCGTTCGATTTATCGAATTAATCAAAGAAATATTACGAATAGTTGAATTAATCGATTAGTACCGACAACGCTCACCGATTAATCGGTAACCGAATAATTGAAAATTTCGGACATCACTAATACGAGAGAATAAAAAAGTTAAGAAGAAGAAAATGTAATAGAAAATGGGAGAAAACAAGGTAAAAAATAAGGAAACTAGGCAGAAAAAGATAAAGAACGGGATAGAAAAGGAGGAAAAGAAAAGGAGATAATACGGGAGCAGCAAAATGGAGAATCGAGAACAGATAAAGAGGAGTAACAATAAAAACGGAAGACAAACGAGATAAAATGGAAAAGAAACGCAAGAAAGGTGGGCATAGTAAGAGGAAGAACGTAACAGCTACAAACGAAAACCGACAGAGAATAGGAGTTAAAAGCGAAAAAAGACCAATACCGGGACCGAAAAAAGTCGAATCGAGATAGAAAATGATAAAAAACGAGTCAGGAAAAGAGAAAAACGAGGAAAAACAGAAAAAAGACAGAAGAGGACAGGAAAGGAAGAAAAGGAACAGAGAAAAAAGTAACAACGAACAGAAAACAACCAACCTCGTGTTTTTGTCTTGTAAATTAATATTTTTTGAAACGGTAGTTCTTTTTCAATTGACGAAGGGACGGTAGAAGAAAGTAATGAAATTTATAGTGAAGGAGAAAGAACGGAAAGGTGAGAGGGGGGGGGGGGGTTTATTAGTAGCTACGCTTAACAAGTAGTCGTTGTGACTCCTATCTTTTGTCCAATGCTGGAAGGTGCATAGGTTGAACCAAACTATAATCCGGGATTATAACCGGATTCGAACCCACAATACCCGTCAGGGCATGTCCCAAGTAACAATTCTAAAACCACTTGGTTTTACTTGAATTTTATAAAGGTTTTATTGCGGTATTAATCATTACCTCTGGTTTTATTATGGAATTGCGCAATACCATGAGGATACGAGTCCAAACACACTTATAGCTAGCTAGAAAACCGTAATAAAACTGTTAATAAAGCAAATTTATTGTGGTTGGTTAAATTACCACAATGAAACGTGTTGGCTGCACCACGTCTCTTATAAACTTACCATAAGTGTGGCGTAGAGCAATACAAAATGGTGCACCAATCAAAATTGATCTTGTCGTTGTTGCTCGTCTAACCGCAATAAATCTGTTAGTTTTATAAAGCCAGGGCTTGAAAAGGGATGGCAAGTTGAATGTGACTGCCGTGAATGCAAAATTTCCGCATTCAAACTCCGCTTTTTGAACGACCATTTGACTGTTTTTTAAATCCAGTCAATCTGCCGCTTGCGCTGCTGCCGTCTTACAATTCATGCGGCATCTCAGCAAAAGCAAACAGTCGATCTCCCGTTTTGCTTTGCGCTTTGAGAATATAAACTGCAAACTGACTGGAAGCATACGGTGACGTATTTTTTCGTTTCTCTTTTTGTCTCCAAATCGGCTGCTCACAGTAATAGTTTGTCACCCGGACGTCGGTCCGGTCATTTGACTGTTTTGCAGTCATTCGCTGCTCCAAACAGTAAAGGCAACTTGATCGAAACGAAAATGTCAAAAAGCTTTAGAACGCGTTCGTTCTGCTGCCTGCAATCGGCGTTTGACTGAGTAAACTGCCAGTTGTGTTATGCATAGCGTTCGTATTCCACCTCTAAACGGACGGTGTGAACTTGAATGCGCGTTGGTGTGACTGCGGTAGAAAAAAGGATCGGTCGAAGCCCTGTATAGAGCTATTAAAATGGTAACACCCTGACCAAACAGTTTTTTGCTGCTATTATGAAGAATACTAAAGTTCAACACCAAAATCATTTTTTTATGCGAAGCCATATTGCCATATTCTGGTATTTTGTTTTAGCTCGCAAACAAAAATTCATAAAAGTAAAGTGTTTTGCAAAAAGAAAGTTATTATTAATCGGTTTTCCTGTCACAGCAACTAAAATGATTTCGCTAGAAATTGAGATTGACTAACTGAATATATTTATTTTGTTAAAACAACTAGTTTTCGTAAATTGCAAAAAATCAGTGGCGCGTAATTTTATCCACCTATCATATCAATATGCACGATAAAATTAAATGCGCAGATGCTGCAAACCAACGAAATTGCTTAAAATTTATTAAATATTCTATGGGATATTGTATTATGGTCGCTATACCTAAACCAATCGATCAGAAGAATCTGACAGAAAAACTTTAACTTTGCTGCTGCTTGATGTATTTTCAAGTTAATAAAGCTAGTGAACTTATTTAGCTTTCGCCACAGCGAAAAGCGAAAAACTTTTTTATATTATGGCGATGGCTGTTAAGCAGCAACAGCTTAACCGGTTTTATTGCTGCTTTCAGCAGAGCGTGATACGACTAGTTGAACTTATAACCTGATTCTGATAGAGGTTATGAAAATAGTTTGAGGAGTGGGCCACTTGGTCAGTAAGCAAACCAGCGGTCTTCAGAAAGTTCTTGTGGAGCTTAGTTTTATTAGCTGGTAAAATCGGTCATGAAAACACTAGACGGGACTAGACTAGCGCATCTATGGTTCAAAGGTACATTAGCACCAGCGAGCCACATGCCCTGGCGGGTGTTGTGGATTCGAATCCGGTTATAATCTCAGATGATAGACACGGTGCTCTCCAGGATTTTATTACGTAGTCTATCCCCAATAGTAAGATAATTCGTAGGGCAGTATCAGGCGGGTTTCATAAAATTTTTACTTTCCGGCAAATCTCTAGAAGGAGTATAACGTACTCACGAATCATATTTTCGTAGACTTCTGGACAGCATCCGATACAGTCGAGCGCGAACAACTATAGCAGATAATGCATGAGTACGGTTTTCCGGACAAACTCTAGCGGCTGATCAAAGTCATCCTGGTGCGAGTGATGCGTTAGATACGTGTTTCGAGGCCACTCTCGAGTCCTTTTGAATCGGGCAGAGGGTTGCGGTTAGGGGATAGACTGTCCTGTAAGGTATTCAACATCGCTATTGAAGGTGTGATCTGGCGAGCGGGAATCGAAACAAGAGAAACAATTTTCAGTAAGAGTAACCAACTCCTAGCCTTCGCGCACGACCTCGACAACATTACTGGAATGCTTGGGACAACGGAGGCATTCTGACTTACTTACTTACTTAGTTGGCCTTACGTCTTATGACAAGGCCTGCGCAGGCATCCTCCATCTAATTCAGTCCATGGCTGCTGCTCTCCAGTTCCGCGAGCACCTAGTGATCGCCCGATCTCGCTCCATCTGGTCTTACCACCTCGTTCGCTGTTTTTTCTTGACAAAGATGGGATTTCTATTAGATTCGATGCGAAAACTAGTTTCACGGCTGGTATTTTTGTCCTCTGTTACCAATGAGCCCAGGTTACGAACTCGTCGACTACCTCAAACTGAACTCCGTCGATTATCACGGAGATGAGTTTGAGGTAGTTGACGTCTAACCGCTGTATATTTGGTTTTTCTGCTTATTGACTCGTAACCCAATTCTGTTAGCCTCCGTTTTCAGTCTGGCGTAGAGCGAAGGCAATCTACGTCAAACTAAGATAGTCTGACGAAGATTGCCTCCGAATCTTGGGTATAATACATTCCTTTCAAGAAATTACCAATCATGTAGTTCATATAAAATAGATTTACTCTGAGCGTAAAACGACTGTAAAATTTCCCATAGTAATTTATATATTTTTGTTGTTTGCTTTATCTTTCAGGTACGTACCAGCCATCATAAAAGAAGCAATATACAGCCAAAGAATAAAGGTAGCTTGTTTGGTGCACATTTCACGCATCATTTTTTGTCTGATTACCAGACTCTGATATTTTGAGCGAGGATATAAGAATGATCAGGGATTCAAAAACAGTCAAAAGCCCATTTTCATAAAAATTGCGTTTCTGGGGTTTCTCGAACCATCAGTTCAAATGTAAAATTGAGAGATTTTAAAATCATCAATGAATCTTGCCTAAATTGCTTCCGTATAACAATACTCACATTAAAGTTTTGCTGTACGCAAGGAGTGCAAAACTTTTAACGAAGTGGCTTTTTGCGAATCTCATTCGTTAATATATTTTACTGCTCTACTGTTAGATTGTTTTGGTGAAGAATAAATATTCTAAACGACAATTAATAAAGAAAGAATAAAAAAAATAAAAGATGTTCCAATTAGTAAGTTATATTTGAAATAAAAAATCATTTTTTCATCTAGCCCAATTTTATCCAGTTAATAGTGTTATTTTTCATGAGTTACTTTACGTTAAGTTAAAATGTTTTGCGGTACGTAACCCCCGTAAAATTTTTTATGCAGGAATTATGGTATGTAATATCTCTCAGCAACGAGTAAAATTTGCATGCAAAATACGTATGGTCTTCAGCTCCCATGCACTCACTAATCTAATGTTGAATCCAATATGTTGCACCACTACAGGAGAGTCCATCATCGGCAGGCAACCCATCAACCGAAGCTCACTATACGAATGAGTGGGGCGGTAGAACGATTTCCTATTTCCTGCTCACGGAATTAACCCTATCACGTACACATGTTTCCGCCGGGGAGCGGTATTTCCTCGAAAAGTCTGCCACAGCAGCAGCAACGGCAACAGCTCTCCTAGGGGTGATTAGTCTCCGGTAGAAGTACAGATTCTCGTCTGAAAATATACCGAGCCAGACTGGGAAAGACATGGTTGCATTGAGAAAATCCCACCCACACGGATCGGATCGGATGGTCGTATCCACATGAGGATCACGTCTCATAAAGCTTGATTCGCTTTGGCTTGACTCAATTAAGCGGTATTCTGAATTTCAAACGGCAACCGAGACCGGTGATATAGTGCTCCGTAAAAGAAGGATTGTTTGCAATTTCTAAAGAAAAGGACAAGACGAAAACGTATGAATACGTTTGAAGTAGATTAGTGGCTTTTGAAAAACATGAGAAATGATTTGATTATAACGTCGCACGAAACCGGCAGGTTTGAAGGCGGAAAGTTGCTTTCAAGTCGCAGAGAAAATGCTGCTGACTGGGCTTGCACTTTCAGCCATAATGTTTATTCTATCATGGCTTCTCGGTGAAAATTGGAGCTGTGCTGCAACCATGTTTATGTCATTCACAAAACAAGAAACTAACGAGTGTGGTTAAAAGCGACTGGAAAAACGGGACGTGCGACTGTTTAGCAGGATTGCTCGTGCTTCGAAAAAGTCTTCCTTAAGGAAATTAAGCTCAATCAGTAAAAGATCGGACATAACAAAAATTTAAAAGTTAATCCCGGGTATTCTCTGTGGATTAAAATAAAGATTCAGTTCTGTGAGTTTGGCCTTTGAAAATAGGTTCTTATAGCAACTTTTCAAATTTAGCATTTGATTTAAACTCTGTACATGAATAATCTTTGTTGTCCTGGTCTCCAGAATAAAAACATAATATCCAGAAGAGCTGTTTACACTAAAAGGGAAAAACAGCGGACAACAGCGGTATTAGACGATAACGAAGACCGCGCGTTAAAGGAAATTTGCGTTTTAACTTTCATTAATGTAGTTAGTTTGTTTACGTTCAAACACGGAAATCACTTGCTTGTTTACTCTTTCATTATGTTTCTCAAAATGCTCGAAGCAAACGGTCATAACTGTTTTGATTGCAGACGCTGTCGAATAAAGTTCTTCCGCAAACTCAGTACTTATATACTATACAGTAGAATGCATAATATGCTAGAATAAGCTCCTCTCACTTTTGCTTAACAGTTGAGTAAATTTTATTTGCTGAATCATTTAGCGGTGCTTTCAACCGTGATACGTGTCGTCTAGCTAATCTGCTGTCAGCAAACGGTGGTTTCTCTACGATTCAGTCCTCAGCACTATAATGCTCTTCTGACAATGGTCGAGAGATGGAAGAAAATGCATCTTATTCGAAGAAGGTTAACTTAAAGATCAGAAATAAACGCTCATTTAACGATGCAAGCATTCTGCTGCAAATCGCAGTACGGATTGCAATTGTTCAGAAGGGCGAACATATTTATAAATGGAAATATTTCTCAACCTGTCGGCTTTTTTTGAAGAACACATTCCTTTGTTTCTACTAGTTTTAAAGCACTATAAATTTTTCAATAGAAGGTTAAAAATTTTCAAAATTTTCTGAGTGTTAGAAGACATTTCTTCGATTTTCAACAATTTAGGCTTACTTGAGAAATAATTTTTTTGACATTCCAGTGATTTTCAGTTATTTGTTATTTCTGTCATGTAAAAGTATTTTGGATCATTCCTTGCTTTGGACTAGCCTTCTGGCTTTTAGAAGTATTTTTTTTTTGGTTAGACCGGAGGGACGTAAACTGCATTATCTAGTATTGGGTCTCATGTGGTGATAGTTTAATTGTCAAAACACTCGGGCGCCAACTGAGAGAATGTTCGTTAGAGTCCCACTTACCAATTGAACTACGCAATATATTTTGGTCTCATATCGAAGTTTCACCGTTTCATTCAATCTACCATTCTTCTCACCAAACGCTCCTCCACTTTAATATAAATAATTAGAAATTTTATACCGATTTTTATTTTTTAAAAGTTATTCGGTCTTAGAAGCGCCTTTCAGTCAAGCTTATGTTGAGATTATTTATTATTTTAACGGCTTTTCTTTGAAAATGATTTTTACAATTGTAAGCACGGTTGACATTTTCTTATATTTTAATTGAGCCTTATATCAAGATGATTTTTTACATTTGGCCTTTTGGGGCCAACATTCTCCAGCGATTTTAAACTTATTTCGGGTTAAATTTTTGGCCCTTTCCGAACTCAAAAACCGTTTTTTATCGATTTTACTTACGCTTATTTTGTAACTATTTTTATGTTTTTTCTGGCCTTCAGGCTTTTAAATTTTCGGCAATTTTAAATTTTTTCAACATTTTCTGGCTTAATATATTTTAAAGAAAATTAGGGCTTATTTTTGGCCTTTTTAAATCTTAGAAATTTACCAATTTAAATATACTTCTTTTTACAATTCTCGACCCTAAGAAGCATTTTTAGCGGGTTTGTACCTGACTTTTTCAGGTTGTTAGAAGCGTTTTGTGTCCTTTGAGGTTTTGCATCTAACATTTTTGACCTTTGAAGAACGTTTTTAGCGATTTTTGACTGATTTTGTGTACCGTTATTAACTTTTTTCGGCACTGAGAAACATTTTTTAACGATTTCAAGCATTCTTGAAACAATTTTTGACTAGTACTGGCTATTGGACGCATTTTCAAAGACGTTAATCCCATTTTGACGTTTTATGTTTAATGTTTTATTATTTTTTTAACGATTTTAAGCCTAGTTTCCGACCATTTTTGTACCTTGAGACGGATTTTTAGCGCCATTTGACTGGTTTTAAGACCGTTTTCTTACCTTTTGCGGTTTCCAGAATCGTTTACCAGTGATTTTAAGATTATTTTGGCCTCTTCACATCCGACAAGCGTGGCTTTGACTTTATTTTTTTGTCCATTCCCGACCCTAAAAAGCACTTTTCTGCGATTCTACAGTTCTACAGTTCTAATTCCATTGTTTGACCTGTCGCGACCTCAAGATCCATGTTTTAGCAATTTATAATGTATTTTATACTAGGTTTTAGATATTCAGTGATTTGAAGGTTATTTTTTGATTATTTTCGGGCAATTCAAGTGAATTTTAACTGATTTTGGGATCATTTTTTAACCTTTTCTGGTTTTAAGCGTAGCTTTTAACCGATTTTGAACTTATTTTTGAGCAATTCTTTGATCACCTAACTTTTTTTTATTTTCAGCGATTTTAAAATTATTTTTGCTTCTGTTTTAGCCTTTTCTCGCCTTTAGAAACGTCTTAAAGTGATTTAAATCTTGTTTTAAGACCGTTTCCTTGCCTCTTCCTTAAAGCCTGCGTTATTCAACGATTTGTTACTTATTTTTAAATGATTTCGGTCGAGACAAAAAGGACACGAGATCAAATTGACCTGATGTTAAATGCAAACGACGCCCAAAGTTGTCTTACTCACTGCTCACTACTCACTGCTTATCAATTACAACTCAAAATCCACTACTCACTACTCACTACTCGCTACTCATTATTCACTATTCAATATTCACTACTCGATACTCGCTACTCACTACTCACTACTCACTACTCATTACTCACTACTCACTATGCACGACGCACTACGCACTACTCACTACTCACTACTCACTACCCACTACTCACTATTCACTACTCACTGCTCACTACTCACTAATCACTACTCATTACTCACTACTCACTAGTGCTCGCTTACTTTTTAGTGATGGCGGATTATATTTAAGCTTTCTGGTCATAAGAAGCATTTTCCGGCTAATTAACCTTGTTTTAGGATTTTTTATTTTCTGGCCTTTAAAAGCATTTTTACCGCTTTCAAGCTGAAGTTACAAAAAACATTTCTTATTAGGCCATTTTCGGCTTTATTTTAAATTTTTGTTTTGCTTGGCTGCCAATTTGGAAAAGTATTTTTTCTGATGATTTCAATATATTCGCGTTTAATTTTTTATTGTTTTCGAGCAAACCAGTTACAATGGAAAGCGCACATTTATTTCATTGACGTCATCCGTGTGCCGCATGAAAAACCATACTTTCCCTTTCACGCCTATAAAAGAGCTTTGATTTGCCTAACTTTCAACTTTCGGCTGTGTAGGTGAGGAGAGACACTCAGCTGTTCTCATCTAATAGACCATTTCCGGGAATAACGAATTGCTCGCAAAGCACGCTACAAATTTCAATTAAAATTTGTTCGTCGCTTTATTGGATTGTTGAAACGAGTGTGGTGCGGTACGGTGCTGCCCCGGCCGAGACCGTTCTGGAAGCGATAAATTGTAAAAAGCGATAGTCGAGCAAATATTATCGTTTCTACATCCTACGATACGTGTGTCAAGTTCTCAATTTTCTTCCTCGTATGCCTTCGAGAGGACAACACGATCGGAAGCGAATGGTGAACGGTGCGAACAAATTTCACCAACAACCGAACCGGACTATGTTGGAGGTGGAACCGTGGAGGAGGAACCACAGCAAAATGTCGTTCAATTGCGAATTCCAGTGAACATGATGGATGTGGTTTTTTCCTTCAGTTTATGTAAGGCGGTTGAAATGAATAAGCGAGAAGATTTTTTAGTAGCTGTACTACTCGATTATTAGTAGTCCCGTCGTCGGCGACTATCTGCAACGCGGTCTATTGGAGGTGGCTCAGACCGGCTGAAAGCAGCTTATATTTTCATTTTTGCTTCGTTTATTTATCGATTGTGTATTTTTATGTGGTTCACTCGGCTATTGCTTGGATGATAGACTACAGTTCTGTTCAGTAGAACACGTACCCGTCCTGGCTCAGTTGCACTCAGTTCATTTTCTTTTGGCGGAAAAAATAATGGTGCACATTTTTCATCGTCTAATGGGTTTCGCATCGTCTTGGTTGAACACAAGCTGCTGTCTGTAAAACGGCGCTTACACACATTACTTTTTGCCAGCTGAACGGAAGTGGCAGCCAAAGGTGATCAACAGCCATGTCCGCAAACCCATATCCGGGCGTGCTGAATATATATTGAGTCATACAGAGTGTTCTTGACAGAACTGTCATGTTTGTATCTCTTACGGTATGATAGTCTTTGCCTCTTGGATGATTATTTTAGTTGGATTGATTTTGAAAAATGTTTGTGAAGGCAATTTTAGTTTGATTTTAAATGATTAAGTTTTTTAATCACAGTTTATGGGAACTTTTAAATTCGTTCGTAAAGGTCAAGCATACTGGAACAAATGTGATAAATAGACAAATGGAGAAAGTACCAAAAAATCAGCTATTTGATTCCACGGGCTATTTCACATTTCACTTAGATTTGTACTGGACAGACGGCACCATCCTTTTTCCGATCCCCATTGAGCTGTTACAGCAATAAACGTCCGCCAGATGAAACCAATTTATCTTCGGAGAAAACAACCATTAATCGCTCTATTGAAGATGTCGCTCTTCAGGTCGGTGACGCTGTAAACTGAAGCCAACGCTCAAGTGATGGTTAAACACAGCCGGCGCCAACCGGTTGGTGGCGCTTGATGACAGGAAAATTGATTTGCCAATCAAAATCCGGAACGAATTTCTCCAGAAAAAAGTCTCAAAATATATTTTCTACTGGCTGCTGTTTTAGGGTAAAAATTGAAAGCATGCTTTTTAACCCTCTGTGTAATAAATCATTCCCATTTCCGAAACTGAACTGATGACGAAAATATGATAGTAGAAATTCTACCGATACATTACTGCCAGATTAGCGACTCCTGACGAACTCATTGCGAACTTGCTGTTTAAGCATAATGAAACGTTTTAGTTGATTTAATTTGTCCTACACTCCCACACCAAAAGGTAGTAGACACTACAGTCTGGTGTGGGACTCTTTTTAATAACAAAGCGCAGAGTAGATAACTACAAACGGAAAAAGACACAGTGAAATCCCAGAGAAACTTAGTTCCCTTGAAAGGATTCACGTAAAAAAATGAAAATTCAACTATATTTTTAACCTTATGTTAATTTACCGTGCAGGAAAAACCTAGCTTAAGCTACAAGCTAGTAAAACCTACACATGCAAAATGGTAAGCATGCTTTAAGTAGGTATACTTTCATTTACGCTCCTTTATGCTGTTTCAGCTTACACATGGATCAGGGTTGCTAATTTTTTGCGTTGTGAGAGGAAAACCATGTACTTAGTTTTAGTGAAATTTAGTGTAAGGTGATTGCCGCTAAAGACTGTAAAAGAAACGAGTGATGTGATTTCATCTCTGCTACGATGGATTGAGTATTAGAACGAGGATGGAAAATGCCGAATCATCTGGAAAAAGCCTTGGTATTTCATGGAACCTTAAATTTTCTAAATTACTGATGTCAGTAATCAGTCAGTACTGATATCAGAAATAGCAGAGGACCTATGTTGCTTCCTTGAAGAACTTGTATACTAATCCGGTGCAAAGTGCTGCGAATACTGCTAATTATTACACATTTTCCGATCAGATAATAACTAGCTAATTGCCCGATCTTACTCGGGGCCCCTTTGTCTCTCAGTCACTTATACATCTGTTATTGTAACGAAGATGCTCATAATGCAAGAAACAAAACCCTTTTTCTTCATTTAAATGTGTTCACTCACTTTGTTAGTTCCACTCCTGCTGTCGCCCAGCAACTTGTAAACCTGTCGTCTTTTCGGTAATTCCTATAAATCGACACAAAACCTTTTTTACGTTTGTGAACCTTCCCACTGTTAATGGCCACCGTATTCCCCCTTTCAAAAATCCCGCCACTTGCACAACTGCTATCGTCCCAAATGCAAGAGAAACGTACCCTTTAACCCATTTAAACCTTTCTCCCCATTGTGAGAGACCGTCTCCCTCTTTTGTAAACCCCACTGCGCTGATTCTTTTATGTCAAAAAACATGTGTTTAACAAATGACGTTTGATGAAGAACCGTGAAGACCATACATTCATACTCACGTTCCTCGTACCCACAGGGGGCCCTGTCTCTCAAATAGTACAAAAGTTTTGAGAAATCTTTAACTACATTAGCGTCCAGTTGGTAGGGCTCTAAAAACAACTCTACTAGCACAGTTGTTATCAACTAGTTGTAGTAACCGATTAATGACTAAATTCAGTCATAAATAGGTTGCAGCAACCAGAAATGACAAAAGTGTGCTACTTGGAAAGAGTTTAAAACAACTTAACCTATGAGCAGAACTGTGATTTAATGAAACATAGGAAATCATCCGGAAATCGTTGTGTACGACATCAAACTTTATACAGAAAGTGAGGTACGTGAGGACCACCCAGGGCATGCCAGTACACGTAACGATTGTTTTATCAATTGCACATGTAAAAAAACAACAGAACATTTGAGAAAGTAACTCACCAGGTTGGCATCAACCTTTGAATCGAGCGTTACTATTAACAAAAATATCATTTGCTTTACGTGAATAATTTATTGATTATTTGTAAATACCATCATAGCATTCTTCATAATTGAATCTCCGAGCACAAAAGCTCGCGTGACATTTATTGTCAAATTCTAGGTACCTACCAGCAGCTATGAGCTTCAAATTCCATTGACGTCTCCTCATCCACTTCGGAGCGCGGCATTCATTCATGCCAAACAACATGCCGAAGGCATTATTCCGAAGCACCACTTCAATACAGAAAATTATTTGTTTATTTAAGCATCCAAAAATACCGAGAAATATTAAAAATGAAAATCCTTCCCACTTCGGTTTGGGGCTGCTGCTATATTTAACTGAATAATTAAGTTGCCCCCGGTTAGTGCTCGGGAAAAATCGACTATACCATTCATTGTTGTGATACACTGTTGCAACCGGCGGGCAGGCTGTGGCATGATTCTCTCCTCGAGGAATGAAGTAAGTGTACTTTCATTACAATGTTATTCCATCCTTCTGCGAAGCTTCAGTAACGAAATGAACAATGCTTACCAGTACCACGTTGTTGTTAGCCTTGGAGGAGTTGTAATCAGATGCCACCCGCCAGTGGAGCGGAGCGGCTGTAAATTTTTGTTTTCGAGCTGAAATTCCATTACTAGGGTAGGAGTGAAGAAAAAATCTCATAGCTGTCAAATTTTTTTCGGCTGTCCGAAAAGGGACCTATCGGATGATCCGAGTTTTAATGATTTAGAATTTGATGGTGCAAAAATTGGGATGATGAGCATAATTTTAAAAATATAATCCCTTTTCGCTAAATACTTTGTAATCGGTAGTTTATTGTTCGGAAACTGAAACCGGCTTTCGCAAAACCAGGATGTGGATTAGCTTCGAAACAAATGATCCAATCGACCCTTTCCGGTGTGACGAACGAAGATGACAGAGCCTTTTTATTACTGGTGCGTGTCATAAATGTCATGCAGGCGCTACTCTTCGAAGCAACCTTTCCTTGATGGAGGATCGATTCGGCATCGACGGTGCGGTGGCAAGGTCCTCGTCGGTCGGCTGGGTGGGCGTAAAAGATAATGACGAGGATTAGGCGGGCAAACTCGTTAAATTGTTTGATGAAGCGTCCGAGGGTCGATGCTGTCAACCCTCTGACAGGCGATCCACCGAAAAGGTCATGCCCAGTGCCAGGTGGTGCCCGCTCTAGTTTAGGACTTATTCAAAAACAAAACGTTTTGTAGCACTCTCCCGTTAAATGTGTAAATAATATTAATTCTATTTGTATTTCGCTTGAAACCAGTCAGTGTTCTACCCACTCATCCTTTTAAACTGTTTTCTCACTTCAATCAAAACATTCATAGCTGTAGCTAGCTTGTACTTTCGCCAAATAATAACACAAGAATCACAATCGCTCAGAGTCGCATAATCTTCTCGCTATAATCAGCTTTTCCACCTCAATCTGCAACCAAGAGAGACCCCTAGCAGTGAACTTCACTGCGCAGACAAAGAAACCACCGTCATCTTCATCTTCTCTGCTACACGAAAACTTTGATTACATTCCTGCCCGCCCGTTCCGTTCCTGCATCATGCATCCGGAATTTCCCCACTGCGAAGTCTCTAATGGTGGGCGAAAGTATCTCGCAAATGGCGCACATGTTTGATGCTAACAAATAATAGAAACGTTGAATGATCATTTCGTGTCGTACCGAGCCGAGAGCTTGAAAAGCGGTGCGGCATCCTGCCGAGCGAAACTCTGCTGGAGCCTTTGCCAATCCTTCTGTGTAAATCATCATCAGCATCAATTTCCACTGTTCCCAATTCCCCCACACGCTTTCCTAGTTCATGTTTCGTACAGTTTAGTCCGCTTTATTTGATTACTAGTCAGTCAGTAGTGGGAAGTGATTATACGGTCGGTATGTAGGTGAAAAACCACCCCGGTTTAGGCGATGAGTGGGTGAAAAGCAAAAGTAAAAGACAGCAAAGAGAAACCAACATTCATCTGTGTATCTCCAATCTTGATCTACGATTGGTGTTTCCCTGTCGCCTGCTGCCAGATAGCAAATGTAACATAGCAGAATATTGCACTTGTATTTTGCATTTATTGCATTGCACTTGTTCCTAGAGAAAGTAGCAATCTAAGTGTTTCCAATTAAAGCTATTGTCTTTCACTTTTAGGTTAACATCTTATATCAACATTGGGTTTACCGTTCGAATAAAACGATCTGAGCTGCTGCTGTTTGTAACCAATCCTGCATCAGCATCATCTTCAGCCGGGTTGACGTGCACAAGACGAATTTTACTCAGTTAACCGACCGGGACCTTTGGGAAAATGACAGAAGGGCACTATTACAGTTGAACCGAATCTGGGCCACATCTGGGAAACACATCGATCTTACCAACCGTCGTTTCTTACGCTCCAAGAAGCGAACCAAACAACGACAGAAGATGTGCTCGTCTCAATTTTTTTTTCCAATGAAAACCATAATCGATCAGTATTTGTACGTTGCTTACAGTGTCAGTCAGTGGGGACGCAAAATGCAGCATTGAACTATCATGTTTGCTCAAAGTAGTTTCCCACGGAAGCAAATGCTCTAACTAGTCTAGCCAATTGTGTGACGATTCGTCAATGGAAGATAATCGGATAAAATTTTCGACCGATTTCGCCCAACAGCGTGAAGTTTTCCCGAACGAAAAGTTGAACACAGAAAAAGGGTAATCAAGCATTTTCCTTTGTTCCAGCGCGGGTCAAATACTTACCAACTTTTTCCATGAAGAACCCATACTAGATAAGCACCACTCAAGTTATTTGTCGGTTTCTGAACGAAAGTTGAAGTTTGGCGACAGCGTCAGGACGCCTATAAATTATCTGTAATCGAAGTAATCGACGACACAAACATCGCTCGCCGGGGTGGGTTTTTGTACGTAGCGTCGTTTCAATTTCAAGTCAAGTACAACCGGAAAGCACAAATGCAATGGACCTCGTTGTTGAAAATTTAACCCAATTTCGTGCAAATTGAACATCGCCCGAAGCGAGCGAAACTTTTCTAATTAAGACATCCTTGGATATTGATCACCATTAAAAGTCAATGATTTGGAAATAACAGGCACTGGATTGAGTTGAGCGTTTTTATTGTTTTTTCGGAAGTCGTTACCATGGATATTCATGCGAAATAACTGCAATTGAAATTTAATTTAATAGGAAAGGTGAAAGTTTCTATATAGGTAGGTATAGCATGTAAACTTGTTCTTTGGACTTTCCTAAACTATACTGAACTCCAGATTAAATCACGAAATTATGTTGAAAGATGAAGCATGCTGACAGCTTAAAGCCTAAAGAAACCCATCCACCACCAGCAGCGTGCTCAACGAACTATCGAGCCATAAATCGATTACCGCCGGATGCAGACCATCCCCCCCGGGGAGTGTGAAACATTATTTCCCGTAAGCTTATCCAATCAAATGCTTGAATGAATTTTAACTTTCAACAACTTGTCCCGAGAAGCTAAAGTTTAATAGAAAATTAACGGTTTCGGTCCCTTCGGGTCCTCGGGTTTTCCCCGCTTGCCGTTTGCATTGCGGAGACAAGTTTTTAAAATCTCATCAGCTTTTCTCACCCGGTACCGGGCACCGGTATGATACTGAGATACGGTACGGTGGGATAAAAGTGGCGCAGCATGAATCGCACCGATGCTCACCTGCTCACCATGGGACGACATCAATCGGTTTTTACCACTTGAAACGTGGAGCGTATTTGGAATCGGCAATATATTTTCGTTTTCGTCTATCCCTGGTTCCGACAAATTGCATCAAATGTGTTATGTCCTGCAACTACCGGTAAAGATTTTTTCGTTCTTTCCACGAGCACATTACATAGTGGGATACAAACGATCCAATGGTTGGACAAAAACCGCCTAACTTTTGCAAACTTGCCTTTTAGTTCATTTAAGTAAAAAAAATACAAATAGATGCTATACAATACAATGGCCTAAATAACCTTTGCGAGAATTTAGATACTCATTATACTCATTGAAAGAAAAATGCAAATTTCAAATCTGATTAAAAAATATTTGGCAGTAGTGCCGCTGAAAACTAATAATTTTTCGCTTCCTTTCCGCAATCGGCAATTTACTTCGAACATGTGAAAATATTTTCTTTTTAAGCCTAATATTTCCAGATGCTGAACTGAAACGGTATTTTTTCGGTATTTTTTCTTGAAAATTTGGGTAGAACTAGTGTAAAATGTATTGTATACAGTGTATTTTTATCGTTGTCAGTTGTCAACGATGTCGCGAGTTGATTTTGCGCAACCACCTGGAAAATCCTCAACTCTCTCATCTGGACGTCGGAAAACAACTTGGAATCGTGCCGTCAACGGTGAGCCGTGTGGTTAAACGTTAATATGAAACTCTGAGCATCAAACAGAAGGAAGAATGCAGTTAGAATGGATATTCTATTAGTGAACAGGATCACAAGCGTGTCGTGAAAGCGTTCAAGCGGAATCCCGATGCTTCAGTTGGGGTTGTGACCAAAAAATTGAATCTGTCCAAGTCTTTCGTTCAGAGAGCCAAGGATCGGGAGGGACTCCATACGTACAAAGTGAAGAAGGCTCCAAATCATAACGAACGGCAAAATACGGTAAGAAAGTCACGGGTCCGGAAACTATACATCCAGATACTGATGAAGCCTCATTGTCTCATCATGGATGGTGAGACTGACGTCAAGGCGGACTTCCGGCAGCTTGCGACGCTACTGTTCTTCACCGCCCAGCACATATTTAATGTTCCGGAGAAAATAAGGAGGCAGAAACGGACAGATCTACCTCAAGGCGTGTCTATAGAAGCGTCTCATTCCTCTGTTGAAGCAATACGAGGACCCTACGATCTTCTGACCGGAACTAGCTTCGTGCCACTATTCAAAGGATGTCCTGGAGTGGTACGCAGCCAACGGGGTTACTTTCGCACCCAAGGACAAGGACGATTTCGGTGATCAAAGGAAGTCCACAAGAAGTTCTCTCCCCCATGTTTTGAACACTAGAGGTCGTGCTCTCCTACACTAGATATCGCAGTTTGGTTATGAGACTATTGATAAGGTCGTCGACGTAAAACTTATCGTCAGAAGAAAGTTTGACGCAGTACTGTCAAATTTTTTGTAAGGAGCTCTGAGTACTACCATATTATGATGCTTACAAAACACAAACCGGTCAAACCGCACTAAACAATCGTTATCATTCACTAGATGAAGAAAACATACTTTTACTTTCCCTATATGTACTGATTGGTTTCAGACTGAGCTTCAAAAATGAAGCCAAATTCTTCGGAATAATTCTGGATAAAAAGCTTAACAGGCCTGCCCGTCTAGATTATGCTGTTAAGAAAGCTTCCCCTTGGAATCAAACGCAGAGTTGTATTCTAAACAGTCAAACAGTTTATCTACTCAAATCCTACAATAACTAAAAATTACTCAACTTAACTCTTACAACTTAACGCATAATTACGGGACTCCTAACTGGACACTGTCATGCTCTTTTTTATTTAAAGAAAATCGGATGATACCGGAACCTGCCGCTTTTGCAGCTGTGAACTTAAAAGTTCAGCGCATCTGTCCTGCAATTACGGGCTCTTGCTTTATCTAGGCATAACTTCTTTGCAAGTTTGCTCCTTAGAGCTCAAATCGCAAAAGGTAATTGATTTTATTAACCATACACTACCGAATTGGGGCACAAGATTACAACTATCTAGCTCAACTCTATCAATGGGTATGAGCAGTCCGTGCAGAGCAATCGGAGTCTGCCTCAAAAGATGATCATTCAAACTGTCACAGTCGCTTTTTAATCTAATGCTCTTATAGCATACTCAAAAAAGCTTCGCTGCTTAACCTGCACAGCGCCTTGCGCGTTGTAACGCCGGGTCTGCTACCAGCGTGTCACATCTTTATTCAAATCAAAGCAGCATACGATACAGTCGATGCAGACCAGCTATGGTAGATCTAGGAGGATTGGGCTAAAAATTGGCATAAGAGAGGAGACACAAAGAGAATCTCTCATTTGCACGTTGAATATTTTGACATTTTGCTCGAGATTAAAGATCGCTGGTGACCGCGAACAACAACACTGGTAAGGAGATCCAGTGGCGCATTCAAACGGGAAATCGGGCCTTTACTTTTCACAAAATGCTACGATCCAGAAGCAAGGATTTTGTATGGACTTAATGCTGCGACGCTGTTCACGGAGGACATACACGCAGTGTGCGAGCGAAAGGTGCTGCAGTTGACCCTTGATGGAGTACAAACTGTATGCGGAGAGTGGCGGAGGCGTGTGAATCACGAGCTATAGACACTTCTTGTACAGTACATCTGGCGAATATCGACTGGTTATGATGGACCGGATACGTCGGAAGCATGCCGGACAACAGTGCGACGAAAACGATTCTCTTCAATTACCCCACCGGCACCATTAATAGAGAGGCTCGACGTGCAAGATGGCTCAACCAGGTCGAAAATGATTTATGACTTCTGAGACTCAAATTCCCGGGATCCGTGATAGGTTGTAGAGCGCCCCCCAACATAAAATAAATGCGAAGATTCCAACGAAGCTAATGCGGATTCCAAATTAGGTTAATATTTTCAAGAAGTGAACGGGTGCTATGTTTTTGTGCGGTGATGGTCTTTGAAGTCTCGTCAAATTTACACAATAAATACTAGCGTGCGAGTTACTTGCTGTAATTCCTGAACGTATCCAAAAGAAACTGAAGCCGATAACAATCCTTAACGCAACAAATCTTCAAGTGAATTTAAAGATTATCTACCCGGCCAGCACCAACTCGTATATCAAAGTACAAAAATTATCATAAATATCTGTTAATAAAATCGGAATCGTAACTAATGCTTAATAAAGTGCGCCCAAGTTGATTTTTAGTCATATATAATGACAGTAACTGACATACATACGATATTCAGAATAGAATCGTATAGCAGTACGGAGCGAGCCGGGCTTAATCGGATATTATCGTATATAATTACTTATATAGATGTAACTCGTATATTTAATCCTCATCACGTATATCGCCTCCAAAATGTACGAATATGCCAGTTTTGCCGCATCAAATACGATTTATTAGCATGTATATATGTACGAAATGCTGATTTTTAACTTTTTTCTACATATAAAAATGACAGCTGGGTACGTGCAGCAGATTGTAGCTGGTTTTAAGGGGAGGGATAATTCCGTTAATGAATAAAATGAACAAAAGTGGATCTACGTTATTACCTTGCGGTACTCCAAATTTAATCATGGACGAGTGTGATATCTTCTAGGCAAGCTACAAGACCCTATTGCAGGAATACGAGCGTAACATAGTTCCATACTTGCGTAACTACTACTACTTTACCAACGAGAGCCGGGGTGGCTCCTACCGTATCAAGAATACGCTCCTGGGGTACTCGTTGCCAATTCGTTGCGCGTCTCGACACACGAAGGATGACAATCTGGCCGAGCCATCTGACACGTTGGGCCTCTCTATTTCTGGTGCCGGTGGGGTTCTTGAAAAAAAAACGGATTTCAACGCACAGTCATCCGGCATCCTAGCGACGTGACCGGCCCACCGTAGTCTCCCAACTTTCATCTGGTGTACGATGGGAATCTCTCGCAGTAGTGCCCGCAACTCGTAGTTCTTACACCTACGCCACAATCCGCTGTCAGTTTGTACTCCACCAACACCGCAACGTTGTCCGCAACAACTTTCGTTCAAATATGGCAAGTGCACGTGAGTCTTTCGTAAGCAAAGTTGCTGTCTCAAGTCCGTAGAGGACTACCGGTCTGATTAGCGTTTTGAACATCGTCTGCTTTGTGCAGCGGCGTATATTTTTTTATCGAAGCGTCTTGCGGAGGGGAAAAGTAAGCCCGATTTCGGCGGTCGGCGGTGAGCAGAGACCCCAAATATACGAACTCATTAACCAGTTCCAGTTCATCGCCGTCAATAGTCACTGTCCGTGGAAGGCAAACGTTGCTTTCTCTGAAGCCTCTTCCTACTATACATTTGGTTTTCGACGCATTGATTTGTAATCCTATCCTCCTAGCCTCCGTTTTTAGTCTGGAGTAGATTGCCTCTGCCGTCCCAAGGTAATGATGTCGAGGTCGTCTGCGAAGGCTAGGAGTCGGAAGCTACTTGCTGAATATCGTACCTTTCATTTCGATGCCTGCTCGCCGGATCACACCTTCAATAGAGATATTGAATAACATATAGGCCGGTCCATCCCCTTGCTGTAACCCTCTGCTTGATTCGAAAGGACTCGCGCAGCTCTGAAATTCACGAATACGAATTCTCTTGCTCTTGCTAAAGATAAACGACGCAACAAAATCTGGGAAAGCACCTTGAAGGCCGTGTTGATCAGCGTAATGCCGCGTTAATTACAGCAATATAGTCGATCACCCTTCTTGTAGATGGTACAGACTAGTAGTCTGAGACTACACCTTCCATCCGCTCCTCCGGTAGTTTCTCCTCCTCCCAAATCCTTGAAATTATCCAGTGAAGTGCCTTTGCTAGCGGTTCTTGGTCATTTTTGCAGAGTTCTGCCGGGAGTCGTCGGTCCATTCCGGCGGCTCTATAATTTTTCAGCTGACCGATTTTTCGCCGGATCTCTTTGAGATCAGGATCCGACTCGCTGTTGTCGTTTGTAGGCACTCCTATAGGTTAAGTTCCATTGGGTCTCCTTCTGGTATCACGTGGAGGTAGGGATAGGAGTTGCTGGATAAGAGGCTAAGGACCACTATGGGATCTATTTTACGCCTTATCTAACCATTTACCTTTTACAATAACGTAAAATACTGGGTTAAATAGGATATAGTATTAGTGATTTATTCAATAAGATATTATTCTGAATTTGACTCGAGAAATTGTAAGTTGTTTGCGGAAAAATACCATGTAACTCCATTGTATTATAAAAATTTAATTTCTTTAGAAAATTGCTTTTCAAAATCTCCTGGTAAATGACCAACTGGTTAAAACCACATTAAAAATAAAAAAAAATGTTTCAAAATCACATAGGTATCAAGTTTGAAATTTCCACAGGTTTTACTGCGTCAAGTCAATTTTTGCTCCTCGAAATGGAAGCACCGAGCATCAACCTCTTTTCATGGCTGCACAATGCAGAATGAAATAAAATGTGTCTCTTCTAATCAATGAGGATAACTGGTTTTGGAGTGACAAAAGTTTGCTTCTGACACTAGATAGTCCATATACACTAGCGCTCAAAGCAAGTTGTTGTCACTCCAAAACTTTCATTGATTAATGGCTAAGCCATCAAAAACTTGCAAAATTTTATTCGAAACTTTTACTAAAGTCAGCGTTCACTAACCGGCGGTGGTAGTACATGTCAGTTAACGAACCATATTGCCAACTGCCTGGGTTAACCTTCTGTCGGAATTTATTGCTTGTTGATAGTCTTACGTACAATCTAAAACATTGGTCAGGGGTTTTTCGTTCTCGTCATAAGTAATTCATGAAAATTATTCCAATCAAGTAATGTAAAGCCTGAAGCTATTACGAAACCAAACTAGTCAATTATTGGTGGTTGTTGACAAGCCGCTTTTCTGATTGAGAAAACATAACGTAATAAATGGAATGGAAGGATCGAAGGATTTTTAACATTGTAATATAAAGGTGATATAAAATTGACAAATCAGTTTTTTCAACTGGCATATGACCCAGTCGGTGAACCTTAAACTGTTTTTCAATTGCCATTTTACATAGTTTGTGAACAAACGCTTTAGTTTATTTTTAAGAGATTGCTTTGACCATTATGTCAGAAAAAGGACGTCCAGTTGATTCATCCAACGATGCATTAGTTGTTAAAATCCACTCAGTCCCGGGATAGATGCAAACATTCAATGTTTATTTTTGTGCGCTCCATACCAACGTATGACACAAACAAGAAAATTCAAAGCTTTTGACTAAGTCTTTTTGGGTTCTGCCCACAGTGCAACGCGCTGGCTTCCTAGCAACCAGGTATAGGGACAGATTTATTTTCATTGCTCAGTGTCATAACGAAACTTGCTAACCATGTTCGCAAGCGGAGAAGCTTTCCAGATAAGATTCTGTGCGCAATCCGCTTCCCATTATGCAAGATCGGGCCATAGTGCTGGCTGGGTCCTCCCGGTATCAGACTCGGAGCCAATTTTATCGAATAAGCTGAAGGAGAAAATTCCATTAGAGCCAGGGAAAGGATACTCACCACTACTCGCTGGGAAAGTAGGAAAATTGATACAATTGCAACGGCTGGCTGGTGTTCGCATATACGCTTACGTGTTATATCCTTACGTACCGAGTAATGGAGCAAATCGGTGCCATTATCGAACATAGAGATCTCAACCCTCTGCCGGCTATAATACGTTCTGATAAAGGATGTTTTAGTCTTTTTTTTCTAATCATACGCAAGTTTCCTTTGAATTATTGATTGGGAAAATGTACGAAGGAAAATTAGAATGTAGTGTAATTTATTCAAATTATGTATTGAGCCAGTATCAATGATTGCTTGGTATTAGATTGATGAGATAGAGATTTTTACTGTAATCAGATGTACTTTGATTGCGAATAAATTGGATGATTAATAAATTGACTCAAGTGGTTAGTGGTGCTGTTATGTGACTATGTAGTTAAAATTCGAAAACGATGTTTTTATTTAAATTGATTTCAAAGAGGTATGTGCTTCTAGTTATTATAAACGATTTAAGTACGGTCGTATTATTTCTGCTGCAACCCCATTTTAAGCGCCAACTCGGGCAATTTTATTCTGTGAACCCAGCTTCGCTTGTGTCTGACAGCGCGGAAGATTTCATTTTTTCTGATTGATGGACTGTCTGTCAGCATGAGACGCAAATTTTATCGTGCAGAAAAACATAAATCGTATATTAACTTCGCGAAGGTCTCCGGTCGGAGAGAGACTGGGTTCCCAATTATATTGCTGAGTATCCGCAGATGTGCGAACTAAATTCATTGTCCATATCCTCCCTATATAGCAACATTATGCTACGTTTGTGCATAGAATCGATAGATGAGATACATTTATATGGGTATTTGGACAATTTTTATGGATGGTTTGAATATTATTTTGCTCAAAGATGGTAGTTGGCAGACTTATTTCATCAATCATTTTTATTACATATTGGTAAATAAATTTTATAAACTTTCTTTTATGGTAAATTATACCTCCCGCAGAAAATGTTAATGTGGAAATATGACTAATGCTACTGTTGCTTCAGATTGTTTTAGAAAAGACTGTTCATTTTCGATGCAAAAAATAACGTGCCAATCAGTAGAGCAACAAATAGCAGCAATCTGCGATGTTTAATTAGTTCCACGCTTAACGATGCAAGGCACGATGCCAACTAACTTATTCCAGATGTTGAGATCCACACCGATAACCATAAGAAAAATATTCCAGCACTAATGCCAATAAAAATATTTACCCCCGCTGCCAAAAGTGGCGATAAAACAAATGTTTACTCAACGAAACTCATCATTCTCGAGCCGAGACCACAGCCAGCGCGAATAGAATACTTCTACGAGCATGATTCATTGCAATCGGCTTTGCTGAATGATTTAGATATAGCAACTGCGGCACTCTACAGCATCCGATTCTAAGAATAAAAAATACAAATCCCTGTTTGTTCATACCTGCCTGCCCGAGCTAGCGATTGAGCAACCACAGGCCGTAGAAAGCATTTCAATAAATATGCCATGGAACCTCAGTGTGAATCAATTTTCCCTTCTCTTCTCCTTTACCTTTCCTTTCCAGATGTGACAACGCTTGATTGAATCAGTTCGATCCTTTTCACGCCCCGTAATGAACCACGGAACGGATTCGCGCTGATAGATTGCGGCACGTTCTGGACTGCAAGCAAGACCTGCAGTCTGGCCCCCATTCGGCCGACCAAGTGTGCATACGAAAATAACTCTCCATTCATTCGGTCGAGCGTTTCGAACCCCACCGTGAACCGTGACCAACGACAGCCGGCTGTTGTCGTGTGGGAAAAATTGATGTGACACGACCGTGAAATAATGGTACGCTCATCATCTCCACGTCGCGTGGTGCATGTGCGCGAAAAAGCAATGAAGAATAATTGAAATGTTGCATTAAACCTGACGATGAGAAAGGCAACAAACTTGGCTGAAAATTAATTTACCCCAACGAGAGGGAAGACAACAACAGGAGCAGAAAACAGGTTTAATATACTAGTGATTACCACGTTTTCCAGTACAGGGATGATTAGTGAGTACCCACCTGACGGACGGAGTCATAAAAATTATAACGCTCGAAGATCGTAAACTACGTCGATGCATGCGATGCTGTCAGGAAAGTGTGTCTTCTTGCCAGATCTCCACCTACATCCGGCAATAAGTGCGAACGCAGTTGCTGTTTCTCGTCAATAGCCTGCAGTATATTTGCTATTCTTGCGCCAGCCTGCAAATGGATATAAACATTGGACTTTAGTGGATGGGTAAGTAAATAGTGCTGCCATAAACCACACGTCAAGTTAATAATGTTTGCGTGGTGCAACGGTTTCTGTCGCACGTCGCATAAATATTTAGAATAGGCGTTATGCCACACATTTCGTTCCAGCTCTTTGAAAAACGAATTAATTTTTTGGATCAGTATTCTTGTTTACAGACTAAACTTAATTTAAAATTACTTAAATTTAACCAACTGAATGACAAATTAATGTACAACACAATGAATGTAAATATTTATTTAGGAGATATTACTATAACAGTTAACACTGCAACTCGTTTTAGTTGTAGTACAAAGTGAGAAGTGAAAAATAGCTCGTGCACCACAATGTCCAGCTACAAAATAACAATGCACGCCAACTAAGCAAAATACCATGCAAACCAAAACATCTGGTGCTGATGCTGCTAGTGAATGTTTATCCTGTCATTTTAGCAGGGTACCTCGTTTGCTACTGCTACTGCTGTTACTACCCTTACTGTCTTTTCTAACGAACAACCGGGTTATCCGGGAGTGTTTCGACAGCGAGCCTACGACGACGCCGTACCGTTCCTTGTTGGCGTTGCTGATGACGGCAGGATAGCCTTCACTTCACATGCATAATCTCTGGTGAATTATCATTTTTTAATGCCATGTGCTAGCTCTTTGTGGTGGGATTCTATTAATATTAAAGTGTCTCATGGTGTCACTAAGATGAAAGCTCAGTAACTTACCATTGTCGGCCCGCATTCCAGAACTTTTGTTTTCTTCCTGTTTTCAGTTTTTTTTTCGATTCGGCAGATCATTTACTTTCCAAGCAGTAGAAAGTAACATCAGAAAAACAATTGCAGTAGATAACCAAAAATCATGAATATTTGAGTGTAGTTGTTATGTTTCAATTGTATGTCTAGGGGAAGCCTTTGTTTTTTTCTGAAATCCAATTGTGTACAGATCGGTTGCTTTGCCTTGTGAACTGTCCGTCTGTTTAGTTTTTCAGAGATAAGGGATGTTACAAATAAATATTCATCAAAGTCTAAGTACGTTGGCGCTCTGACCTGATAAATATTACTCATTCAACTTATTTCATTTTTTATTTCTCAATTCTTACTATTCATTTATTATATCTCATTTGTTAATTCTCATTTTTTACTTCTCATTATTTTCTACTTTTGATTTCTCATTTCTCATTTCTTATTTCTTATTTCTTATTTCTTATTTCTTATTTCTTATTTCTTATTTCTTATTTCTTATTTCTTATTTCTTATTTCTTATTTCTTATTTCTTATTTCTTATTTCTTATTTCTTATTTCTTATTTCTTATTTCTTATTTCTTATTTCTTATTTCTTATTTCTTATTTCTTATTTCTTATTTCTTATTTCTTATTTCTTATTTCTCATTTCTCATTTCTCATTTCTCATTTCTCATTTCTCATTTCTCATTTCTCATTTCTCATTTCTCATTTCTCATTTCTCATTTCTCATTTCTCATTTCTCATTTCTCATTTCTCATTTCTCATTTCTCATTTCTCATTTCTCATTTCTCATTTCTCATTTCTCATTTCTCATTTCTCATTTCTCATTTCTCATTTCTCATTTCTCATTTCTCATTTCTCATTTCTCATTTCTCATTTCTCATTTCTCATTTCTCATTTCTCATTTCTCATTTCTCATTTCTCATTTCTCATTTCTCATTTCTCATTTCTCATTTCTCATTTCTCATTTCTCATTTCTCATTTCTCATTTCTCATTTCTCATTTCTCATTTCTCATTTCTCATTTCTCATTTCTCATTTCTCATTTCTCATTTCTCATTTCTCATTTCTCATTTCTCATTTCTCATTTCTCATTTCTCATTTCTCATTTCTCATTTCTCATTTCTCATATCTCATTTTTCATTTCTCTAATAATATGTACTTCGCATTTCTTATTTTTCACTTCTCACTTCTTACTTTGCACTACCGCTTTCCACAGAAATGAGAAATAATATGAGAGAAGTTCTTATTTCTCACTTCTTAGTACTTATTTCATACTTCTCCCTCGTGGTTGGTGGTTCGGGGTGGGACAGACACACGTTGCGAGTGTTACCGACGACCTGGGCCCTGTTGCATAATGAATATTTTACTAATAATATTAGTCTTGTAGCTTGTAAGTTGTATATTTCTGTTGCATAACAAATCTACAAGTACAATTCTACAAGTCCAATATTACAAGTAAATTTTATAAATATTATTAGTTAAATTTACACGGCTTTGTTGAATAAACCAAAAACGAGATAAAAATACCTTCTTCGACTAGTATTTTTTCCTACAAGTAAATATTGTTTTGCAATTTGAATTACAAGTTCCGCTAAATTTTGGTTTAGATAATAATTTATGTAAATATTAAATATATCATTTTAGTATTTAAAATGAATCGCACGAGAAAGAGGACGAAACTTTAGCTATCGTAGAGAGGAATATCCGATTGATGTCTGAAGCGAATATCCACCTCGCGTGATTTCTCGCGTGAGTCTGAGCAATGGCGGCTAGTGGGTACACTCTATTGACATCTTTATGTCAAGCTGCAATGAATGACAGCAAAAGCATTCCATCCCAAGTAACGATTCCAAGTTTTATTACATTCGTATAGTGGTTTATATGACCAATGTCATAAAACCGCTAATAAAACTATGAGCTCCACCAGAACTTTCTGATGACCGCTATAAAACTGCTTTCTGACCAAGTGGCCCAGTCCTCAGAATGTTTTCATAACCTCTATAAGAATCAGGTTATAAGCTGTAGGTTTAACTGATAGATCGTTCTGAACGATTTGGTTTATAACGACCTGCATAAAATATCCCATAGAACATTAATTAAATTTTAAGCAATTTCATTGGTTTGCAGCATGTGCGCATTTAATTTTATCGTGCATGTTAAGGGGGCATAGTACTTTTTCAATTAAAAAATATCGAATTTTTTTTATTGATTATTTCGAAAGATTAACATTTTGACCATATGTGTTTCAAGTCATTTCGATGAATTCCAAAAATTGACAAAGTTACAGCTATTTGTACCGCACATGTCTGGAACGATTACACAGCGAATAAAAACTTCAACGTCGTTTTTCTCGAAACCAGGTTTTGAAAGTCGGTACCATAAATATCTCATGAACGGCTGAAGCAATTCTCATGATTCTTTTTTTGTTTCAAAGCTAACAAAATTATCTAATGTTTGACCCATCCTTTTTTCGATATTACAATTTTTGTATTTTTAAGAAATGTTTAAAGTCAATTTTTTCGGCTAAAAACCTTACTTTTATGTTTGAATGTCCGCCATTTTGTTATGCGCTCGAATTTTAAAAAAAGGATGGGTCAAACACGAGATAATTTAATATTCTTTCATGTCGTTTTGGAATTTTTCAATTCGGATAAGCCCCCCAGCGCCAATCCATGATACCGCAAATCATGTTTTTTTCGAATGATCATGTTCAAGGAGCCGTAGGGGAGAGGGGAAGAGGTTCACATATGCAAACAAAACTGTAAATATTAGTATAAAGTGCAATGTTTAGCAAGCAATAAACCCGAATCGATTCGCTTTTCGCGTTATCAAGAAAAAAATAGTTGAAATAAGGCAAAAAATATGGTGTAAAAAGTACTATGACCCCTTAATATGATAGGATAAAATCAACACGCCACTGAAATTTTGCAATTTTCGAAAACTGGTTACTTTAACAAAATAAATATATGCAGCTAGTCAATCTTAATTTCTAGCAAAAATCATTTTAGTTGCTTCCTCTGAGAGGAAAACCGATTGATAATAACATTCGTTCTGCAAAATACTATGCTTTCATGAATTGTTGTTTGCGAGCTAAAACAAAATGCTAGAATATGGCTTCGCATAAAAAAATGATTTTGGTGTTGAACTTTAGTATTCTTCATAATAGCAGCAAAAAACTGTTTGGTCAGGGTGTTACCGTTTTAATAGATCTATAAAATTTACAGATTTATTACGGTTTGACAAGCAACCGCGATAAGATCAATTTTGATTGGTGCGCCATTTTGTATTGCTACGCCACAATTATGGTAAATTTAAAGGAGACGTAATGCAGCCAACATGTTTTAACGTGGTAATATAAGCAACCACAATAAATTTGCTTGATTAACAGTTTTATTATGGCTTTCTAGCTAGCCATAAGTGTGTTTGGACTCGTATCCTCTAGGTATTGCGCAATACCACAAGAAAACCAGAGGTAAAGATTAATACCGAGAGGCGAACCAGACGCAGGCTGAAAACCTCTCAAATATAGAATAAAAAAAAGATTAATACAGCAATAAAACCTATTTTATCAAGTAAAACCAAGTGGCTTTAGAATTGTTACTTGGGATGTCAACGCAGCTCGCGTCAACTTGACATTTTGACCTTTGATTTCTTGTTGTAAAACTATCAAGTGTAATAAGCACAGTTGTCAAAAGTTGTTCATGTTTTAAAAGGTTGCACTCCTGCGCCGCCATTACACACGCGAAAAGGTGGATAGAATCTTGATAAATGACTTGTAATTTGTAATATTAGTGCTAATATTATAAGTCGGAAAAGAGATTATTACGCAACGCAAAATATTGGCAACTTTGAAGCTTGTAACTTGTAACTTGTATTTAATATTATTAGGTTAATTATGCAAGTGCTGTCGGAAACGCACACCTCTGCAAGGAACAGTTTTACCAATTACCACAGACCAAATCTGTCACTTGAGCAGCTGTTTAGCTTGAGATAGGTTCCAAGTTTATATTTTCTCATAGAAATTCAATTTAAAATGTTTCGAGCTCATTTGATTGAGGAGGAGTATAAGGAAAAAATTTTGAACTCTCTGAAAAATAGATGTATTATTGCTTTTAATCTAAAATGGCAAATGTGATTGAAATTTCTCATGGCTTTCGAATAGTCGAAAAAAAAAACAAAAACTAATTTCTCAGAAGTGCAAAGCTTTAGGCTTTAAACCTTCTTTATCGACAGACTTCGCAGTCGACTGTTAGAGTCCAGGACAATTACAACAATCTAGCAAGCACCGCCTAGCCGAGATTCGAACATAAGACGGCTGGTATGTTAGACCAGCATCCTACGCGAAGCTAACTGAGTGGAAACCAGGAAGTAAGACGAGTATAATTCAGTAGTCAGGTATTTTGGGATACATAAACTAACTGCATAGAATTAGACCCAGTTTGAAATCAAATCCTAAGTCCAATTCCAACTTACAATTCCAAGTAAAATTTTAAGTTTAATTTCAGTATTAAACTCGAGTTTGTTTTATAATCCCATTTCAACTCGAATTTCAAGTCTAATTTGAAATCCAATTTTAAGTTGAATTTTAAGTTCAAGTTTTCAATGTTACAAATCGAGCGAGAAGCAAACGATATTCACTTACACGCGAGCAAGTATGAGAAGCATAGCATCCAACGCGTACGCCACTGACGCAAGCGTACGACAATCAACCGCCGGTGCTGTGTGCATACATTCTGCTACCTACACGTAGTGTCTTTCTGCACAGCTCACTCACCAGCAGGGTTGCCACATGCATAGATTATTCTGTGTTTAATAGATATTTGGAAGAAATCGCCTGTACAGAATCTGTATTCATAGAATACAGATTTTCGCTAATTACACAGATTAAACAGATTTTTGAGCTTTTACATGAAAGTGAAAGAGACGGAAATAGTCAGCAAAATGAGTCTCCGTCTCTTTCACTCTCATTGTTTTGCATTGGACAGATTTTTGCACAGATATTTTTCCTCGCTGTACAGATGAACAGATTTTTCCAACAAAAAACACAGAATTATATGTGGCATCCCTGTTCACGAGGCCCGCAACCTGCGAGCAGTCAACATCCCATGAGGCACACTAGGCTGTATGGATACAAATTTTCCATTGCTTTTTCTTATCTTCTTCATCTTACACACATGCGGTGGAGATTGCATGACCAGCTGCTTCGGTTACAATAACGAATGAGAGCGACGACCGTGATTGACGGCTAAATACACACTCGCAAAAACTCGTCACAGGGCATGAAAAAATCGAAGCGAGAGTCCAAAGGAGATGCTCATGCCGACGTGTTTGTTAAAATATGAACGCGTGTGTGTGAAAATTAGACCACACGAATGTATTCTAAATTACACCAAAATAAAATCAGTTTTCATGCCAATGTAAATTCCAATTCCATATATCAATTTGGCATATATCAATTAATTGATTAATTGATATATGCCATGTCTTTGGTAGTTTGGTGGTTGGTGTATTTGATCTATTTTAGAGAGCGAAATAAGGCGCTATAACCTTGGCCAACAGCAGCCGGGCTTTTGGAGTAAATGCCATAAGTTCATCCCCGAGGGTCCGGAGTATCACTTTACCATTATTAGCATAGATACTCCCAACGAAAACAAAGTTAAAATTACTCAGAGACGGCTGGTACGAGACGTCCCCGTTTCTTCATCCCCTATTGATTTAGAAATGCATCTATGTATGAATAACTTATTCACACAAGATTCAATTCGTATAATCGTCTTTGCGGCAATATTTCACAGTTGGCCTGGCCGATTAAACATTTGCGATATATTTTTGATATTTTGCAAATGTTAATACTGACAAGAAAATAATTTGATGTATTTCTATGATTAGAAATAATTAAAATTATTTCCAGGAATCCTTTATTGTGGCTGTGATGATATTAATAAGAATAATAAGAACAATGTAAATTCCAATTCCATATCCAATTTCAAATAAAATTTCAAGTTTAATTTTCAGTCCCATTTTGAATCCAATTTCATGTCTAATTTCAAATCCTATTTCATATCTACTTTTATGTTAATTTCCAATCCAATCCATCCAATTTCAGTTAAAATTGAAGGGTGTCCCACATCAAATTGCATCACGGGAAAACACTGTATAAAATTACCTAGTTGATCGATCCTTTTCAAGCTTTGAGACAACAAAATATAATCCATTAGCCTAAGCTTTAGGCATATTTACTTCATTCAACTTCAATACCATAACTATATAATCGCACCTTACGCTTAACTCTACTTATAAGGTTCTGTACAACAACTGGCTACAGCTATTTCTGTACGGAAACCCACTTTTTCTTCATGTCTTCCTCAGATTTGACCTCCTTGGGATGTTTCCGTAGTGCCTGCTTCATAATAGCCCAGTATTTTTCGATGGGCCTTAGATCCGGATCCGGTGCGTTGGGGGCGTTCATGTCCTTGGGTACGAAGGTGGCCCCGCTGGCTTCGTACCACTCCAGGACATCCTTTGAATAGTGGCACGAAGCTAGATCTAGCCAGAAGATCGTAGGGCCCTCGTGTTGCTTCAACAAAGGAAACAGACGCTTCTGTAGACAATGCTTGATGAAGACCTGCCCGTTTGTACTCCCGAAAGTCTCGAACGGCGCACTCTGTTTGCCACATGAGCAGATCGCTTGCCAAATCATGTATTTCTTGGCATACTTTGAAGGTTTCTGCTTCCTTACTTCCTCCGGAACATCAAACTTATGCTGGGCGTTGGAGAACAGTAGCTCCAAAAGCTGCCAGAAGTCCGCCTTGATAGATCAATTCTTCACAGTCACCCTAATAGTGAAAAAGGACTGGGCTTGAATTATAAATAAATACAGGATAAATTTTAATATACATAATAGAAACTGTGGTAAACGCATTTATTTCGACTATAACATTTAATGCCTTTTTGGATAAGTTTTAAAACATGGACACGTAACACACATGATACGGACCATAATCTCCTCGCTAACAGCGATGTGAGTTAAAACTATCGTCATTAAGTGTGAAAACGACCTTCAGGTATATGTTCCAAGAGGGCTAAACTATCAACTAAAATACGACAGCTGTAAGTGATGAAACGGCTGTATTTGTGAATGGTTAGAAATCTGTCACACCAGATCGGGTTGATTAAATTCACCGAGAATTTCTAATGACTTGCGTGTTTCCATTATAAGCAGATGCAAGCTCCAATACATATAGTCGAATCTGCATAACGTCACAACCAAATCGTTTATAGCGAGGTGAATACGTGGCTTCAATAAACATCTTCTTGTTTTCGATGATGACTTTATCCGAAGTCGGCATAGCCATCAGAACGCCACCGTATGTTAATGTTATTATTCGGATTACGGCCGTTACGGAAGGCAGCTTATGTGTCACCAATTAATTGAATGTGAATTGAAACGACCAGCAAGCCAGGCAAGACCGCTCGCTACCAGGACGTAAACATCTTAGTTATAGTCCAATACGGTCAAGTAAACATCGTCGAGTTTAATATAAAACCATCTTATTTAGGTTCTGGCAATAGATTCGGAGCTACACAACAAGGTCATTCTCATCAGTTCTAAGATCGGTGTTTTGTTTTAAAATAGAGATCAGTCTCAGGAGTTTTCCTGTGGCAATGGCAATAAACGAATCTTTGTGAATCATTGAAAGTGTCGACACATCACTGCCGGAAAATGGGTAGAATAATTTAAATACGAATAATGAGTATGGATAATTTATTAGTATTATCTTTTTTGCGTCGGCAACAATGTCATCAAAACTAGGAGAAAAGTTTTGTCTGTTCGATATTTCTTCTCCCTATAGATCATAGTTTCACTTTCGATAACAGACCAGTTCGGGGTGTCTAGATAAAACGCGTATGCTATTGTAACTACAATTGAATCAATTTACAGTAATTTAGGCGCAAGTTCGATTAAATCGATTGCAGTTTTGTAGTACCGTGATCGAAAATGCAATTATTGTGGTTACACAGTTATTTATCATAATGACAAGCAAAATGGGTTCAAAATGAAATAAAATAGAATTTGAATTAAAATCTCATAACATTCAATTGAGCTGAACTGATAGAACTAGTATGAAAATGGAAAAAGCTGAAACGGAAATAAAATTAAAGTACCGTTTGGATCGAAACAATGCAATGCCGAGTGAAACAGAATTAGGTCAAAATTACAAAAAAGCCTGACATATGTACCGATATGGTTGTGCAAAATTTTCCAATTAAGAAATCAAAATATCAGCTTTTCATGGATCTAAACGTACTACATTTAGCATGCAATAGTAATTTCTTCTGCTATCGTCTTTTTATCGGCCTAACCATAATATATCATACATTCATGTAGTATGTAATTAATTATCGCATAATACCTCTTTTCAATCTGAATGCGACCATAAATTGTGGTGCTTCACGTTAGCACCGATAGGCAGGAAAGCCTGACGATAATTTGAGGGAAAACGGGATAAATGCTATGAACTTTTCTTTCAATTTTAAAAGCCGAAAGCTAACAGGCAGGTTCTTTGGCTATGTCGCCACTTGCCCTGGGCCTGAGTTTTCTTTTGACTGATTTTTTTCACGCTGTGCTCGACTTTTTTTTATCAATGCCCAAGCACGCCAATGCAAATTTTAATTGCAGGTGAACAACTTCATTTTCACTGCTCGATGGGGGTTTTGCTGGGTAGTAAATCTGGAACAATTGAAAGGATAATTAGAAAATTTAAGTGGGGGATTTCTACCCCTTTAATTAATTTTGCTTAAATTCAATATAACAAATTGAGAAATAATGTTTTGTGCGCTTTCCATAAGAGTAGGTGGAGCAGCCTTGACTATTACGGTTTAGTTGTCTCTTCCTTCTATTTCGATCAAGACGCCTGATTTATTACAGTTTTATTAAACTTTAAAATTATTAACTTTCAGACAAATATAACCACTATTGTCAATGCTACAGCCATGTTATACAAAACAACTCTATCGCTTGTTGTGAAAAAGATTCCGTCAAATTTTTTTTGTTAGTGACTATAATACTTTAACAGCTTAGGTCATTCGTGACTTCTGCGGGGTTGGGATTTGAACCCGGATCCTCGGTATGAGAGGACTACACCGGGACTGACCCCTCAAATGTTGTTTAAATTTTCAGTAACGAATTTTTCGAAAAATTCTGCTAAGAGAATCCACTTTTTCACACTAGCGTGCCCATATAAAAACAAAAGGTGGGGTACCCGCCGTCTGTTCCATTTTTCCTCTTTAAGATGCCCCGTTTTTCTTCCTGTCAGTCACGTTTAATCTGATTTTGACTCCCTTTTTCCCCTCGCTCTCCAGTTTTCCTTTTTTGACTTCCATTTTTTCGTCTTTTCTCTTACGTTTTATATTTTGTGGTCAGTTGTTATTTTCTTCTTTTTCTGACGGGAGATAAAAAAGTAAAAGCAGAGTGTGCAGGGAAAACATGGAGCCAAGATCAGAATTAACGGAATGAATCCCGATTAACTCATTTTCTGTAACGGTTTTCTTTTTTCTCTCTCGCTATTTTTCTTTTTTTACTGTTGGTTTCTTGTTTTTCTATTTTTTCCGTTTTCTCACCTTTTCCGTCACTTAACTTGCCTCGTTTACCCTCCTTTTCTCTCTCGTTTTTCATTTTTTTCTGCCCGTCGTTTCCACTTTCTCTTCTTTTTCTGTGCCATTTTTTGCCCTTTTCAGTTCGTTTTCCGTTCTTTTCTTCATTTTAGTTGCGATTTTTGCTCCTATTTTGTTATGTTTTTCACCAATTCTGTCTACTGTGTCCTTTATATCATTTTTTCTCGCGTTTTCCTCAGTTTCTTTATCGTTTTGCATTGCTTTCTCTTCCGTTCTCTATTTTTTCTAGACCAAACCACGTGTTTTTTGTCTTGATCTTGAAATGCGGTCAAACATATTTTGAAACGGTGGTTCTATAATTGATGAAGGGACGGTAGGGGAAATAAATGAAAAATTTTTTGAAATGGAGGGGAATGAGTGGAAAGGTGAGGGGGGGAGATTATTGGTAGCTACGCTTAACAAGCTGTCGTTGTGAGTCCTACCTTTTGTCCAATGCTGGAACCTTGTTTTCTGTTCAATCTTTTTTCTGTTTCGTTTTCTTCTTTTCTTTTTTCTCATTCACAGCTCTTTTTTTTACTGTTGGTTTCTTGTTTTTCTATTTCTCTTTCCCGTTTTCTCGCCTTTGCGTTCCACTTTTTCACCTTTTGTCTATTGCGTCTTTTTTATCATTTTCTGCGCGTTTTTCTCGTTTTTTTCGTTTTTACTTCCCTTCTCTTCCGTTTTGCTTCTTTTTCCGTCTGTGTTTTTCTGTGTCTTTTTCTTTATTTCGTCCCGTTTTCCTCCTATTTTGTCATTAAATTTCTATTGTTTTTTTTTTCACACCAATTTTTCTTGTGTTTATCTCTCGCGTTTTTCCTCGTTTGCTATTCTTTTTGTTCAGTTTTTGTAACGTGTTCTTTGAAATTAAACTTTAATTAGGATTAGAAGCTCAATAGGAAAATTCATTTATAACTGGAACTACTTTTGCGCATCTAATTTACTTATCAACAAAATTATCAATTTACAAAAATAGTTGCAAATTAAATTTAAAACTGCGCACTTCTGAGTAACAGCAATTAATTTGTTTTATATTAAATTTTAAAAGGGAGATGGGGCACGTGCCCCAGTGTGCCTCAACCAGTGCGTAAAGCGCTGAAAATGTTGTTTCTTTGTGATTGAGAACGCTTGCTCTCTTGCTGTCAGGTAACTAAAATTAAAACACACATCAAAATCTACTTAACTTAAATTGAAGTACAACAATGCTATCCCCTCCAGGACCTCTAAATTATCAGATGATTGCAAATGCTGATCACATCGAACATCCCCACAAAACAAACCGTCGGAACTGTGCATGTCTAATACTTAATAAAATAAATATAAAAGAAATACTGATTCGATTTGGAAATTCATTGCTCTCAACAACGCCAACCATCTCGAATCGTAATTTATTCAACAGCTTTCCTTCTTTTATTTCGTATTCAATCCACCCTCATACATTGCGTCATATTACATATCCGACGACGCCTCCACGAATTGACATTCGCCCGGTGCAAATTTTTTCTCGTCCCTCGGCATCAATCAATGCCGCCGAGGGTTCTCGCCAATTCTCAAGAGTCTATTTATTTATTTTCGTCTAACGGGTGACAACTAAAATTTTGGAATTTTTTTCTCAAGCTGTCAAAAAAAGACGAAGATACATTAAGAAAATCTGGCTTACCGAAATTAAAGAAACATTATCCATTGTTGAAAAAAAAAATAGTGTACATTTGAAAACGGTCCGTAATCGGCTGTTCGGCGAAGCTTTCGTTTGACGTCGAAACAGGAGCGTTGTACGGCCGGCAAGTCAACTTTGCGAATGCATCTCTTGATTCTACCAATCAACTGTCTGCAATTCGTGGCTCTTCAGTTATTTTTGTACACCAAGGAACTCAAAATCCCGAAGAAATCTTCGATTGGGCGCACTGAGACAGATTTTTCGGGTCGTGGTTTTTGGATAAAAATGGGATCGAATGGGTATTCAGGAATGATTGTGTTTTTTGGCGTAATGCGATGATGCTGTATCCGGCCAAAAGACGTGTCGTTCATCTGCATGATGTTTTTGTAGAAACGAGAGCAAAATTTTCTTCAAACAGTCGTCTGGTGCATCTTAATTGATAGCCAAACCAGAGGGCTTGTTGTTGAAGAAACGAGAAAGGGAACGATGTCCTTCTGCGTCCATAGTTTTGGCTGGTCTTCCACTACCTTGCTTACGAACAGTTGTTGGGCATCTTAGGATATGGTAAACAGTCGAAGCCGCAACATATTTGCTTTTTAAATGTTGTGTCGTATACTTTTTGCCGAGATTTCTGTTGCAGTTCGTTGAAGTGTATAACGCGCTCCCGAAATGCTTCTTGTTTCGACGCCATTTTAGCAAAACTGGGCAAGCATAACCAAAACAAAAAAAATTAACAAAAAGAGCAGAGAGAGAGCTAACACATACATACTCTCATTTCTCTCTGAGCTCGTTTGTTGTTGAGCATAAGGGCCGCGAAAAAATTCCAAAATTTTAGTTGTCACCCGTTAGCAGTCATGTACCATCACTTTCGCATCATCGATGTCTGACTTCGCTGCACGGATGCGGATGGGAACAGAAACACGGAAAAGAATTTATTTTCACACTTCATATCACTTCATCCAATTTTAGTCGGCAAAAAAGTGAGCAGTTCTGGTATTGCAAACTTTCTGCGCAGCAGCCTTGCTTCGGTCTAACTGCAACAACACCACACGGACAGCCACGCCATCGCATCGCGTGGAAAGCGTTCGATTCCGGTTCCCGTTTCCAGCTTGTTCGCTTTTACCGTTGTTGCTCGAGCAATCGAGCTGTCGCAATGGGAAACTTTCACCGGATGCGGCTTTTCCGAGGAAGTTTGTTTACCACGGAAATGTTATACAATGTTTATTCTTTAGATTGGATTCCAACGCGTTGTGGCACTTTTAGTAATTAAATAGATCGTACAACAAATGTGCAACGGGAGTGGCTTTTGCCAGGAACAAATGGAATTGTACAATTGTTTAGGCCTAAAGTGGCAATAGGGGAAATATTTGGCACAATAGGAACGAAATACTAGCTGAGTTATCGATTGTAATATAAAACATTCAATTATGCTGTTTGCCATGTTAATGGTTTATCGGTCGCTTTCTAATAGTGCGTCACTTGATAAGTGCTTCCTTGTAAAGCTTTGTCTTGTATTAGACATTACCTTATTGGCTTTAAACCTTGGGAAATAGGCAAAACTTTTACTATGTCTGGTGTAAACATGGATTCTGACAGACGTCGAACCATACTTTAAAATTACCCGGAAGCTTAACAAATCAAAACAATATACGCTTAACTTGATGATTGTGCTCAGTTTCACTCACACGCACACCGTACCTATAGCGAGCAATTTCATCTTCGCAAAAGCCTCTAATTCAATCACCGGCCAACTTCGCCCATAAATAGTTAAATTATACGGCGGTACCGCTGGCTGTTGCTGCTGCTGCCAACGCCAGGCGGCAGAAATCAACCCCGTTACGCACTCGGGTGTGACCGCCGCGAGCGCAAACAGCCAGCCAGCCAGCGTCCCGGCGATATCCAGTAAAGTTTTAAATTAACTGTCACTTCCAACCGAGTCGATCCACAGTCAAGGCCATGGCATGATACCTCGCCATGCCGGAAACTTTTTTTTTTCTTCCCTGTCCAAGCTCAGCAAATTGGATCGTCCTTTTTGTTAGCTCGAACAATTACGACCCAAACAACGCACACAAAATTAAAACGAGAATATTTTAGGATAAAATCTTATTATTTGCAACCCAAAACAATTCCGAAAATCTGAATCCATTCGCAGAGGAAAACGTTGAATGGTGAATCATTCGACTAATTGAAACGAACACTGACAATTACTGCCAAGAAAATGGGGCCAACGCTAAACGCTTTCGACTCATCTCTGCCTGTGAATTCACCGCATCCTAATTTATGACATACAGTTACAGGCATACATACTCGGTTGCCTCGAGCGCAAACTGCAGTCGTAGTTGAAGTTCAAACACTTGAACGTGATTGCAGTGCAGCAGCTCCCGCCCGACCGACGACAGGTCGACGAAAGCTGATGCTAGTTAGGAAGGAACAGCGGGCGACGACTGGGGCGCGGTTCTAATGGAATAAGTGGGTTCTTGTTCAATTAGTGCCAAATTGGATTTGAACGCTCAGTAAACTTTCAGTTCGGTACTGCATCTTTAAACGATTCTCGGTAACGATGTAAGCCACACCGCACGGCCCGACCCGGCCCGGCCGGTGTGCTCGAGCACGCTAAAGCAAAACAATCAATACCGTATTGATGCTGGTGGTACCGGCAACAGGTGTCTGCCATTTCGAGAGAGAGATTAAAGTGTGAAACGGTTTTGGCACACGGGAGAATGAATGAATTGAATTGAAAGAAACTCGCTGATTTTGGCAGCTCTATTAAGCTAAACGGAGTGTAAGCTGATTTCGATTAATAGTTTGGTTCCGTTTAATTATCATCATTATGCATGCAGTCACTTATTAGGCTTTATTACATCTGGCTGGGACACGGAATGGCACCACTTGTAATTACATACGCTGAGAGTGGCTTATCGTGTAAAAGTTGTAAATTTTATGCTGTCTCTGTAGTTTTTCACTGTAATCGTGGATCATTCAGTTCCAGGATTAACCAATAAAATACCTGAAAGTGGACCTTTTTGTTTAATCCGCATTCTTACCTTTCAAAGAAAAACACTTATAATAAATAATAAATTTGAAATGTAAATAGTTCAATTCTCATTGTTCAATTTTCGGTGATTGTCTTAGTAAAACTATTTTTTTAGTCAACCCATCAATGCACAGTAGTAGTCTCCCGCCAGGCGAATTGGGCCCCTCTGTATCTAGTACTGGTAGGGTTGCTGAAGAAACCCGTTTTCGACGCATTGCCGTCCGGCATCCTTACAACGTGTCCGATGCACCGTAACCTACCGATCTTCGCCAGATGAGCAATGAGAATCTCTCCAAGTAGCGCCTGTAGATCGTGATTCAAATGCCGTCGTCACTTTTCGCCTTCAGTTTCTACTCCGCCAAATATCGACAACAACACCTTCCGTTCGAACACGGCAAAGACGCGTATTTCCGCCATGGGTAGCATCACAGCTAACTATTAGTCAGGTTACATTTGGTGAAAATCGGGCCTCTCGTTTCGACACCCGCCATTCCGATCACACGCTCAAGGGCGATGTTAAACGGCATGATAAGCCATCACCTTGTCTTAGGCCTTGCCGCGCCTTGAAGGGGCTCGAGAGTATTTCCGAGATGCGCACGAAACACATCACTCGATCCAATGTAGCTCTGACCAGTCGCTGTCAGCTTGTCTGGAAATCCGTGTTCGTGCATTTTCTACCACAGCTATCTAGATCGACTGTATCGTCTGCTACTTTGAAGTCAATAAAGAAGTAATGCGTTGGATGGTTAAAATTTAAACCATAGTGATGCGAGCTCCCATAAAACCCACCAGATAATTTCTTACGCAATCCTGTATTATTGGTGACAGCCGGCATAACAGGATCTGGTATAAACAACTCCTTCCATCCATTCCTTCGGCAGCTTCACAACCTCCCAAATCTTAGAACTAACCCTAACTTAGTATAGAACCGCTGCCATCGTTTCTTGTTCAAAAATCTCCGCTAGTAGGCGGTCCGTGCCGGCATTTTTAATGGACGGACTCCAGCAATTTGATTTTTCGTATGACTTCTTGAAGATCACGTACTGAAACATCCCAAGTAACAATCCCAAGTTTTATTACGTTCGTATAGTGGTTTTCATGACCAATTTCATAAAACCGCTAATAATACTATGAGCTCCACTAGAACTTTCTGATGCTATAAAACTGCCTTCTGACTAAGTGGCTCACTCTTCAGAAGGTTTTCATAACCGCTATGAGAATCAGGTCATAAGCTCAAGTAGTCGTATCATGCTCTATAAAACAGCAGCAATAAAACCGGTTAAGCTTTCGCTGCTTGACAGCCATTGCCATAATTTAATTAAGCTTTTCGTTTTTCGCCTCTGGTGAAAGCTAAATAAGTTCACCAGCATTTTTTTGAAACGATGGTTCTACAATTGATGACGGGACGGTAGGGGAAAGAAATGAAAATTGTTGGTGGAGGAGGAAAAAGAGCGCAAAGGTGAGAAGGGCGGGGGTATTGGTAGCTACGCTTAACAAGTAGTCGTTTTGACTTCTACCTTTTGTCCAATGCTGGAAGGTGCATGAGTCGAACCAAGCTATAATCTGAGATTATAACCGGATTCGAACCCACAACACTCGCCAGGGTATGTGGTTCGCTGGTACTTGTACCTTTGAACCATAGAGGCGCTGGACAAAAGGAGACTTCAAAACCCACTTATCAAGATAACGACGCGTCTGGTTGAGTTACAGACGCAAATTGTGCCTCTTCCTCCTTCCTTTAAATCTAACTTGTTTTTACTGGCAGGACGACGACACTATGATACAGGCCCTTTTGACCATGTGTATGCCCTTATGCCACATGTACAGAATTATCTGGAAAAGTACAGATTTTTCCGAAGTTTTTGGTACAGATTCTGTACGGTACAGATTACAGATTTTTGCCATAAAGTACAGATGGGTACAGATTTTTTTGGGTGTCAAAAACTAATTTTTTTCTTTCAGTTTTGTTACTTGAAATCAATAGAGGAGCACCTCTTGACATGAATGCAAACAAAACAAAACATGTCTGTCTTTAAGGTAATGTACCAATATCATCAAAGAAATCAGTAATTTGCGATTTTTCTATTTTTTAAAGCAAACAAACCAGGTTTCCCTATGTAACAAACCAACTTTGTGGTACAGATTTTGGTATAGATTTTTGAAAGCAAAAGTACAGATGAAAAAGATTTTTTTACCTTCCAGTACAGATGAATATGTGGCAACACTGCTTGCAAGGTACTACACGTTGTTCGTCTGTCTTCTCCGCTTTTAGAAAAAAGAGGACGGTAATTCATATTTAGACGTAAAAAAAGGACGACGCACAGTGGAAAATACTGGGACAAAACACCCAAAATGGAGTTGAAGCTTATTTATAAGTATTATTTTTCAATGAAAGTAGACAGACTAAATAACTATATTCCAAAATTTCAGAACACTGGGAATGATACAGCTTTTTGGAGAATTTTTTGAATCTGAGGTTTGTGTGACAACTTCCCATATTTTTCATTTAACGCAAGTTTCGTAAAACTGCTTTTAATCGTATCCTGTTAGGTATTTGCATACAAAGAAAACGTGGTTTGGTATTGAAATGGTTATAGATTAGCACCTTATTTTGCAGATCGACGAAAATCAAGTACACTCTAAAATATATTTACTTCAAACCTCAAAATAGTAACACACATGTGACTTCGCATTTTCAAAGTTGAGCGTCTTTTTTGGGAACGAAAGGTAACCATCATTTTTCATATTGACGTAGAACTACGTCTTACCGCAGGGTGTCAATCCAAAATTTGGATTCAACCCAGCGTCACGAAAGAATGAAAGATTTTGAACGCTAATAGCTCTGCCAATTATGAATGGATTTTCATAGTTTAGATACCGTTTAGACTCATAAAAGATGTAGCAGTTATGTGATTTCTATTGCAAAATTCTTTTTCAATCACTAATTAGTAAAAATTACCGAACAGTTACAAGGTCAAATTATCCCATACATTTTCTTTGTGATCGCCTTGCTCTACAGGCAGGGACGACAGTTGAATAGATCATCTGCTTACTGTGATTTCGATTACTTTGGGACGATTCAAATGTGACGTCCATCAAATTTCTGCTTTTTTAGACCCCCCCCCCCCCCCCCCTCTCCCCTCTGTCCGATTGTGTCACAAAACTCAAAATACCCCCTCCCCCCCTTGGACGTCACACAGGCCTAAAAAATAAAAAAAAAATGTATTCTTTACGACGCACGTTTAGACTAGGGCTGGCGGCATTGGGCGCTTTTGGTGAAAACCGGTATTTCGGTATTGGCGTAGAAAATACCGGTAAAATACCGGTATTCGCAGATTATTCGAAATCGATAGAAATATCGATCTTTTTCAGTAAACCTTTTTATTTTTAAACTTTAGCTTCAGTATTTTTACTTATCAAAGTAGAATTTAAGCAGATATAATACTATAAGCGATTTATTTCCCTGACTAGAACGAATTTTATTACCAACGCTTCCAACAATTGAAAAAACTTCCGCTTTCATCGATGTCTGACGAACTGCTCTAAGCGCATCAGGAATTTTCCTTTCATTTCTTCGAATCTAAAGTAGAGAAACCCGTTTTTAATTATTTACAAATATCTTGTATTATAGTTTACAGCATAATTAATGCCTCGGTCTCCTACAGTCTCTTCTCGAATTTTTCCTCCATCCCCAAACCGAAACTCTTGCGTAGCCTCATCCTCTTGATAATCCTTCAGGATACCTTCTCTTCTCTGTTGTCATTTCCCACTACTCGAAGATAGTGGGCTGTAGATTTCATCTCCTTGTTTAATCACTCGAAAGACTTGAAAAATATTCTAAATTTTTTCCTGGCAGATCCTTTGATGGCACGAATGCTCAAAAAGCGCATAGATCCCCGTATTCTGACCAGGGCCCGGTATTGTCGAAACTAATAAATGAAGCTGACTTTCTCTTACCTTCGCTTCACACATGAAGCGACTTGTTTCATTTGTTGAACAGAACGATTTTTTTGCAAACTTCAGCTGAAGCTAGTAACTGTGTCAAATGACGACAATTGACAGTCAGCGCGATTTGTCGATGTTCAGTAAGTTAATCATAATATGCGTTAAATGGTAGGAAATGTTACTCAAAATCAATTCAATTGCATTCAAAGTTGCAGGCCTTCTTCTGAATATTCGACAAAGAAATATAAATGAAACTTTAAAACCGGTCGTCATGATGAAGTAAAAATCGTTTCAATGACGCTGATTGAAGCCAATTTTGAAACGAAGCGGCGCTGCTTCAGTTGAAACTGAAGCTTCAGTACTTCATAGTTGAATAACAATTTACTATTGTAAGTGATGTTTCTGGGCCCTGATCTTGTTTCCTAAATTCGTTATTTGAGAGTTTCGAAAAATAAATTGAAACGCGACATCTGGCTCATACAATGAAACATTTTCACAGCAAAGATGCTCTCCTGTGCCTTAAACGGGTTCAAGAGCTATAATTAATTGATTCACCACTTCACTCTTTTCATTGTTAGTAGTCGAAGAATCTCGTCTGCATTAACACCAAGTTGTTTTTCTAAAAGTTTTATAATCTTCTATCAAATTTAGTTCAAATTAGAAAAAACCGGAAATACCGGTTTTTTGCTTTTCCAAAACCGGTATTTCGGTATCCAAAACTTGGCCGGTATTACCGGTTTCGGTACTACCGGTTAAACAGCCCTAGTTTAGACTTATACTAATTTGATGTCTGTGCTTGGGAAGTATGCCAGAAAGAGTGATAAAGTCTCGTCCCAACAAGATTTCTTGGAACTGCGACAAATCTAGTATAATTTGATGTCCTGAAAGTAAACAATTTTGTTAAAGCATAAAACCACCCCTTCGTTTCCACCTAGTTCATTTTTAAACATTGAATCTAGTTCAAATTGATGTCCTGAAGGTGAAACGTCACAGAAAAGTGCAATCCTTTCCTTTTGCCAGTTTGTATCCACTTTCGCGACTACGAAGTTGCTAATATTTGTTTGGTTTTTGCGTGCGAAAAAAGTGAAGGAAGTATTTTTGCTTTTGTTTTCACACAAGTTTTGATAACGGGTTTTCGTGTAAGTGCGAACAACAAGCCGTGCGTTGTTAGCGGTTATCGGTACTATTTACCGAACAGAGAATTACGTTAAGAGCGTTAGTGCAAGTTTATTGCAAGCAGGAGTTATGATAATCAAACAATCGGTTGAATTTTCCACCATTGCGAACGACACGACACAAAAATGTCACGGGCGACATTTTCTGCGATTTCCAAAACGTCTGCAGCTTGTTAATGCTTTATTATCAGTGTTCTTTTGTAAATCGCAGAAAAGTTGCGCAAAATTTTCAACTTTTTGAAAACTCGCGCGTACCGTCTACCGATTACCAGAGGAAAACCACTATTCAACGTAGACACATATCATACAAATTTGTTTACTGCTTGGTTTAGTTACTGACTTGGTTTCATTTTAATAAAATAGATTCAATCAATTCATGGATATTACTCCAAAATCGGTTGAGGATTGAATGTATACAATGTTACTACTTTGACAAACGTTACGTATGTAGGTTGTATGAAGAATCGTATTATTACATACATGGATACATCCTACTATCGCTACAAAGAGACTTACGTGGTCCTACGTCACCTATGCGGTCGTCTCTTGTGCACAGCCCCTCTGATTTTTTTTATGTAGAATTCAGTCTACTTTCCAAAAATCATATCCACATTTTGCGCAGATTTGCGCAAAGACTAAAATTATTGAATTTTATAGAACCGTGTGTTTTAAGGCAATTCCGCTTTGTAATTATTTCTAGCAATACTATTATAGATATTTTTAAAGTAAATCTTTGAGCATTTAGCAGCTAAAGGTTGGTACCAGGTCAGCAGAGCAGAAGTGACACTTTCGATATTCAAATTTTAGTGAATAAACATGGTTATTGGCTAGAGAAAGTGTTATTTTTAAAATTCAAAATTTATTTTTAAATGTGGCTCAATGTTATGGATTGCTGAGTGTTACAAGGTCATTACTACTTCTCCTAATTATCCCAATGCAAAAAAACATAAAATTAAAATAATAGTTCTAGTAGTTATAAAACTTTTCTTAGAAAATTATTTTAGAGACATCCTAATTATTGATTTTTTTAAATACTTGAAAACTTTAAGTTTTAGTAGTCAATTCGGTTCACAGTTATATACAAAATATGTAGGTTCTATGCTACTTTACCAATTTTATTAGTTTTGTCTCAGTTTTGTCCTGACTGGCGCCACTGTGCGACGGTATATCGAATTTTGGATGTAAAAAGACAATATGTTACTTCGAAGTTCCGAAATTATCTGATGGTATTTGACGAGGATGTTGATTCAAATTTTGGTCGCAAAATGAGAGGACATTAATTCTGAACGTAAAAAGAGTACATAAAATAAATCGTAAAATGAATAGACGAAAAAGTGATTCTAGTGTTAAAAGAGAACATGAAATTGCACTATAAATAAGACTTGAAATTGAATCTACATTGGACCTGACACTGAACTTGATATTAGTCTGGTAGCTGAAGTTGAAATTGAAATTAAATTAGAATTGAAATTGGTCCTAAATTCGACACATAATTGGACTTAAATTAAACTTAAAATCGCACTTGCCATCGGTGTTGAAATTGAAATTAACGTTGTTTTGAAATTAGACTTGGGATTGTAGACTTGAATTGGAGATAAAATTGGACCTGAAATTAGACCTAAAATGGGACATGCAGTTGGACGTAAATAAATTTGAAATCTTGGGGAAGAGAAAATGTTTAATGCGAAAAATGTAAATTAAGGCAAACTGAAAAAATCTTAATGTTAGGCCAAAAATTTAGACTTTCGCATTAAACATTTACTCTTCCCCAAGAGAAAAGTAAACCGACTACTATAATATTGTCGTTAATGAAAGTGAAACAAAAAAACATTACATTAAAATTACACTTCACATTGCTGTTAAAATTGAAATTAAAACAAACTTAAAATTGGACACATATTAAACTTGAAACTGCACTTGAAATTAGACTAGGAATCGGAGATGAAATTGAAAATAAAATAGAATACGAATTCGGACATAAATTGGACTTGAAGATGAATTTGGAATTAAATGAGACTTGAAATTGAATTTATATTGACCTTTAAACTGAACTAGAAATTCGCCTTAAAATCGGAGACGAGATCGCACATACATAAATGGAAATTTAAATTGACTTGAAATTGTAATCAAAAGGACATGAAATTGTACCTGCAATCTGAGTTGAATTTTAAATTAAACTAGACTTGAAGTTGGACTTAACATGGGACATAGAATTGGAATTGAAATTGGACTCATATTCAACTTGAAATCGGACTTGAACTAACTTTACTTTATTGGTGACTCTCTGTTATGGTTCCTGCGCCGAACGAATTGTGGTCCTTCAGTACTGTCGATCCTGAGGTGCCGTTCTCTAATCCGCTCGAATACTAGCTGACTGTGCGTCGTTCCTGGTTCTCTACCGCAGCCTACCACACTATATCAATATATTTGTATGCTTCATACATCCAGGCTGGACTTTGCTCATCTTGACCATACAGACACATAGCTATCTGCTTCTCATAACGACCAATTGCTTTCGTGTTCTGTGTCGTTTGCTCTATCTCCCAATGACGCCTGAATACTGTTTTCTTTTATATTCACACTCATCTTGCGCCGAAAGAGCACAACTACAGCAGAACTAATCTTTTTTTCGCACACTGGAGACAAGAGACTATTTGCTCCGTATCCCAAAGAGAATAGCGGACAGGCATTTATATGCGTATGAAACATATGAAACGATTTGCTCCGTGACCTTGAGAGCATGCATTCGGTAGAGCTCCGGCAGAAAAAGAAAGATGAAACAAAACTGACGCTCAACCGGGGACAGAGCAAAGCAGCAAAGCACTGCAAATGCAAAATAACTCTTCGCTTGTCAGAGACGGTAACATCCGACTGAAAGAGGGAAAATCGATTCGTCTTCTGCGCTTTAACAGTAAACGTCCAGAATTTAGATTTTTTTCAGTGCACGGCAGAAGCCTGGATGCAACTCGTGGTCCACACAACTGCGCTACACTCCATTTTCCATTTTATAGCGCAGAAATTTACGCTAAAAACCTACAAGCACGCGTCGATCAGGTTCCTTCAACGTCCATAATCATGCCCGTACAGGGCCACCTGGAAGATTAGTATTTTGTAGAGCACCAGTTTTGTGCGAATTTGCAAACGGAAATCTAAAAGCACGCGTTGACACAGCATTCTGTTTGGCCTTTAAACCACAGGACGCTGCCACAAAAATAGACCTAATATAAATACACTCAAGTCGCTTTTTACGCGAAGAATACATCCCGTGTAAAAAAAAACGCGTAAATTCCAAAATTCGCGTAAAAAAACCTTTATGGATTTCAACACTACGCGAAATTTCAACACTACGCGACGTTTTGAGCACATCCGCGTAAATTCCGAAATTCGCGTAAAAAGACCGCGTAAATTCCGAAATTCGCATGAAAAAAACCGCGTAAATTCCAAAATTCGCGTAAAAAACAAACCGCGTAAAAAGCGACTTCAATGTATTGTGAAATGGCGGCGGTTTATAACTGCTTCCATACTTTCTTGGACAGTCTTTATGCATGTAAGTGTTGTATGAATACAGTTCTCACAAAATATCTTTAGTTCGTCGTCCACATCAGATCTCAGGTATGGTTGAATGTTCCCCCGTTCAGTGACCAGTATAAATCTTTTTTGTGCAGCAATCGCTGTTTCGATGTGCTTATCAGAAAACAAACAAACACATCAATCCGCTATAATTGTTTATCTTCAATAACATTATAAACGACATCACTTCTCAATGTATACATTTGAATGAATCATATCGCAAAATCTTCGAACCAACCAACCATATTATCACTTTATCGCCTTAATCAGTCACACATTGTTTCAAAGTTAGCATTTAGAATCAAACACTTTGTGTTGCGTCTCGCTTCTATTCACCAGCATAAAATTTTCTGCCTTTCTGCCTGGGTGCTATTCCGTTTTCGGAACTTAGCCTTTTACTGGAGAAACTCTCAAAGGCCTTTCCTAATCAGCACCCAATTACATTCGATTATCTTTGATTCGTGACATAAATACATCATTGAATGTGAACTTTTTTGTTATTTTCATTTATTCTCGATTATTTTCATTAATGCCATCAAAAAACTGTCTATTTAGAAGAAATTGTAGTTAAAATGGCATTGTATATTTTTGACGCTGACAAAAATAGATCTGTCGAAATAGTCACCTGCCCTAGTTAGAAATGTTATTTTCGTAGCACGCAGTCCATCTGTTGAGGAAATCTCCTTTGAAACTAATTAATGTCGCACCTTGGCCCGAAGTTAAATGAATTATTCACCTGTTGGTTAACCTTCGGCGAAAGCTAACCCCCCAAGACAGTCGTCTAACAAGACCGAAGTGTTCTCACAACACAATCCGCTCCTCAATTCCTGGCTGTGGTAAAACGGCCCCGTTGTTGGCGTGTGATAAAATTGGACGTCGTCAGCTGAAGAGTGTCATAAATTTAAATTAACTTCATTTATCACTGTAAAACGGGACGAGGCTCTCTGGCTGGACTTGCTAAGTTGATGATTCGAGCATCACCAGCGCAAACCAGTAGCCCCATACACACAGAGCACTCGGTAGCGGACAGACAGACAGAAAAGTACGCCGGCCATAGGCTCTGGCAAGATGCTTTGGCCTCCTTGCGGCTTCGGTTGGTCAACCGTTTCACAGCAACGATCCTAAACTCAGCGGAAGACACAGAAAACAGAGCCACTCCACAGTCAGACCGAAGTGAAGGTATCACACAATAAATAATAAATTCTGTCACTTGCCTGACAAGCTTGTTTATATCACTTTTGATTCAATTTAACGGCCACTTGAAAAGATGACATGCTCGGTGAGAGCTTGGGTAAATTGGCCTTCCGGTGGGTTGCTTCAGTGCAGGTTCAATCTTTTTTGCTCGGGTATTATTGTATCAGAGGAGAAGAAAATAAGGGTGACCTAACCTGACATGTTGGATTTGCCGAAAATTGCCTATTGATTGATTGGATCAATATTTCTTAAATGGACCACAAAAATATTTTCTCAGCATTGGAAATGCAATTGAATTTTGATTGAAAATTAGCTCGAGATCGAGTTTCTAAGCTGTTTTTGTGCAATTTCATTTTGGGAATAAAAAATCCAAAATTCACAGCTCAACAAGTCTTGACTATTGCTGCTAAACGTTTGAAACTAACAAAATCCTATTATATTAATTAAGGTCAATGATAATTATATCAGAAATTCAGAGCGCGCTCTGTCACAAGTCAAACAGGATACGGTGGGCGGGAATATTTTATAAACACCACTTCACCGAGAAAATCTTCTGCGTCATCTTCTTTTCATCAGCTTTTGGAAAAAATAGCCCAAATGGAGCGAGCTACTTTCTAACCTTATTAGCATGGGACCTGGCTGGCCCTAATTTACGACATCACCGGGAAAATTAGATACCATTAATGCTACTAGAGTACACACACACACACAGACTAGCACAGACCAGCCCAACTTCCTAGTGAGTAGCGCCAGTCGGTGGTGTGCCGCGAAACTGGCCTAGTAAACGTCCATTGTTTAGTCCGCTGCTGCTGGTTTGTTGTACAGCTAATTAGGAGCACGGTCTGCCGCGTCCTCCAGGCTGATTACCGACGGCGGTTTGTTCCGTGGGTGTCGGAAATTGTTTCCGGAAATATTTCCACTTGGCAACACCGGATGGAAACATAGAGAGATTATCTCCGGCTGGTTGGTTGACAAAATATCATTAACAGTTTGGGTAGGGAATTCTCGACAATTGAAATAAACGGTTTAAAATATACTTATCACGATTGCGATTGTCACGCTTGAGCTGCCTAATTGAATTGTCCAGTAACGTGTTCCACTATTCTCATGATTGTTATCATTACGATTCAAGTGATAACCGACCAAAACCCATGATTTGAAAAGGGGTAATTTTTCCGAAATTTACTGCATTGAGCATTAGTGAATTTAAGACATGGTGGTCCTTAATCAAATAGTCTCTTTAATAATTAGACATTCACCTGCCAACAGTAAAGAGTTTATCCTATTTTCACTTCTTAGTGGACCGAACCGTCTGAATGTACAATGTAAGCAAACCTAATTGCTTGTTATTGTTCGTTACGGATATCCGTTAATTTCATTATATCCACCTATTCATGCCGGTGGCGGATCATATCATTATTGCAGACTAATTTGATTGTTCTGCTCCCTTCGGATAACTAGCCCAATGAGTCAACAGAATATCGCTGTGCTGGCTACTACCGATACTGGTGAGCTGTTTTCATTAATGGTTTGTGGTTAGTGTCCATTGTGGTCAACAGCAGCAGCGCAGCGGTATAAATTATAATGCGTTGCAAATTTTCTTTCAACTGATAGTTTTGCATCAAACAAGAGATGCACTGTGAGCAGATAAAATATGGTGAGACAGCATATATAATATAATTGAACATAAAATGAGGGACCAATCTACTCAAAAGATTCATGTTTTTATCTCAAACATAACAACAAATGTATATTGACACAGGTTATATGGCTGACACTGATATAGAAAAGCACAACCTAATGTGTGATATAGTAATTGATATTGTAATAATAATAATAGCAATAATAGTTTGAATAATTATAGCAAATTAAATAGTACATATGTTTATAAATTCAGTCAACAATTTAAAAATGATCAACCAGACAACCAACTATTTCAATTTTCAAATTCAGCAAAGTACCTTACAACCACCAACTGAGTTTAATTGAAATGAGAGATGAGTTGATTGATATTTATGACTTTGGAAACTAAATTGCAGCCTTTCCTCGGCAAGGAAAGCAAAAAGTATTTTTATCAAATTTGATTTTCCCAGTTTAAGTGCCATTATTGTTGCGCCCGCATTTCCACGGTAGCCCATCGAAGCGGAAGATTAATTTATGATGTGCAATATTACGACTAACGGTAAACTCTCAAAAATTGTTGATTGATTTTTACCGGACGGAACAACCGCGAATTGCAATAATGGTAGAAATGATTTATTCCAGCTCTGTTAAAAGGAGGCTTATTTCGATTGAATGTTGGTACTTCAGTTTAATACCGGTATGCTAAATCGTTGAGAACACTTCAAAAATCTTTTTAAATTAGTATTTATGGTACGAAACTGAGAGCAATTATCTAGGCAAAAACAGTTGTTGTTAATTTCTGCGTTAATGCGTTAATAGGATATTGGAGTGCAGTACCGTGCCCAGCCATAAGCAAAAGGTGGGGCATCCAAACTTTCAGAAGAATGTTTTAGCCTGGAAAAACGAAGTTATCGTAGTTCGGGGACTATTATAACTTATCATAAAATTACCAATCGATTAGGTTGAAAACACCGGATTTTCGGTTGCAACTGGATATAAAATCAAAGTTGAAATTAGACTAGAACTTAGAGAACTGAACTTGAAATTAGAGAAATTGGACTTAAAACCGAACTCGATATACGGCATTAGACATTAGACATGAATTTGGATAAATTTAGGCTTAAGGATTTAATTCAAAATAAACTAGAAATTTGACTTAAAATTGAATTTCATATTTGACTTGAATTTAGAGTAATTTGGGCTGGATGCTTTACTTGGCATTAGACATGAAACCGGACTAAAAAAGAATTTGAAGTTCATATTTGATTTAAAATTTTATTTAGAATTGAAATTGGATTAGATTTGGAATTAGATTTAAATTAGGCTTGGAATTGGATTTGAATTTAAAGTTGAAATTTGACTTTAAGGAAAACTGCATTAGAAATTGTAATTGAAATTGATATCTGAGTTTATATTGTATGTATGTGTGTATGGGGGTAGCCACCATCACCTCAAGGGTTTCCCATTGTATGCAAGTAGAATTACTGCAGAATCGAATTTATCTATCCAGCAACTTTCATGTCAATGCTGTTCGTGAAGGACCAAAAGGGGTTGGGTGGATCTATAAGCAATGTCGCTTATATGATTCCACGGGAATATAAGACACTCCTTCCAGCATAGACCTCCGGTTTCTAGATACATAACTTCGCCGTGCAAACTTGTCTTGCGTGATGATTTGTGTGCTAGAAGGGCGCGTCAAAATCCTCTCCGACCTTATATGACTTGGGCTGGTTACCACATCCCTCATCCAGTCTTCGATTCATTTGGTACCCTGATGCTCCCTCCCCTCCCTTTTAATGATGTATATGTAAATGTAATAAATAATGAGTAATATGAATATATAATATAAGTAAAGAATATCTATTATAGTGGCAATGATTCTACACTTGTTTATGTATCGCAGTCATATACTAATTATTAAACTATATTTTAAAAGTGCATCCAATTGTATAAAACTATACACTGTATTATTAACCGAGTCAGCCACCCGATAGGTCATCAGTCTGCGACTGTGTAAGGTTTAAAACGGACCGCACACAAGAAAATCATCGCCACACTTCAGTCTTTAACCTAAAAATCAAACAGTCAAACCACTACTTATCCAAGCACTCGTCGGATCGGAACGTCCTCTGTCCACTCTACACTACACATCAGACCATACACATGCGGAGCATGGTACCCGTCTTGGTACCCATACACACTAACTGCATAAAGATCTCCTATTCCCACCACTAGCAAGCGAAAACACGAAAAGACGAACGGCGATTATCCGGTTTATTCGTCAGCGGCTTCAACGGCAAGTGAAGTAGCACAGCGACATGCACACACGGAAAGCACGAAACTGTGCTAGCAAAAAAAAAATTTTAACAATCCCCAACTGCTTCACTAACACTTATGCACTTTGCAAGGAAAAAGCTGAAATAGCTTGCTTTGGAATCGCACTTTTCATCACATCACAATTAGCCCAAAACATCACTCATTCCGATCCGGGGAGTATAAACTCATCATTAATCACTCTTGAGTATACGAATTCCAACTAAAGGCACTCGCGTATGTTAGATCACAGCGAAAACTAGTGATCTTTCGATTCTGCGTCTCACGAAAACGCACAAGCGTCCGATCTCTCTGCTTTCCCATACCGAACTGAGTTCAAATCTGTCCCAAAATTTGTCACAAAATCTGGAACAAAATTTGATAGAAAAATGTGATTCGCAATCTAGTCCAGGTCTAAACTGCAATTCAGGTCCAGAATCTGATTCAAACCCTGATCCAAAATCTGTGTTTTAAAATTGGATAAAAAATGTGGCTCAAAACCTGGTTCATATTCTGGTCCAGCTTCCGAATCTAGACCCGAATTTTATTCAAAATCCGGTCCAAAATCTGATGAAAATGTGGTTCAAAATCTGGTAGGTGGTTTAAAAACTGACCAAAAAACTGTGACCCAAAATCTGCACATGATCCAGAACTGACCCCAAAAAATAGGTCCAAAATCTGGCTTATAACCTGGTCCCAGGTTCCAGAATCTGGTCCAAAATTTTACTCAAAAAGTGGTCTAATGAAAATAATTGTGAGCCAGAATGTAGCCCAGGCCCAAAATCTAGTTTTGGTTCAGAATATGGTCCGATATTTAGTCCTAAAATGTGATCCAAAATCCGGTCCAGAATCTAGTCTAAATTGATTCCAAAATCTGATAAAAACTGTGGTTCAGAGGTCAGTGCAGATTCAACATCTGGTTGGTGGTGTAAAATCTTATCAAAAATAATGAAATGATTTCACTGATTTAAGAAACGAGGGAGCACTGAATCGAGTCTTCGTCGAGGGCGCCAAAATGTCACGGTACGGCTGTGAGCGTACCCGTGTTTTTTGTAACAGAATAAAATGACAATATGAGAATAAATAACAGAATAAAATGAAATTGTGTAACAGAATAAAATAATTAAAGGGGGGAGGGGTCACAAATCACCACATAAAGAGGGGACGGGTCTCAATTCACCATAGAAAAAAATTTGCTTACAAAAACAACCACATGCAAAATTTGGTTCCATTTGCTTGATTAGTTCTGAAGTTATGAGGAAATTTGTATATCATCTGTATGGGAGCCCCCCCCCCCCTCCTAAAAAGGTAAGAGGTCTCAATTCATCATAGAAAAAATTCATGCCTCCTAAAACACCCACATGCCAAATATGGTTCCATTTGATTAATTAGTTTTCGAGTTATGAGGAAATTTGTATTTCATTTGTATAGGAGCCCCCCTCCTAAAGTGGGGAGGGGTCTCAATTCACCATAGAAAAAATTCTTGTCTCCCAAAAGACCCACAGTAAAATTTTGTTCCATTTGCTCGATTAATTCTCGAGTTATGCAGAAATTTGTGTTTCATTTGTATGCCCCCCCCCCATCTTAGTGGGAGGAGGGGTCTCCAACCATCATAAGAACCTGCCCTGGCCCCAAAAACCCCTATACGCAAATTTTCACGCCGATCGGTTCAGTAGTTTTCGATTCGATAAGGAACATTCGGGCAGACAGGCAGAAATCCATTTTTATAGGTATAGATTTGTATGGGAGCCCCCCCCCCCTCTTAGTGGGGGGAGGGATCTCGAACCACCATGAGAACCTTTCGTGGCACCAAAAACCCCTTCATGCAAATTTTCACTTCGATCGGTTCAATAGTTTTCGATTCTATAAGGAACATAGAGCAGACAGAAATCAATTATTATAGGCATAGATTTGTATGGGAGCCCCCCCGCCATGATATCTGAGTTTATATTAAACCTAAAATCGAACCCTAAATTGGAATTAAACTAGCCTTGAAATTGGGCTTAAAATCGGGCATACAAATTAACTTCAAATTGAACCTGACGTTAGTCATTGAATTACATTTGAATTTAGACCAATTTGATCTTGAAATTAACACGAAATTTTAAATTTAAAAATTGACATTCTCCATCATATTCTATCTAGTGCTTAGAAATCTCATATTCAACATTTATGTCATACGCCTGAATTGATACAATACACTGCTCATTCATTGCTGTTTGCAGTACAGATGAAATGAACTCAGCAGGGATGGTTCAATCACTTTGACTCAATTTTGATTCATTTGACAGTACCGTCTCAGCCGAGCAAAATTTTACAAATTGATGTTTGAGACATTTGTAGAACTCGTTATTATCTACAATTTTGCTAAATAAAGTATTGCTGTAACTTTTGAAATCGAGCAATCATTCACTGCAATTCATGAGTCAATTTTTTTAAAGGATACAAAACTGAGAAAGGCAAACACTGTTAGCAGTTCAGTAGTCATGTCCACGGGCTAACAGATAAAAGAATACTACCAAGGGTAAACTGTATACACTGGATGCGTTTTACATTCTCCTGTCATTTTTTTTCAAGCGCTGATTGTATCACAGGTTTTACCTCTTTTCGGTTCTGCTGTTTCTCTTTTTCAGTCCTATTTTTGTATTAATTGGTTCGTTTTTCTTCATTTTCTGTACGGTATTTTTGATTTTTGCTCTCACTTTCCATCCATTTTTCTTCTTTTTCTCTCGTTGTCCTTTTTTCTGTACCTGGTTTCCTGTTTCATTCCTGTTTCTAGTATTCATCGTTTCCCGTGCCATTTTTTCTTATTTTCCGTCCTCTTTTTCCTCATGCCTCTCATTCGTTTTTTTAATTTCCGTTTTCACTTCGTTTTCACACGTTTTCACGTTCCTTTCTCTTCTCCTTGTCACTTTTTTTCGTTTCTAGTTTTCATAATTTTCTAACTCTTGTTATCTCCTTTCCTTTTTGTTATTCGTCTTCGTCTGAGTCGTTTCTCTCTTGCTGATACCCCGTTTATCCGTCTTTTTATTCGGTTTTCGGTTTCCTTATTGTCTTTCCTCTCAGTTTTCACTTTTAATCTCTCGTTTTCGTCTATTTACCTCCCGTTTTACTTTTAATTAATTTTTCCTGTGTTTCTTTTTTTATAATTATTTTATTTTTCATTTCGTGTCCCACCGTCTTCCTTTTTTTGTCTCGTTTTCCTCCTATTCTTTACCGTTTTCCACCTTTTCTGTTACGTTCTGTTACATTTTTCTGTTCTGTTCTTCTTTTTTTGTTCCGTCTACCCTCTATTTATCTACTTCTCCCTTGCTTTTCTCTCTCGTTTTTACTATTTTTTGCACACTATTTCGTCTTTCTTCGTTCCGCTCTATCCATCCCGTTTTTTTGCTCTTTTCATTCCTCGCCTCTGATTTTCCTCTTTTTTAGTTAGATTATCGTCACGGCTTGAATCATTCGTGATTCCGTCGTTCTACGGGGTTGGGATTTAATCCCAGGAGCTCAGCGTGAAAGGCATGAATGCTAACCACTACGCCGGGACTGACCCCTGAGATTTTTCTTTTGTTTTTCTGTTTTCTGCACTATTTTTCGTATTTTTTCATCCGGTTTTCCTCGTTTCAGGTCCAATTTTCTTCTTTTTCTGTCTCATTTTTAGTCGTTTCCCATCTCATCTTTATTTGTCAGGGATGGTCCGATTACTTTGACTCAATTTTGATTCATTTGACAGTACTGTCTCTGCCGACCAAAAATTGAAAAGGTTATAGGGTAACGACACCAGAAATCGCCACTTTTTCAGACAGCAAACAAGGAAACCGAGATTCATTGCTATATAGTTCCATGTTGAATTTCTATAGAATTGTTTAGCCTACATTAAACAGAAATTTTTTTGCTACGTTTTCAGCATGAGCCTTAAGCCCAAATATTTAAAAAAGTCGTTGTAAATGTAAAATTTGTGATGCATGTTGAGGCACCAGTTTTCGGCCCCCAAGACCCAGTTTTCGTTACCCCCAGAAGCATCGTTTATATCTTGTTCTAGTCTGAAAATTCATTAATATTTATATTTTTTCCAAAAAATAGAATTAATTTTCAGTTGATTAGTGAAAACAGAATGAGTTTCCGTTGAGAAACAACCGAAATTGAAATTCGCCATTAGCGAAAAATGGATCATGTTTAAATCATTTCAATATGACGACACGAACTAAAAATAATGCCAGTTTGAGTTATAAAACAATTAAGAGTTTGGAGTCATATTATATTGGTTCAGTACATGACTATGTTTAAATTATTGAATATGGCATTCCAAATATCTATAAAACACTTTTGAATTGCGAGGGTGGCGAAAACTGGTGCCGTTACCCTGTATGGGAAAAGACATTAGTTTAACGTAAAAAGCCTTCGGGTACCAACCTTAATCCCCCCCCCCCCCCCACCTGTCATTGCACTCCCGATATATTTTTGGTCTATACAGTAATGTTCCGATTTTGTCAACCCCATGTTAAATTTTGGCTTGACAAAATGGGGAAACTGACAAAAGCGGAAAAAAATTTTCGGGTTTTTTTTTTCAAAATTCAAGACTTAAGACCTTGCAATATCGAAAACTTCTACTAAAAATTAAATTTTAACCCTCAATTGATCAACCGGAAGCTCAATGAACCGGGCACAGCACACTGGTCCAGAACCTTTTTTGGTGCGCATTAGCTTTTAACGAGAAAACTTGATTTTAGGTTAATGAAACCTTTGGAAGAGTTTCTTAAAATTAAAAGTTCTATCGTCTAGCGGAACTCAAATTTTGATTAATCCGCCTAAAAGTGCAACAAAAAAATTATTTTTCTTCAGTTTCAATATAACACATTGATGTGTTCTGCAAAGTTTTACAGCATATTATTACAAGAAATTTTGCTGAAGACAATAACCTTCTATCTCTTCAGCGAAGATAGAAAAATCCTATTAAAAATAATTGAAATCAGTTTTTCCATTTTAGCTGTTTTTGTAGTTGTTGTATCACTTTTTCCTGTTTTACAGAGTTATACAAACAGTAAAAATACACAACATTGCTGAATATAGTCTTCCTCTATCTATGCTTGTTTAGGAACTATAGAACTTTTACTATAAAAATACCCTAATTTTGACCCTGAATTACTCGCAAGAAAGCATCACTTTATTCAAAACTCTCCCCAGAGAATCAGAATAGTTTCAAGCAGGCTGAAAAGTTTAATAAATCATGTTTAAAAGCACAAAACTTAAACAAAATTTATAGGCTGACAAAATCGGGATAAAAAGCTAATAAAATCGGGGGTAGACAAAACCGTACGAGCAAGTTTTGACGAAATTCAACGGACGTATTTTGATGGACTACGCAGCCTACGTAAAAATGGATTTCAAGCAACTTCCCGGTCGCAAATTTTACATTGCAAATGAGCGTGGAGAAATACCAAGCAAGTATAAACTTTTTTTGACGGTTGTATCTACAATGGAGGGAGGCGATGGTAGAAGAAAGCAATTAAACCATGGTGTTTATAATATCCAAACAGAGTGGGACAAGACGTGAAGGGGAAAAAGTGGAAAATTAACTAAGGGAAGGTTATTGAAGCAACGCCCTAGTTAAGTATGTGTATCGTTCCTTTTTACACAAGCTGGGTGATCCACTGACCGTTTATAACTTGGTTCAATCTGCCTTCAAAGTGTTCAAAGCTTCAATGTAAATCTTCCATTTTCAGTTCACTACTCACCTCTACTCTACCCTCTATACTATTCAGTTCTTTTCTTTATCTCAGTTTTATTATAAGCTCGTTCAATTAGAGAGTTCCTCACTTGTTTAGCAGCTTTGATTGTCCAATCTGTTGGTAACATTCATTAGCCACCATACCTAACCGTAATAACTTTTCTCATAACTTTGTGCGTTAAACGAACACTGTAAAGCTGCCGCTGTAGAGCTTGCTAATCCTGAGTCCAATTAATAATAATGTTAAATCATGATACCGTCGAAACATTTTAAAGCAGGAGAGCAAATTGCCAACTCGTTAAATTTTTATAGAGTTAAACTAATTGAAACTAAATGTAATCTTTTCTTTATTACACGGTATGAAATTAGTTTTTCGAGGTAAACTTTATTCTGGACCCTGTTACCTTCCAATGTGCGTCTATCGCAATGCAATCCCTTTGAGACTGAGCGCTGTAAAAATCGTTTACGTTCACCTCCACTATTGCTGAAAGTAGCGTAATAAAAAAAATTAATTTTATGTGAAACCTGAACAAACCTTTTCGAAACACTATCCACCGTTGCTCACCGGTTAATGAAATTTAAATGGACTAAGATAATGCTCAACATTTCCCAGTACCCCTTGTGTACCATAAAGGTAAATTGGTAAAGCAACTATGTGCTTCGAGGTGATGTTTCTCAGTGCATAATATATGTGCATGGATGAACTTATAGCAGCATGTGTCGAAATTTCACCCATAAATTTGCACTTCGAATAATAGCATCAGGATCTTAAAAAATGGAAACCTTTTTTAGAACGGCAAACATGTGCGAGTTACGAAAGATCGAAAGAATCCAAAGTCCTAAAGATAAAGTTTAACTAATTACTTGAATTAAACATAATGGTGCTAAAGAATCACAACAGTTGACACTAGATCAACTCATTTTTCATTTATATTTCCAAGAAGGACAGCAAGTAAGCACTTTTTAAACAGCATCTTTGCCAATTTTCGGAAAAAGATTATCCATAATTGCCTAATTAAATAAACACTTTACACCCACAAAGTTTCATTCTGGATTCTGGCAGAGTGCCGCGTCAATTCCAACGATGAGTTGGCGTATGATCCGTCTTAAATGACCAAAAAAAATCCGAGAAGTAAGGGAGATTTAATTTGTCCTTGTGCTGTAAGCAGTTGAACGCCAAGAAGAATGTTGGTAAACAAAGCAGTGCTTTCGACTAGTTCAGTGAATCATTCATAGCCCCAAATAGAAACAAACAGGTGAAATATGTCTAATAATGATTGGGAAAAAAATTGGCAGTTGCAGTGGATGCAGTTGTTTTCTGTTAGGGGAAGGGCAGTAAAGACGGACACTGCGGGAAAGACGGACACTTATCATATTTCATAAACAATAATTTTTTGAACCAAACCAATGATAGGAAATGTTTCTAAAGACTGAATAAACACTTTTGAATTAAACTGCCGATTTCTAGCAGCGCAGCTGTCAAATTTATAAGCAAAACAAAGAAAAAATGCCTAAATACGCTAACCGATGTAATTTTGTGTGTGAAGAAAATAGCTGGTAAATCGTTAAAAAGCAATACTTCCGGGCTATATCGACGACATTACGTTAGTTTGACCCTTCACTGAATGTCCATTGGAAATCTAGTGAATTTTTGAATATTCAGTAAAAAGTTATTAAAGTTTGAAAAAATGGTATCCAAGTCGGGAAGGACGGACACCCGAAGGTAGGGAAAGACGGACACAAAGATTCCGTATTCATTTTGCCTAACAACGATTTAAATTACAAATACTTGCATATTACACATGTAAAAGTATCCAGAAGTCATTTAACAGTTGGAATAGGCCAACTTTTAGAAACGATTAATTCATCACCAATTAAAATATTGAAGATTATAAAAGGGAACCATTTTATTTCCTCGCTCAAAGGGGGAATTGGGTAGAAGGTTTTCCCAAGCCAATTCTTTCCCAAATACATGATGAAATATGTTAATCTTTCTTAATACTGATAATTCGTCGGCGCGTGACACCTTTTCGCGAGTGTCCGTCTTTCCCATATCAAGTGTCCATCTTTCCCGCCCATGCACAGAAACTCTGATTTATACATAATATTTGTAATATTAAAAAAAGTATAAATTTTTGGAAGAAATTTTCTAGTACACGCTGTAACTTTATTAGACAGAGACTTAAAGTTTCAGTTTGTATGAAAATTGCAATCAATACAGTTATATTTGAGTAGATATTGACTCTTGACCTTAAGGTGTCCGTCTTTACCGCCCTTCCCCTACAGTTATTTTTGCCAGTCGGTTTAGAAGTGATGAGTTTTGAAGTGCACGAGCTGCCTTGAGCGAACCCTCCATTATGAGACACAAAGAATGGCAGTAGTCATGGTAGTAGTTCAACTGCGATTATCTATATATCAACCAGTATGAATGATGAAATATTTCAAATGTATCAATCAAATGGGGAAATGAATGTTTCTATGTTTGATTAATACATCCTCTTATTGCGAAATGGTGCCGCCATCTTTGCCATATTTGCAGCTGTCATATTTCTATTTAAATTTGTAATAACATAATAAAGTTTGAGTTCCAATTTTAATAAATAATTGTAGCCAACAACGAAAAATAATTGATTGACCATAAACCTAGAAGGGTTTAATGTATTTACCGTATCAGTGAGCACGAAAAAATTATTTATAATTTATATCTCAATGAATGTACTACTTGTGTGACATGTTGTTGTTGTGACTAGTTGTCTAGTTGTCACTAGTTGTGACATGTTGAACAACCTATAAATTTTAATTACGTTTCAATAAAAACTTGCCCAAATTTGCCCAATTAATCACATTAAACGTAATTGTCCGATCTTTTATACTAAATAAATTAAGGTTCGAAATAATCCTAAAAAGCTTCACTAAAGGTGTTTACCCACATTTTACAACAGAAAGCTTCATGACAAGGAAGGCCTATTATGTATAGAATCACTTGACTGCCCATTCTGTACTAATTGATACACAATGATATCTCACGGCACTCAGCGTAAAAATTTCAATTAAATCATTTGAAAACGATAGCGCCGCCGTCGCGGTATGTTTTCGCAATGGCAAATTAATTGAAAGTGCAGACGACACAAATGGAACCGCCCCCATTAGTTTGTACTGAATAAAATCGAACCGGCCGGCGTGTCCCCAAAAGAGCTTGTAAGCTACTAGAATCCTCTATAAGCGTGTTCCATACCGAATCGGCTTAAACAAAGTTTGCACTTTTCTCCAGCCAGCAGTAGTGCAGTGCACTGCTGGGATGGAACGATCAATTGTTTGCTAGTGGAAGAAGCAACGTTTCAGGTGCATTCGCATCGTCACCAGCGAACGAAAGCGGCCGCGTGACACGTTTCCTTCCGCTGGCGCTGGCTGTCGCCGTGTGACATTCCACCAGTCGTCGTCAGTGCAATGTATGAAGAGCTGCTGATGGATGTTGCGCCGTCGTTTGCTTTGCACAAATATTGCTCATGAGCAATTCAAGCGGAAAAGTGTTTTTTGCTGTCTATTCTATCGATGTTTGTTTGTAGAATTTTTAAATTGAATAGTTTGGAAGCCTTTATCGGTGAATACGTTCGACAACCAGTTCGGGAAATTGAATCCGTTTGCTCGAATTGACAGCAGTGGATATATTTTTCCGGAAAAATTCGTTTTGCAGTGCGCTACATCAAAACAGAATTTGATAAAAAAAATATTCAAAGAAGACATACAAGCTTTCTGAACGTTCTCAAGCAAATTAAACTTCCATTTAAGTATTCTATTGTAGGTCAAACAATTTCACACCTGACAGGATTAGTTACGTATGTCATTTTGATTATTTGGTTTGGTTTGGTAACTATAAAGGGATTAAAGACTATAAAAAAATCCTTTCATGAAAAACCAGAATGAATTCCTTTCTGCTTCCAGCTTCGGGCATGTATGACTGACCTGCTGGATGGAATGATTCACATCACAAAGATGAAGTCATTTTTTGAATTATCTTTTCACTATCTGCCATAATAAAGCCGCTTGAGGTCTGGTAAATATGCTCGAATCCGTTCCGGCCGTAAAACCCTGTGCAGAAGTCGTAAAACGCTTCTAGATTCATTACTCACCGTGCACTCGTGCTTAACCCGTTTCTAGCCAAATGTTTTAGAAATAAATAACTTATGGAACGGTATTCAAATATTTATGTTCACAGCATATGTGCGAATGTAAATCACACCTGCACGTTTTTATAGGTAAATAAAGAATTATATTTGAACACTGGTTTTTTCAAAACTTCAAATTTTAAATTAGAAATTTCTGCAAATAAAAATTATCGAAAAACAATTTCTCGTCTCGGTCAGAAATGGGTTACATTCAATGTTATTTAAAGCTTCACCGGCTTCAATCTCAAGATCTACTTACCCATTTCCTTTCGCTTAGACCGGACCGACATCCTCAATCCGCCGAAAGCCGACATTTTTGACGAGTGGCAGAGATCAATCGGAGATGCCCCGATTATTATTGGCAGGCGAACCCCGCCGAACCTATGATGCGGTGGATAACCAATTCGCGTTAATGTTTGCTTTGTAAATAGCAATGTCCGTCGGTTGATTTTGTAGGATAGGTTTGAAATGTTTTTCCAAATAACAGCACGGTTGAACCGGAGCCGGAGGTTTCGTTGTTTGTTTTCTCATCTAGGAAAGAGCATGTTTGGGATGGAGATCTATTCTAAAATTGATTTTTTCACTGAGATAATTTTGAAAATAATATCAAAGTAAATTAACTAAGAAAATGTACTTAGTTAATTTACTTTGATATTATTTTCAATTTGATGTGGTAATAAAAACAATTTTGCTAGTTAAAGGTCAGACTGTTTTTACAATCCGAAAGCGCAAACCGAAATGGTAAAATTTCAATTTAATAAACGTCTCAGTTGAAAACGAAAGCCGTATGCAAAAAAGTCGAAACTATTTTCATTATAAATTAATAGTAAGAGACGAAAATATGTTCACAATTAAATTCCTCTCTTATTTACAGTGTGACACATATGTATTCGAACAAAAACAAAGTCACATATTTTTTTAAATAATTGCTTTATTTCGGATTTTAGTTTTAGAAGTTGTTTACCCATGCATACAGAACGCAACAAACATTCATTGTTCTATTGAATCGCCTTTTGCCTGGATAACACACTTCAAACGCTTCTTAAAGTCGTTACACGCGGCACGCACTACTTGCATCGGAATATCATCCCATATCTTGATGATAACTAACTTAAATTCGTCCAAATTGTGATATTTAAAGTCCTTGAGGTTCTGTTGCATGTACCCCATTTATAAAAATCCAGTGGGTTCAAATCAGGAGAACTTGGAGGCCATTCGTTTTTCGGTATGAAATCCGTCAGATTGACTTTGCAGACAATTTCTAGATAGTATTTTGCATTAACGTTCACACCCAAGAGGAAGTTTCCCTTTCTTTGAAATACCTCCTCAAAACATGACTGCTGATGAATTTTGGTATCGTGATACAATCCGTTTGTGCTTTAGAACGTCGATGATCGAAACTGACCACAACCGATTATTTTGAGCATGACGCGGGGTTTGAAGAACAAACAACTTCTCATCAGAAGAAATCACTTCGAAATCACCGTGCCGACAGTTTCTTCTGCATCCACGCATTCGGGACACGCGGGGGACTCCGCATGCCCGAACTTGTGCAGATACTGTCTAAAACTACCATGCCCTGACAGAATCTGTGTCAGGTGGGAGTTAACTTCGCCGTGGCGCCTGTCGACCCGACCGGCTACTTCCGGAATAAGTCGGTATGTCCACCGGCCCTTTGTGGAATCAGACCATGCCCGCTGCCATGTGGTAATCGAGGCCGATCTTGTGGTACTTAGTATGCCTCTAGTTCCACGTTGGTTGAAGCACTCCACGTCCTCACTGATGATGATGCCAATATACCCGCTAAGACGCAGATTGCGTCATATGAAACTGTGCGACACGCACTCGCCACTCTCAAGCACATGAGACGATAGGTACTTTCCAGCTTACCTAGGTAGCTTTTGGTTCCTAACGCCGATGACCACACCGGTCCGCCATACCTAAGTATGGACTGGACCACGTTGGCTAGAAACCTTCGCTTGCTGCCATATTAACCGCTATTAGACATCATACGAGACAATGCCGAAATAGCTGTGGAAGCCTTCTTGCAGGCATTGTCGACGTGGCTCCCGAACTTGAGCTTGTTGTCGACCATGACTTCCAGGAGTTTTAAGGGCCGCGTTGACGAAATAGTGCAGTCCCCGACGCTGATATTTGCTTGCTGCACTGACTTGCGGTTGTTCACCACGATAACCTCCGTTTTATGATGCGCTAGCTCCAGTTTCCTGGAGCGCATCCAATCTTCGACAATGCTAATAGAGTGGGTAGCCGTCAACTCAACCTCTCCTGATAGATTCACCGTAGACTTCCAAGGTGATATCGTCCGCAAAGCCGACAATCACAACCTCTACCAGGAACTTTAGTTTCAACACCTCGTCATACATGACGTTCCACAACACCGGGCCCAGTTTGGAACCTTGTAGAACCCCTGCGGTATTCAGAACGCACTTCTGACCCTCCTCCGTCACCATAGCTGGTCTCGATCGACTGTATCGTACGCCGCTTTGAAAACGATAAGGATGTGATACGTGAGCGTATGGACAAGCTGTGGATCCACCTACTTTGGACGAGGTTAGAAAAGCAGCTAGAGAGCTGAAAAGTGACAAAGCAGCAAGAGAGGACGGCATCCCCGCCGAACTTTTGAAAGTCGGCAGCGAACGGCTGTATTGTGCAATCCATCAAGTTATACTTACAGTATGGACTGAGGAGGAATTACCTATGGACTGGTTGGAAGGACTTATATGCCCTATTTACAAAAAGAGCCATCGACTCGAATGCAGCAACCTTCGAGGCATTACTCTCCCTCAATTCTGAATACAAAATTTTCCCCCGCATTCTGTTTCTCAGACTGAGGCCGTTTGAACAAGGCCGTTTCCACATGATTGTGAGGAACGTGCTGCTCGAGTCAAAGATGCTAATACCTGAGGCCGTTTGAACAAACCTTTATTCACGAATACCATGCGGCTTTTGAGAGGGACATTCCACGATGGGCCAAATATTAACTCACCATTTGTTTATAGTCTGCAAGGCGGCGTACGATTCAGTTAAACGAAATGAGTTGTGGCAGATTATGCTTGAACATCATGCGTCAGGATAGCGGGTGAGACATCAGACTAATTTGTGGCGTTAGATGGTTTGAAGAAAGGAGCCGGACTGTCGATTTTACTGTTCAATATTTCACTGGAAGGTGCTATTCGAAGGGAAGGCGTGCAGAGAAACGGTACCATCATCACGAAATCTCATATGCTGCTAGGGTTTGCGGAGCACATCGATATCATCGGTGTCAACCGTAGAGCTGTGGGAGAAGCCTACACGCCTCTTAAAGAGGAGGCTGCGAGTATAGGGCTTATCATAAATGGCTAGTAAAGAGGGTGGTAGCCCTTCGGGTGATGGAACAGCGGTTGTGATAGATGAAGACACTTTTGGAGTGGTCAACAAATTTTTTCATCTTGGTACGTTAGTGACATGTTACAACGATGTAAGCCGTGAAGTAGGAAGACGGATAGCGGGTGTCAGAATGGCCTTCTACGGATTACGTAGTCAGCTAAGGTCCCGTAGTCTGCAACTCCGTACAAAACTCGCGCTCTATAAGCCGCTATTTCTCCCGATAGCACTCTACGGTCACGAAGTGTGGACATTGAAAGAGAGCGACTGACGAGCTTTTGCCGTTTTTGAGCGTAAGATCCTGCGATTGATTCTCAGCGGCATATTAGACGAAGGAGTGTGGCGCATGCGCATGTATCATGAAGTATACTAAGAGTACAAAGATGCGAATATTGTGAAGCAACTAAAACACGGCAGGCTACAATAGGCTGGCTACGTAGTGAGAATGCCGGATGGGAGACCAGCGAAAACAATATTTAGCAGAAAGCCCGAAAGAGGCCGACGACTTCGAGGCAGACTCCGCACCCATTGGATGAGCGCTGTTGATGTGAATGCTAGAGTAGCGGGTGTTAGGGCCACTGGAGAGTGGACCCCAAGACCGAAAAACGAGGAGACGGCTTCCAGACGGCCGTCTAGATTCGACACGGATTCGGTAACCGGATTGTCACCGAAAAAGTAAAGTAAAAGTTAAAGTAAACCGTGAACACGTTGTACTCCCGACATTTTTCCAAGATCTGTCGGATGTTAAAAATTTAGTCCGTAGTTGCGCGAGCCTCCATGGAACCCCAATTCTCTCCAAACCCTTGTGCTATCGGTGACAGCCGGCGTAATAGGATCTGGGAGAGTAACTTGTAGGTAGTGCTTACCAGCGTCATGCCGCGATAGTTGCAGAATTCGAGCCGATAACCCTTTTTGTAGACTCCTCCAATCCATCCAAATCTTTTTTTTGTTTTGAAACGATGGTTCTACAATTGATGAAGGGGCGGTAAGGGAAAGTAATGAAGGGTTTTTTGGGAATGGAGGGCAAAGCGTGGAAAGGGAGGGGGTGATAATATGTAGCTACGCTTAACAAGTTGTCGTTGTGACTCCTATCTTTTGTCCAATGCTGTAAGGTGCATGGGTCGAACCAAGCTATAATCCAAGCTGACCAGCATTGGACAAAAGGTATGAGACACAACGACAACTTGTTAAGCGTATCTACCTATTATCCCCCCCCCCTCTCCCCCCTTCCTTTCCACTCTTTGCCCTCCATTCCCAAAAAATCCTTCATTACTTTTACTTATCGTCCGTTCATCAATTGTAGAACCATCGTTTAAAAAAAATAATATTAATATATGCCTGACCGCGTTTCAAGGTCATGACTACAATCACGAGATTTGGTCAATAAAAAAACATCCAAATCTTGGTAACAACTTAGTGTAGAGCCGTTGGCAGTACTTCTCACGGGTTGTGGGTTATCTAGCTGCCTGATAGGCGATGGTCAAAGTCAATATTCACACCCCCTAAGGAACGTATGTTCATGATGCTTGAGAAGAAGAGCAATTCCAGGTCAAAACGCTGAAAAAGGCCATTTTTGACTCGACTATTTTTTATTGGAATGGAATTTTCCTGATGTGTTGAATACCACGCAAGTACTCATTTTGCACTTAACTTGATTTTGCGTCAAGATTTCGATTTCGTCAAGAGTAACTTTTCAAAAGGGCGTATTTAGAAATGTGATTACTTTTTTTAAATAATATCTTGAAAACTTCAAAATGGCATCAAAGGAAAAATTGTAGGAAATTACACTAAAAGAAAAAACTTCTCAAAACCATGATAAAAATCATAAAACGTCAATTATCTCAAAATCATCCCCTCCGATTTGCCTAATTCTTTTTTTAAAGATAGCTTAAATTATGCCCTACAATCTGGTGAAGAGCTATCGATGGACCATCTTTAGGATTTTTTTTTCAAATCTTTGAAATTTTTTCGAAAAGTATTTTTCAAAATATCCAAATTCTACAGTTTTTTGTAAAACTCAAACAAAATCAAATTCCATGTATCATTTTGAACAAATTCATGTCATATAAACTTTTTTCTTAGGCCCAGCCGTTCTAAAGTTATTGCAAATTTAAAATCTTAAAAGAAAAAAGCTATGATAAAAATCATAACTTCTTTCTAGGGAATGAATGTGTTTTTGTGACACATGTATGTATTGGAAGAACTGGGAAATATGTTAAACAATCTGTGAAAAATAATTTAATGTCCCGGTGGGACTTGAACCCACAACTCTCAATTTCGCGTCGAGTGTGATACCATTACACTTCCGGTCAGTTGAAAAATCATAAAATAACAATTATCTAAATCTTCAAATTTTTCAAAAATATCCAAATTTTAGTTTTTTTGTTGTAAAACTTAAACAAAATTAAATTTAACGCATAATTTTGAACAAATTTCCACATTTTGGTAAGTCAGAATATTAAATTATGTTTATGATTTGGTTTTGTTTAGGAGTTCAAATGACAAACAAATGTAAAGATACTGACATACAAATGTTAAGATAATTCGCCAATGGACTTAATGCTAATTCCACTTAATTCAACGCTAATCCACAGTGCAGGAGTGAATTAACATAGGTCAAACACATCACCATTTGGAGTCCACAACAAACGTAAATTTATGACAATACAAATGATCTTCGACAGCAACGGTTGCGTACATGCTGGCCAAAGATCATGCCCCAAGTGGTGATGCATTTAATGACGGTTGGGCAGTGTGAGCTCTCGCACAAAACAAGGCAATTTGTGCAAAGTCGCAAACAGACAAAGCCAGTGAATCACTGCCGGTTAGATATTGTGGTTCAAAGATAAATATTCCATCATCGGTGACTTTGAACAGTAAATGGAAGACACGCGTTTTATTAGGACGCTGTCCTGTCAGTACGTATACGATATCACGTTTTGCCGGTTCACACTCACCTGTGCTACGGCGCTTGGCACAGATCGGCGACAGCAAGGTCGGATGAAAACCGTTACGATAAAGGAATTCAACTAAGCGCCTTCGCGATATGTGCCTCCGATGCACAACAGCGCAAATACTGGGTTATCTGCTGGGTCTAGGATAGTTATTAATAGATTCACCGTGTAGTGTGCAGTGCAAGAGGGAGTCTGTGGATGCGCTGCAATGCAATTTACTTGCAACGAGGCCCAGGAGAAAGGCTAGTGTCTGAATAACTGCACCGGAGGTTGGTAAACAATATTAGCCTTGCTACGCAGTTACTGCCACGTTGGAAAATTTATGGCGATTGTCGTAACATATATTGCGATTCGAAAGGCGAAGAGAGGGCGTTGAAGACAGTAGTCTAGTGACATGCGGCGGTTCTGTGTGGTGAAGAAACGCTTTTGCTGAAGGATGGTGAATGGTGTTTTAATTTATAGACAGTTTACTGAAAATATTGTCTAATTAGTTTGTTTATAATAACGGGAGGTTCGATAAAACTTGGTATGCTTTTTCCCTCAAATTTAGTTAAGTTTAATGGCTTTACAATACCGAACAGACTGGAAACTTCTTTGCAACTTAGTCTTAAAAAGGTGACTCAAGACATGATAAATGCTATAAATACTATTTGGCCACCGCTAATTCCTTTCTCCACACCTAATTTTCACAGCATTGCATTATCGACAATCCTAAATTCTCATTAATGTCCTTTTCCTCTGGTTCCTATCTAACGAACTGCTATTTGAGTAAATTTACATATTATCTAGCTTCATTACCAAGTCAACGCAAAAGCCTGGATTGAGTGGTTATTCTCAAAGTACTCAACCGAAAAGAAAAAATAAGAAAAATATGGCCGTTGAATAACGATTGACTTTCCGCCCCCGCGTCTACCGGCATTATATATCATCGGCCCATTCTGTGCCATCGCAGAACCTGCAGCACGGTTTATTGAAGTTTAATTTATTTTAAAACGATGTAATAAATGACTCTGCCGGGTGAGATCGCGACGCACGTTGCATCTTGCTGCCTTCTATCGCTGCAGTGTTTATGAAAAGCGTCGATGAAAAGTAGCCCGATATTAATCATTCACAGCTCATTAGTGTGTAGCAACCCTCTTATCTCGCGTACCTACTGCACATAATTTGTTGCATCAGCGCTTAATGCAGTGCTGCAGTGCTGCTGCAAGGTGCAGCCGTAACTAGTCTTTAGTAAGCTACGGCACTACTTTTTAGTACAAGGTTGTGCATTTAAACGTAATAGCAGTTTAAGCTTGCTCGTCTCACTTTTCCTTACTATTTAATTTTCCTTAACTCGTCCCGTTGGAACGTAATCAAATCTTTTAACAATTAGTTCTTGTATATTGTATTTTGTGTACACACGATGTAACCGAAGCGTTCACTTGGTTCGAGACTGGAAATATCTTCGATGGCCCTTAGCTGTCACGGTTCGAGCATTAATTAGATTTATCGGTAGCCATAGGGCCTATCTTACCCTCGACAACCGATACGGTGACCGACTAGCAGGGAGTCCGAAAGTACGAACCTATGGGTTATTTTGCATGACACCAAACGAGTTAATTAAAACATGTTGAGATAACTTTTCAGCGCGTACCGTCCCTCTAATCGATTGCGGTGCTGCTAAACCGGGTGGGTACACGATCGTTGTATTCTTTCGAAGCAACACTGCGTCGGTTGCTTCAGAAACTTGACAGGCGAACAAATTGCTTTTATTACTTAGTAGATTGGCGGTACCGTATCCTGCCGAGATATATGTGTTTAGATGTAATTGCTCCGTCAAACTTACTTTCAATTAATAAATTATTGCAAATTGATATAGGCATCTGTTGTAGGGCTGCCAGTGAGCCTCATCTAAAGACCTGTTGCAACGAAAAACGACCTCCACGCTACGCTACGATACAACAGCACACGTGAAACTCTAATCGATTGGACTTGTAAGTCATCGTGGGAAGCGGCACGAACTTATTTAATGACTTGACTTAAAACGTGCGAAGTTCATTTGATGAAACGCCGCAACGCTACTGGAGCCTTCCAGCAGTTGCTGCTTAACATGAATAAACTAGAAAATTGTGTTTTGTGTGCCACGCGGACAGCAGTGTCCTGAATCGTGCTTTAAACGATGTATAAAATAAAGAATAAAAAACGAATGATAACTAGAAGATTGACTTTTGAGTATTTTAGTAGAATCAAAATAACCGTTCATTACTTCATAGACTGTCTGTTATTTTTAGTGTTGTAAGATGAGAAAACTCGACATAATCTCCAAAAAACTACGTGAAAATAGTGCTTATAGACCTGAAGTACAAGAGTCCCCCGAAAGAGGCGATGGGTGGTGCTGTACGCTCACCACGATTTCTCCGTTGTCCATTATTTTGAATTTTGGAATAGTGTTGCGAAGCCCACATCGTGTGGTCTAATTTTCTCACACACGCGTAGTCATTCATAGGCATAAGCATCCCTTTAAAACTCCCGCTCTTATTTCTTCATGCGGTGCAACGAGTTTTTGCGAGTATGCGTTTAGCTAACAACGACAGTCGTCGCTCGTCGTTGCAGCCCGATCTGCTGATACCGACTACTCGCGACTGCTCGTACTCCCGCCCGTTAAGAAGAAGAAGAAAAAATAATGCAAAATTTGTATCCTAGTGCGCTACCAGCCTCACGGGCAACTGATTCCCCACGAGTTTTTTGGCTCGGGAATAAGCTATGCAAGAAGATGATGTGAGAGGATGTGCGTGAGAGGATGTTCTACTTATAGTAATAATATTTATTGTTAATATTGTCAAATGTCTACACCACGCATTATTAACGGGTGGCAACTAAAATTTTGGAATTTCTTTCTCAAGCTGTCAAAAAAAGACAAAGATGCATGAAGAAGATCTGATTTACCGAAATTAAAGATACATTATCCATTGTTAAAAAAAATTAGTGAACATTTGAAAACGGTCCGTAATCGGCTATTCGGCGAAGCTTCCGTCTGATGTCGGAACTGGAGCGTGGTACGGCCGTCAAGTCAACTTTGCGAATGCATCTTTTGATTCTACCAATCAACTGTCTGCAATTTGTGGCTCTCCAGTGAATTTTGTACACCAAGGAACTCAATATCCCGAAGAAATCTTCGATTAGGTGCACTGAGACTGATTTGTCGGGTTGTGGTTTTTGGGTACAAATGGGATCGAATGGATATTCAGGAACGATTGCATTTTTTTGGCGTAATGCCATGATGCTCTTATAAGGCTGTGCGAGATTGACTTTTTAGGTGTCGAGACGAAACGAAACAAAATTTAAGCTCAATTTCGATTAAGCGAAATTAGTCGAAACGAAATTGTGACCAATTTCGAACTCTCGAAACGAAACGAAATTACATTTTAATTTCGTCGAAATTTCGCGAAATTGAACGAAATTTCTATAATTTTTTTTTATTGAGGAAGTGATAGGCTGAAAGCTGGAGCGGGAAAGGTGCCCAACAGGAATGTCTTTATTTATAAACTTAGTTACCCTGATCTGCGACATAAACCAGACCTCTAACAGGCCCTTTTTGAGATACTGCAGTCTGCGTCTTATTAGTGCTCCGCAATTGCAAAGCGGGTGTTCCGAGGTTTCGTTCTCAGCATTACAAAAGCGAAAGACATCATCTTGTACAAAACCAAGATTTTGGATCGGATAATGTCCTGTCATAAGACTGGTAAACTTGCTGAAATCTCTTATTGAGACAGAGCAACTTTTGAGTAACCTTAATACTCGACGTTATAAATCACCCACATATGCTGATAACTGAAAGGAACCGTAGCATGTCATTCTAGCATCCTTGATAAAGACCCGATTTGACGCCTTCCTCAGTTCTTAACTCAGTTTGCATTCGATAGCTTAAAAAATTATTTTTTTATAACAATATTCTTTCTAAGAGTCGAAGGAAACAGGAAGAGAAATTAATGAAACATATGTGTCTTATAGTATTTTCAGAACGAGACAAAACCTGGTGGGAAAAGAGCGGAAATTAGATCCGGGAGGGGGATTAAAGCAACACTTAAAGGCTTGAAAACCGTTCTTTTTACTAAACTGGGAGATCCACGGATTGAATCAAGCTATAATGGGAGCCAATTATAATCGGATTCGAATCTAACTTTTCTGACAAGCCCCGTGATTCGCCGTTATAGGCGGCTGTACATGTTAACTAAACTTGCCTTTTGCAGCTGAAGTATTTTTTATGCAAAAGTTTGACTTTGAAACGAAAATGTTCATAACGCCCGTTCAAAATAGATGAATCACCCCATTTCGTTTCAAATATTTGTTCAAGTCAGAGAATCAGCGTTGACGATTTCTTTTGTATCAAATTCCCATAGAACCACCTTTCGAATCCGATTTTGTCACGTCGAATGTCCCTTTGCTCGACGGGTCTACTTTTGGTATTATGTAAGTCACATTCGACACGATTTTTTTGCTCAACTTAGCTCAGTCAACCGCTAAAAAGCGTCAGCAAATGACGAGCGAGCTGTTTTATTTTGGTGGTGCATTGAGCCGCTATGCTACCCGTTCTCCTCATACTCGACACTCGACAGTCACTGAGTTGATTCGAGTTGCTCGACATGACTTACATAGTAGGGCCCTATTTTACGAAATTATTCGAAATCTCGCACAGGCCTAATGCTCTATCCGGTCAAAACACGTATTCTCCATCTGCATGATGTTTTTGTAGAAATGGGATCAACATTTTCTTCAAACTTTCGTCTGGTGCGTCTGGTCTGGTGATAGCCAAACCAAAGGGCTTGTTGTTGAAGGCACGAGAAAGAGAACGATGTCCTTCTGCGTCCACAATTTTGGATGGTCTTTCACTACCTTGCTTACGAATAGTTGTTGGGGTTCTTAGGACATGATAAACAGTCGAAGCCGCAACATATTCGCTTTATAAATGTTGTGCCGTAAACTTTTTGCCGAGATTTCTGTGGCAGTTCGTAGAAGTGTACAACGCGATCCCGAAATGCTTCTAGCTTCGACGCCATTTCAAACAAAACTGGATAAGCATAAACAAAACAAAAAATATTGACAAAAAGAGGAGAGAGAGAGAGAGAGAGAGAGAGAGAGAGAGAGAGAGAGAGAGAGAGAGAGAGAGAGAGAGAGAGAGAGCGAGAGAGAGAGCTAACACATACATACTCTCATTTCACTCTGAGCTCGTTTGTTGTTGAGTATAGAGGCCGCAAATAAATTCCAGAATTTTAGTTGCCACCCGTTATACCACAAAACGCTTCTCTGTGCTACATCCTTTACCAAAATATCGAAGATACCTCCTATGAATTGGAATAAATTTTACCACCTTAATCAAGATCCGATCGACATTCCATCTATCAAATCGAATAGCCATCCTCTATCGATGGGCAGATAGTAATCATTTGATTATTACGTGCTTTTTTTTCGTTGAAATTCTCATCCACCATCGGTCGCTAATGGAATGGATCACTGCTGTGTTGTGTGAATAGCAAAAGCAGCAGCGTCCTAGCGTCCCGCGGTTAGCCCGAAAACCGTTCGTCGCCAACGTAATTTGGATTATTGTATCAAATTACCACAACGTTGTTTGGAGCTAGCCAGCGTGGAATCGAATCAAGTGCACAGACTATCATCTATGCTAGTTCCGTTCCACCCACCCATCAGCGCGCAGACTGGAGCGACCGGCGATCCTGTTTGTCCTGTTATTGTACAAAATTAATCATCGCTGGCCAGTTGGACCTGGCAGGCAGCACGAGAGAGTGCCATCATCAATCTTTGGTGGGGGGGGCAATGCAAACGGCGGCAGCTCACTGTGCAACAAATTGATTTTATCCCATTTTCGGATAACTTCGTCTCTGTATAATCATTTTTTTATATTTCTGTCAAAAATAAAGGGAACAAAACGTTTTCATAATGTAGCTTTATCGTTAGCAATCTATCAAAGTTTCGATTGTCAGGAGAGTTACTCGCTTCCATTCGTTTTCATTAGAGAAAACAGAATAGTTTTCAACTTCATAACAGCATAAAAACCAAAAACAAGAACTGCTCCCGAACACTAGACAAGGTTGAGTAACAACTTTTAGCAATTGTTTGCGACGTCAGGCTCGTCTGCAGCGGGGAATAGATTCTTCTGCAGTGTACAACTAGTTTCCGGATTGACTCCCACATAAAATGTAACATATAGAAGAAAGATTGACACTCTATTGCCACATTCCCTCAGACCCACGCTCTCGGAACTGGACTTTTACTATTTGATATTGTAACTTGGTCGCACGTGCGTGGGAGGACGAACAGTTGTATGTCGTTTCTGCTGTTGTTAATCACGGTCAGCGAATCAATTGGTGTCAATATTGCTACTTACTCAGCATCTGTCATTGCCATCTTCGTCTTGGGGAGAAGCGCGGGAATTTTGCTTTCAAACTACGTGGAGTAATTCAAAGAAACGGCTCGCTGCTGTGCTACCCAAGCGCTGATTCCAATCAGCGAGCGGCCCTAGTCCAATTACGTGTTTCCACGAAAGTATGCGAAAGTCTGACGGTGCGGACGACCTGATAAAATGTTTTTCTTCTGAATCGGATTGGTAGGTACCTTCGATTCGCACCAATAGATCGACCAACCAACGATAACACCGAAACGAATTTTTTAAATGCAAATTAAAATTCAAGGTTGAAAAATAAACATTTGCATGTTTTGATTGTTCCGATTCAACTTGGTCAAAATTTAAATTTGTAACACGAAAATCATCATTTCACCGGACCAAGTCGCAAAATATCAAAAATTGAGTTAATGACAGCAAACGATAAAAAATTTCCATAGCTACATTTTACTTTGATCATGTTATATAAATGTTGCAAACAGCCAGAGATATGAGATGATTTCGAGCGATTAAATGCTACAAACGATACAGAGTAGCAAACTTTTTGAATTCGTCAATTTCAATTTTGGTCTGACTTATCACCGACCATTATTATTCTATGGCTATAGCTATATGTACTTCTATTCCATTCGGATTTTAACAGCTCGTTGTGACAAATACTAACCAATTAAAGATAGGTACACAATCTAAACTGATTGTGCAGAAGAAGTACGTGTTTTACGCGAGCTGCGAGTCAGTCGAACCCATAGAAACCTCGATTCCTCGATTTAGGAAACAATTTTACATAATTGTTCAATAAAATCGTTATACGATTCTCCTAACGTAACCCCTGAATCAGAATTAATTCGGTAGCTTGTTGTTGTTTTGCATAACACGCTCCACAACATGCAGTGCCTATTTGTAACGGTTTCCATTTAATCCTGATCACTAGCGTGCTCAGAACACAAACAAAAGGTGGGGCACCCGAACTTTCAGAAGATTTTCCAGTCTGGAAAAGTGGAATAATTGTAGGATGGCGAATCATTTATTATTTGTCACAAAAACACTAGCCGATTGGGTTGAAACCTGCTGACTTTCGGATGTGACTGGATTAGATCAAAGTTGTAATTGGAGTAGAAATTAGAGTTGAAATTCGACTTGAAATCGGTCTTCACATAGAGCCTTTAATTAGACTTGCATTTGGACTAATTTGGGCTTGAAGCTTTGTTACAAATTGAACTGGAAATTGGACTAGGATTTAAAAGACCTAATAGGTCGGATTAATATTAATAAATAAATAAATAAATAAATAAATAGGAGTCAATCCCGGCGTAGTGGTTACCATTCACGGCTCTCACGTCGAGGACCCGGGTTCAAATCTCAACCCCGCAGAAGTCACGAATGACCTAAAACTGTTAAAGTGACTATAATCTAACAAAAAAAATTAATGCATTTGAAACTGGACTTGAGATTGGACCTGAAATCAGAGATTACATTTGGCATAAAATTTTGAACCTAAAACTAAATTAGACGTAAAATTCAAAAAAATAATAAACGCTTAAAATTGGCGTTGAACAGTACATTAAAGTTCAATTTGGACAAATTTGAACTTGAAATTTTACTTCATACCGGACTTGGACACGAAATTAGACCAAAAGTTTTACTTCAAATTAAAATTGACATTTGTCGCCTTATTCTCTCACACGATTTACCTTGTTTCCGTTGCACTTTTTCTCTTTTCAATCCCGTGATTCCCTTTTTATTTCGTTTTTTCTCATTTTTTATAACGTTTTATTGGTGTTTACTCCCACTTTCCATCTGTTTTTCATCTTTTCTTCTCGTTTTCATTTTTTCTGTCCCGTATCTCCGGTTTCATTGTTCCGTTTGTCTTCGTTTCCTGTTCCGTGTTTTTTTATCTGCAGTCCTATTTTTTCTCATGCTTTCAACATGTTTTTGCTGATTTCTTTCTCGTTTTCAGTGAATTTTCTTCTCTTTTTCTTTTATTTTTCGTTTTTAGTTTTCGTATTATTCTAACGCTTTTCATCCCCTTACCTTCTCGTTTTTCGTCTGTCGTTTTCGTTGCATGAATATTCCCTCAATCCCTTTTTCATGTACGACTTCAGATTTGAATAAAATCTTGCTGCAGTTTGTGGATACAATCGGGCGAAAGATAGGGTGGTTCGCTCATTTTTTTCTAACTGTGTACTTTCACGACATCAAATGGAACTGAGTTTGGCACGGTCCTAAGCAATCTTGTTAAGACGAGAGGACTTTATCGCTTTTTCTGGTGTACTTCCCAAGCACAGATATCAAATTAGTATAAGTCTGAACGTCGCAAAGAATATTCGACCTGTTGGTTTTGTTGCAGTTTTTCTAAAAATAAAGTAGTTGAAATCACAAAAATCAGATGTTACTGCCTGTAGAGCAAGGCGGTCACAAAGAAAATGTATGGTAATATTTGACCTTGCAACTTTTCGTTAATTTCACAAATTAGGCCATTGCAAATCTTTTTTAAAGTTTTTGTCCCCCCGCCCTTCAAAATTGGCTCTAAAAATCGGGGAGCAAAAAAAATGGTTAAACTTGAGTAAAATTTTTTTGTATAAAATCAATTATCTGTGGGTTTTATAGCCTAAAGAACTCGAAAAACGAGTTAACGGAGTGGAGTGTTAACACTTCTACCACGAAACACAATTGGAAGTATAAATAATGTAGCTTCCAAAAACCGGCAAAAAATTTTTTTTCGATTTTGAGTTTATTTTGGAAGGTTTTTGCACAGAAAATAACAACGTATATATCTAAGGCAAGCATAAATTAGGGTTTCACGATTAAACTTCAAGCAAAAATTCCTAAAAATATTTTTTTTTATTTTTTGCCCCCCTGCCCCTCCCCCCTCCCTGCAGTTGTCTAGCACCGGAAGGACAAAAACTTTAAAAAATATTTGTAATGGCCTTAGTGATTGAAAAAGAATGTCCTAATAGAAATCACATAATTACTAAATCTTTCATGAATCGATCGGTATCTTAACTATTAAACGCAGAGCTATTAGCGTTCAAAATCTTTGATATTTTCGTGACGCTCGCATTTTGCGATTTTTTGAAATGACACCCTATCCCACACGTTGCCGTAAGACGTAGTTCTACGTCAAAAAAATTTACATTAAATTTTGCAGTAGGAATACTACCTATTCAATATTTTTTTTATTACGGATAATAAAATTTATGGTATGCTTATTGCAAAAGTGTCATAAATTCAAATTTTATTCATATTTTTCTTGTTTTTACGAAATGGAATTGGGCAGTTGGCATTAAAGTTGAGTCAACGAGAGTGCTATGGTCAATGTATATTAAGATTGAGCCGGCGAGAAGGCCATGACCAACATTCATGAAAATTGAGTCAAGATGAGTCTAAGGCCAATATTTTGAAACCGTTAATGTATTGGATAGATAGAATATCATAACCACTGTTGCCAATCGAGCGCAAAGTCTACGTTGTATACTCTCACGCCAGTGGCTAAGAGAAGCATAGCATTCAACGCTTTACGCCGCCCACGCAGGCGTAAAACAAACAGCCACCGTTGCTGTGTGCAGACATTCTGCTATCTACACACTCGCGCACGCACATCCTCACATCGTCTTCCTGCATAGTTTATTCCCGAGTCAAATAACTCCTGAGCATTCAGCTGCCCGTGAGACATAGATGCGCACTGGGATACAGGTTTGGCGTTACTTTTTCTTTTCTTCTTCATCTTCGCCCCCGATTTTACTCACAGGCGGAAGCGCGAGCGCTCGCGAGTAATCGGCATCAGCAGCTCGGGCAGCAACGACGAACTAAAGCGACGACCGTAGCTGTTAGCAAAAACTCGACGCAGTGCATGAATAAGTACGAGCGAAAGTCCGAAAGGGACGCTGACGCCGGCGCGTTTGTTAGGATGAGCACGCGTGTGTGAGAAAATTACACCACACGGCACGAGTGTGGGCTAATCATAACCAATGACTTCAGGAAAGTAAGGTTGATAGACGTACAACATCGATGACAAGTTATGGAGAATTTTAGGACAAGTAGTATTTTCTATTTAAAGTCGTCACTCGTCACATTACAAAACGGATAGCGATTTTCTTTGCAGGCTATATATGAGAGTTAAAGAACGTCAATATAACAAGAAAGAATAATCCGACGACTGCAGTAGCAATGTAAAGTATCTGTAATTGCTCTGAAATAATATATATATAGAATTGATCATTTTACGCATGGGTAGGATGTGGCATTCAAGTGCCAGAGTGAGCTGACTGCTTCCCACGTGAAATGAGAACGTCAGTCAATCAGTCGTGAGATGATGAACAAGCAAAACATCATACAGTGCACGGGCATTTATATTTAAACTTGTCTTGTGGTATCAAATTTACGGGAATGTTTCAGAGCATTTATTACAATCAGTAAATTGAAAATTTGAGTGACAAACATTTGCAATATGTTGAGCTTTTCCGAATTGAACCTGCATTGTTAGTCCTAGGTGAGCCCCTCGTTCGTGTAGGCACAGACCTTCATACTTTTTTCTCCCGTTTGCTTATTCTCCATTTTTTTTTTTAATTTCATCTCCCGCTTTCCCTCGCATTTTTCTTTTAACATGATAGTTTTTATTCTTTTCTCTCACACGGTTTCCCTCTTTTTGTTTTTCAGCCATACTCAGGAATAACAAAAATTGTCATCATAGAAATTTTGTCATTAAAAGATTAGAAATTTAAAAACAAGAAAAAAATTTCATGTGACAGAACATAATTTTCCGATTTTAAAATAAATTTTTACAGAGAAAGCAGGGCATGTGTCCCGGTGTGCTCAGCCTGCACACGCCAGTGATCCTGACCAATTTGTGCCTCACTCGTAAAATGTGCTGCTGCTGGGTAACAATACAAAGCATAATCACTTTTCATCTGGGTTGCAATATTAATTTTGCACTTCTATTTGGGTACAATTTTCAAAATGATTCATTATTCCAAATGATACGAAATTCACGATTATGCCCGCGATAAAATGTGAATTTCACTTTCAGGCGGCAACCATTTGGCAATGTCGCATAAATAACAAAATTATAAATTGCCGTCTACCAATTGTGACGGCTCTAATAAAGTTATTAATCGCCTATTTATTACGAGAAACAAGATTAACGGCACCCCCGGCGTTTCATTCGTATATCTCTGGGTGAAATTTTTCACAAAATGCAAATTACACCTTGTTGTTTGTATCCCCCAGTAGCCATGTCAGAAGCCACGACATTTCGACTGGATCGACTTGCGAGTAAACAGAAACCGTTAACATCCAATCATATCTCACCTTGAAAGAAGTGATTTTCCCAATTTGCCTCTATTGTACCGTTCGCCCCGCAGCTTTCCAAATGTATATTCACGCTCGTATCCTATAGGACTTAAATTTTGTCATTCGGATCACGTCCTTGCATAAAGAGCAACAAAAATTTGCTCGTTAAAGGTGGATTTCCAAGTATTCCCACCTAGCACGACGGCGGCGTTGGCTTCACGTGCTTTCTGCGTTGAAAAACATTATTGGAACTGGCCTCACCAACTGCTGATACGCCAGATATGGCTCATCTGTCTGCCCTAATCTCAAACACTCGTAACGCATGATAGAAGCTATGATGTGCGTATTGATTCGAATGTCACAACACACCCTACTGGGCGTACGCAAGTTTGGCTTGCATGGATTCCTGTGACGGAGAGCAACCCCGTGGGGGTAAAATTGGGAAAACTGTTCGTTGATATGGGTTCCAGCTACCAGACTGATAGTCACTTTTGTGCGAAGAATCCCTGCATGTTCTTTCATAAGTGCTGCCTTGTTCACGACGGGTTTCTACTGTGATATAAAAGCAATCAAATGTGGACAATTTTTTAGTGAATTTACGAGATAACAGAAACCTGTCGTAGCGGAGTCCACGTGCCAATACGCAGGGTGGAATATTGTTGAGTTTTGGCACCATTTCCTCACTGATATGCTCTAGATTTACATCATTCCCCTGTACGAAGCAGTATGGGAATACACTAAGTTCGTCAAGCTGTCATTTGCATACAATGATTCAATTTCAATGTCCCTTTGGACATTGATAGAAAGGCTAGACTAAACTTGAACTAATGTTCATAGGAAAGCCGAAAACTTCACGCAGCAGTATCCGTACAACAAAGAGCATAAATTGAATGAAAAATGTTTCCCGCGTGACATAGCAAAAGTATTGGTCATCAAAAGCATACGTTGGCTACACTCAAAATCAAGAAACAAAATTGGAAGTAGAATTATAAACCCTTAGCTTGAACTTAGCTCCACGTGGTTAATAAATCATAACTCAAAAAAATTATTTTCCAGTGTCATGAGGTAATCAGCATTCACATGTACTTTTCTTAGCATGCTATTTTGAGTGTACAGATGATATGGAATCTCTTTAAGTCGATTGCAAGAAGCTTGTCAGTTTACGACGACAAGCAACAGGCTCCAAGACCGGCATGGGTAAGATTGGGGCGATTGGGGTGAGACGCTGAACTTGATCAGCTGAATTTAGTAGATGTACAGTACAGTTAGCAGCTCTTCTTCATCTTCATTGACATTGGCAATAAAAAATATTCCTCTGTTTTCGCTGCCATCCGTCACTTTGTTAAGCTCTCAAGAACATTTAAAACGAGCAAGGATATTTTTCTGACCTACTCTACTTTACTTTTGTACTTACAGGTTTAATGACATAACGTAAACCGGAAATCTCTTTCTTGTGCTTGTGCTTTACGACCAGCACACTTCTGCTTAATTCACTCGAATAAAATTGTCTTCCACCATTATTCTTCAGTCGCGAGCCGGTCTTTTCACTGGCTTGTCCCTTTCTATCGCCATAATTGGATTACCATTGAACCGTTCTTGGTACCGTATGATATAGTAACTGTAAGCGCGATAGGACTACTTGTAGATTTGACAATAAAATATGTTTTGAAAAATTTTGAGCTGTTATTTGCTAATCACATGAAAAAAGTTACAAATGCAGCACGCTCTACAAGTTTTGTTTTAGTTTGAAATATTAAACTTGTGTATGTTTTTGTTATCTACTTCACTCTAGGTATTTTCTACATTTAGACATTTGTTCAAATTAGCATTTATAAACAATATTATATCATTTTCCAGTTTCTTTTAGAACCAAAATGCTATTTTGAACGCTAATAGCTCGAAAAATTCCGAACAACTTATGATGGTTTGATACAAATCTATGCATTGTTTTGCATCTATGCATAATTCAAATACTAATAGCTACTACACTACTGAACAAAACATAACCTAAAATCTTAAAAAATTAAGGAAAACCTGAAAAAATCCTACTAGAATTATGTGAATAATGTAAATCCGAAATCTGAGAAAAAAGAGAGCGCGAAGTTTTTTAACTAGAAGTTTTTTCGTCTGAGTGTGTCTGCGTTTTGGCACATATTAGCTTTTCAACCAAGAGTAATCGTTTCCAGGGTCTTTATTTAGTAAAGTGGAAGAGCATCTCTTGTAAATCTCTAACCTCTGCGTTACATTCATCTTCCACGCAGAGCAGTTGTTTATTACTTTTGTGTTGTCGATGGTCAGCGGATGGTAGTCGTTGAAGATATGCTCGGCCAATTTTGATCTAAAATGGTGTGTCAGACCATTTTCGGCATATCAACAGATGTTGGCTTTTGTTACCTCTGCCAAGTGTTCTTTATTATGTGTTTCCAGATTTCTTTTAGTCTGGCCAGTTTAAGCCTTTTCGCAATGTGGGCAACTGATTTCATAAATCCCGGATTTTTTATGGGAGCCTATTCTCACAGTCTCCTCACCTAAGTTTTTTAGGCGAGGTGACAATTTGCGATCCTCACAGTCACCTGGGTGACTGTACAAGTCAAACGGGGAGCCGTTGGGTGAGGTGAGGTGACTGTGAGAATAGGGCGCGTAAGAGAAGTAATGTGAGGTGACTGTGAGAATAGGGCCCATGTTCTTCAATCCGGTCTTTAGTTGATCCCAACTTACTTTTGAGCTGGTTGTTTCGGCTGGTGTAGAAGTTTTCCATCTGTTTCCATTTCATATGTGAAGTGTATGTCCCTGCGTGTGCCATTCGTGGCTGCTAGAATGGTTTCCAGTTCTTCTAGTTCCAGTTCTTCGCCGCCATCTTTTTGGGAGTACTTGGTTTTGTTCCAGTTTGCTTTCAAGGTTAGCCATGAATAGTTCACATAGGAACGGTGATAATGGATTGCCCACCGGTGCACCTTTCAACTGCTTATAGTAACTGTCTCTGAACGTAAAGAAGTTGTCATACATATACAAACGTGTCAGCTTTAAGTATCCTCCCACCTTTTTTCTCCATTCGTCCATGCAACGATGTTAAATTTGGACTCATCTACAAAAATAATATCTTACTGGGAAGATGTTTGGCTCAGATGGCTCAGATGGTCGTGTGTTGGAGTCTAGATTTCTTATTCAACGGCCTACTGGGATCAAACGTTACAATCTGGCATATGGTAACTAAATATATTAAATAATGTGCGTATGTTTCAAGCAGTGATCAATCTTCCAATTTCATTTTCTAGTGTATCGAACATTTTCAACAATTTCCAAAACCAAAACATTGATTCGCTTGAATGTTTTGGTTTTCCAATCAATCAATCCAATCAAGCGTTACAATCTAACATATGGTAACTATATACATTACTTAATGCAGGTATGTTGCATGCAGGGATCAAGCTTCAATTTCATTTTGAAGTGCATCGAACAGTTTCAACATTTTCGAAAACCAAAACATTCACTCGCTTGAATGTTTTGGTTTTCGCTTTCCATATTTACAACTTAAAGTAATAAAAAAAGAACTTTGCTAATTTTTTAACTTTGCTTTGGTTTTGGGTTTTGATTTCCATATTTACCACTTAAAGTAATAAAAAAAGAACTTTGCTAATTTTTTTTTAATTTTGTTGTGGTTTTGGTTTTCGCTTTCCATATTTACAACTTAAAGTAATCAAAAAAGAATTTTGCTAATTTTTTAACTTAGTGTTGGTTTTCGTTTTCGAATTCCATATTTACCACTTAAAGTAATAAAAAAAGAACTTAGCTATTTTTTTAAACGTTGTTTTGGTTTTCGATTTCTATATTTACGACTTAAAGTAATAAAAAAAGAACTGAGAACTGCTAATTTTTCAACTTGGTTAAAAAAAACTACGTTTTTGGTTACTTCGGATTCGATCAGAATTTTTTATCATCGATTGATCGATTAGAATTAATTTATTTCAAGTCGCTTTTGAAATAAATATTGATATTAACGAGTCTACAAATTATACCGTTTGAACGTTTAACCAGGACCAGTTTGATGTCCCGAAAGTAAACCATTATCGAAAAATATGCAACCAGCAAAGAACAGAAGTGGAATTCTGAACGATTCGGCGATCAAAACCGGTAACAGTCTTTTTGACGTAGGACTACGTCTTTGTTTACTATACTGGGACTGGGTAGCACTTTGTCAAAACGAAAATAGAAGTGTAACGTTTGAATGAAAGATTTCAAATGCTAATAACTAGTAAACTACTGAACGAAGCTGAACAATTTATATGTCGTTGGATAGATAAAATTACCAGCAATTTTATGGGTGGTAAGAGAGCAATTTTAGGGAGGGCGTAAGAGGAGGGGCTTCTATACAAATGAAACACAAATTTCCTCAAAACTCGAGAATTAATCAAGCAGATGAAACCAAATTTGGCAAGTGGGGGTTTTTGGAAGTAAGAATTTTTTCTATGGTGTACTGGGACCCTTTTCCCTGCTAAGAGGGGGGGCTCCCATACAAATGAAATACGAATTTCTTCATAACTCTAGAACTAATCAAGCAAATGGAACCAAATTTTGCAAGCCCTTTTAAATGACCCTTTTAAACGCCACTGGCGAGTTAAAGTAAGATTATTAAAATATGGCTGGTCATTCATTACTATTTCAACCTTTATGATGCACACAAGTGATTTTTAAAAGAAATCTCTATATCTCAATGGTTGCAGGCGTTGTACTTATGAACCCCCGTCCACGTATTATCAAAGCCACCAATGAAGAATTGAATCTGAATATTTCTTCTCTTTCAAACATTCACTTAAACAATGGCACTCACATATTCTTATGAACATACATATGCCAGAAATGCAGTTTACATTAGTCTATGATCTAATGATCTGATTTAGTCCTACGTCACCTTTTCGTACAACCTTTAGGGCTGTATACTTTGTAGTTTTTGTTTTTATTTTTCTTTGGGAAGGTTTTCGTGGAAAAAAGTGACTCGCTACCGCCAGGCTCGCTAGTATCTGTAGAAAGTAGCATGTATGTGTTTGGATTTCTACTTCCACTTCTGTTCTGTGCTACCAACGTTCGTTATTCACTAATTCGCGTTGACGAACGTAAGCTGCTGCCACCTCAAAAAGTTTACTGTAGCGGTGAAGCGGAATAGGAATTTCTTAAAGAGCGCAAGAGATCGAAACATTTTGGCAAATTTTCACCCACACGTACATACGGGCATTTCTATGAGTGTGCAAGAGATCGTTTAATGCCGTCAACGCGAATTTCGAAATGGTTGAAAAGTTTTTCTGTTTTGGTTAAAAATGGGTTAACATTACAGTGGATAGAAAGAAACCAAAGATACCCTGCAGCAGAAGAGAAATTCAATAATTTGAAGCAAGACAGCTAATTCCTCTTTTGGCAAAGACTGGTTACACCAGCTTACAGTTCTGAAATTTGCTTGCCATTCAAACACCCTCCTATTTTTCTTCGCATTTTTCATTTAATTTTCAATGAAGATCTGCTTCATTCAGCAGATTAGCTCCCACAGAGTAGATCTACATCTGTTAGACTCATTCAAGCCAACTTCGGCGGCGTTCGTAATCTGGCCAAGACCAAGACTGCAAAGTGTGTACACTTTGTTTTTCGTTTCTGTCAAAAGTCAAACAGTTCCACTTTTTGTGAATTTTGCCCTCAATTCAGCCTGTGGAAAGCCGGTACCCGCTGCTGTTGCCGGTGGCTGCTGTCTGCTCTGCGGCTGTATCTGTATCGATTTTCACCACCCCGGCTGGCTTGCTTTGGATTAGCGCTACCAAACTAGTGCTTCTTGAAATTTTAACAACTTTTTGCTTTGCTTCCTCTAGCTGTCTCCGGCAGCTGCTACAGCCAGACCAAATGGGACTATGAAAGCATTTTGAAAAATGAACTGAGAAAACGATACAGTTCATTTGCGTACTTGATAGCTAGTTGGTTTCTGCCCTTGGCGGCGGGCGTAAAGCATGTAAAAACCAGCTCCACGGATAAGTTTCCTGACTAATGGTGGAACTTTCAACATTGTTTCTAATTAGTTTGTTGTTCTATACTACGCTGGTATACTGAGAACCAAAAGTTACTAGGTGTAACGTTTGCGGCTGATAATCTGCTCGGAATGACTTGTGCATTCGAAAATAATGCTATTTGCTGAATTTGCGAAAATTTGATTCCATTTTTGGATACAAATCGGAACTATTCCAACTCAGATCAGATATCAGTGAATTATGGCACAAAGTAAATACCACTGAAAATGCACTACAAGATCGTATTTCCCAATCGGGATGAACCGTGTTTGCGCTGTGTGTCACATTCTAATTATTAGTCACAAATAAATCCATTCCAAATTGGAGTCAGTTCTGCTGAAAGCATGCTCGGAAGCATAGGCAAAGAACCGTGCGATGGGGCGTGGGTGATAAATGTGATACTAATTGAATTGGACATTTATAACACAATTCACGTCCGACGGCTGGCGGCTGCCTGCTGCCGGCCGGTGTCCATCCTAGCTCCTAGCAGGGCAGGAGAGTAAAACCGAATGTGTATATGATTTATTACCACAGTTCCAATGATGATGGTAGCGCCGGCAACTGAGTCAAGTCAACCGTTCATTACACCATGTATAGTGTGTGTTGTGATCCACGTTCAGTTCTCAGTGGTCAGCATGTCACTGTGTCAAAGCTCCTACGGAAGGGGGAGTTGACTCTGTTGAGGGCAGCAACAACATTGATGCGCTACTCTTCTCCAGCCTTATCCAGCGGCGGCGGCAGTTCAATAAAAATAAGCCGCTTACCTTGCGCCGATCGCGGTTAAACCGTAAATCACGTTTCGCGAATTACTGCCGTCGTGTGAGCCGATTGATGCAATTAATATGGGTTTATTTATGAATGGCGGTGGATTCTTCTTGATAAATTGCGTGTAACCGGCATGATTTCCCACCGCAAGCCAGTGAATGTTTAACCAAGGATACTCGTGTCCATGTCAACAAGGAAATTGAATCACAGGTTCAAACCGGCTGGCTTCTGAAAAAGACGTCCAATCGTTTTGGGACCAAAATCAATTTATTCTACGTTATTGTCTCCCGGAATTGATTACCTTGAGCTTCTTTCTATCTGTCTGTCTGTTTTTCAGACATTCGACAAAATGACACGATTCATCGGAATGTTCATCACGAAACAAAGCGCGGTCTATTTTTAGGTTGAAAATAATTACCTATCAAAATATTCGTCAGCTTTATGACCTTAGCAATCCCACTTAGAGTGAACCAACAATTGCAGGTTGAATCAAAAGCGAGGCCAAGTGAGCATAAATTTAAAAACCAGCTGTCAGGTAACAATTTACCTTTCCGACAGCCAAAGTTTCAGTGGAAGCAGTCATGCGTTTTCTTTTGAAAGTTCCAAAAAAAAGCTTCTCAACAATGCTTGTGAAAAACAAACTTGGGCAAACTTGAGTGAAATGTACCTCCGGGGTAAAATATTCATTTTTGTTGCATCTGATATTACTTGCTCACAATAGCACAAAAAACTATTGTTTGTACTTGTTTTTCTCCTTTGCTTTTGTTGTCATTTTATTCCATGCATCCCTTGCAATGACTTTTATTTTCTCAACCGGAAAACTATGCTACCCCTAAGGGAACTTGAGGGGGAGGGAGGGAAAAACTTGCATGACCGTAAGTAAAGACAAATACGCGCCCGTCGCTGATATACACACTTCTGGCCGGAAGTACCTTCTTGAGTTTCATTTCTACGCTGCTTTCACCCTATCAAACGGATTCTTTATTTGCAGTCCTCGAAAAAAAACTCACTCTAGCGAAAAATGTTGTCGAGTGTAGCAAGTTTATTCTTCTTTCAGCAAGTTAGTGTACACACTAACATACGGCATGTGCCATGCATGGGTAATAAGGTGAAATGTTTGCAATTCGTCACAATTCGTTCTGTTTAGGTACACCGTCAACCGGGAGCTGCTGCTTCCAAATAGTAACAGCTTCCGGCTAACCGAAGCACCTAGTAGCGCAATGGTGGATGTTTATGCAAGTTAGCTTATTTCGCATGATAATGCAATACAAACATGTGCCGTATTTTCATTTCACAATGCAACAAACGGGGCTGACAGTGTATGTCGGCGATGATTTATAATTAGCGCTTTTGGCTCTTGAATGAGTTACACAATTCATGTGAATGAAGTACAAACTGCGAATGTTTAGTTTACTAACATAAAAAAGATAAAAAGGTCAAATAATCATTACCAAACAGAGCAGTTATTATGGTGCATGCTGTTGAATCACCAATCAAATTGTTAATTTTAAGGTTGTTACATTATAATAAACTTCTCTGATCATGGTAAGACGAAACAAGAGCAAAACAAAATGTACTTAACAACCAAGTTGTTCCCCACAACGACAGAACTTGCTCGTAACTATTTCCCAATATGCAAGACGGAAAGATGGCAGCTAAAGAACAGACCAGAATCGGAAATGCTCAAACCACAACCAGCTAACATTTACAGTTTCCATGCTAGCTAGTTCATCCCGAAATACTCCGCCACTTCAATCCTTAAAACTTTATATGTATGACCGTTAGTTGCTTTCATTGAGATCGGTGCTTTTATGTTTGAGTGTGGTTCTGAACTTCTCTCGTTTTTGAACTAAAAGCATTCCTGTAAGCATTCGTCGTTAAAACGTAACTATTCTTTCATAGTTCGATTCTGCAATCAAATGCCCGTATTTGCGTTTTAATGCCACTTATAAGATCTATCTTAAAAATTCAGGATCTTAACAATATTTAGGAATGTTCCGGTTTCATAAAGGACCATAAAACCAGAATTAATTTTAATCTTTTGCATTTCTGGTCTATTTGAGTAATGGATTAAAACTCTCTGGCATACCATTTACACACACTCGTTTCAAGAAGTCCTTCGACTAATGGCATAAAGTCAAATCCTATCAGAAAATCGTAAAACATTTGTGTAAAACGGAAGAGGATGCTTTAATGATATTTCTGCTACACCTGCCCGTTGACAATTGCAGTTGTCACACGAGTGTGGTGCTTCTTTTTGCACGCGAACAAATCGCTAGTCATATCATGATTTTCTTGCCGAAAACTTTGATAGTTTTTGCTTCCTGAAGCACGTTCGACTTGTTTCCCACAGTGATATATCCGGTTACCTACCGGAATTCGGCTGAAAGTTAAGCGGAAACGATTCAACGGTCCTAAAATGTTTTATGATGTGGAAAACTGTAGATTGTGCGAGCCCTAACCTATTCCGATATGAAAAAGTTTCGGTACATAATGGTTTCGCACACATGCCGTTCTTAACATTTTTTGCAATTGTTCTTCCATTGTAACTATTGTGCAACTGTCAGTGAAGTTTAGTCAATAAAACTTTCGTATAGCGTAAACAATACGTACTGAACTTCATTCATTCAAATATTGAAAGAATTCAACTCAATTGGTAAAAAATTACAGCCGATTGCAAGCGATGTAATTTTACTCTGAACATCTTCTATATTTATTTTGGATCAATGTTAATGAATTTAAACATGTTCTTAATTTTTACTTTGCATTCAAACGTTTGTTGATCTACTTCTAAATGTTTTTCGATTTGTTCAAATATTTTTCACCATTTTACAGTGTTCAAATGTTTAAATCATGATTTAAATTCCATGTTTTATGCGAATTAAAGGTTGAACGGAAAATAATCGGACATAAAAAACTTTTTAGAGTGAAATAAAACGTAGAGGAGTTGTGTAGCCGCAAGCAGGGCCGAAGACGTCGCCTTCAATTACAACTCTTCACTCAACTGTTTCAACTGAAGCAGCACCGTTTCGCTTCAAAACTGGCTTCAATCGGTGTCAGTAAAACCGATTTCGCTTCATCGTGACGATCGCTTTTAAAGTTTCATTCGTACTTTTCTATCAAATATTTAGTAGAAAGCCAATAACTTCGTCAAATCGTTGTAGAGCATCCCATACCGCGAATTAGGGATAACTGTACAGTTCAACATTCAATTAACTCATGAACGAATAGACAAGACTTTCACCTCGAGCATACATTATCGATTCTCAAAGCGCTTATGACACTGCCGTCGTTGTTGTTGAATATTCCGTTCCGCGGTTTGCCGCTGCTCCCAGCCAGCACCAACTCGTATGTCATTGTACGAAAGATATCGTAAATATCTCCTAAAGAGACCAGAATCATAAATGAAGCCTAATAAAGCGCACACAAGTCGATATTCAATCGTTTATAATAATAGTAGCTGACAAACATACGACTTTCAGCATAAAGTTGTATAGCTGTATGGAGCTGGTCGTGCTTAATCTGATCTTATCATATAGAAATACTATAAGCGGATCGCTTATAAAAAACTACAAAAACTTTTTTATGCAACGTAAGAACCAGTAACTCAATATTTAGTGAACGGGACACAACACTAATAGTTCTTACAAAACGGATCGCTTATAATTATCCCTAAGTGCGTATATCGCCTCCGAAATGAAACTGATAAGCGAGCTTTGCGCGTCGAATACGATTTTGTTGGATACATACCGGTATGTAATTCTCAATTGTAACCCTAATATACGTATAAAAATGCTAGCTGGGCTGAGTCTTATGGTGGGGCTGCCATCTTAGCTTTAATGTCAAAACACCACGTTGATTCAACTACCCGAACTGGACCGGACACTGTCGTAAACCGCTTCAAACCTGGAATACAGGTTGAAGAAACGTCAAGCCGTCAAGGGCCGCCAAGGGTGTAAACAAATGAATTTGTTCTTACAACAAATACCTACTGTAATTCTAACGCTATACAGTGAAATTTTAAAACATTTTGCTCATTCTATATAGGTATATATTAAAACAAGCATGAGTTTGTTTGTATGTTCCGCCAGAACTCCAGAACGCTTTGATCATTCTCCACCAAACTTGACACACATGTCCCTTAACATAGGGCAACCAGCACTAGGGAATTGACGAAAGGGTGAGGGTTCCTAACAAGCAGCGAGGCCATAACTGCGAAACGACTGGGCAGTTCCTCATCAAAATTGGCACACATGTTACTTGACATAAGGGAATCACCACTGTGGGCTTAAGGGAGAAGGGAAGAGGGTGCTCTAGCCAGGAGGGGAGGACCAAATAAATAAAACGGGTTGCGTTGATCTTGTATTTAGCTTTAGACCGATTGCGTTTGTGCAAGCGACTGTGAAAAAAGAGACGGATTTCCACCGAAGAAGAATATATAGAAATAGAGCTTTATTTCGCTTCCGTTTTAGGGAGAGCAAACCGCTGCACAATTGGTTACGTCAGGGGTTCCCAACCTTTTTTGGTTCGCGAACCCCCTGCCAGAATTCCCTATACTATTCGACAGCGAACTAAATTGTTGGCGAACCCCCGGGGGTTCGCGAAGTCCCATTTGGGAAACGCTGGGCTACGTGACAGAAAAGGGAGCTGACTGGGAAGGAGCCGATAAGGGACGGACCATGAGGAGCGTGAGAATGAATATATGTTCCACCATATCTCCGGAACGTCTGGACGGTTCTTTATCAAACGTCGCACAATGGACTCGTAATCCCAATTAATTGAAGCCACTAGTTTAGAATCTTACAAGATACCTATTCTTCTTCTTCTTCTTCAGCACAGAGCCGTGGTGGCTCGTGCTGTTTCAAGCACTCGTCTCCATTCAACTCGGTCTTGGGCCACTCGTCGCCAATTTCCTAGTCCTCTCAGAAGTCGCAAATCGCTTTCGACCTGGTCGAGCCATCGTGCACGTTGGGCCCCCCTGTTTCTGGTGCCGGTGAGGTTGTTGAAGAGGACTATTTTCGTCGCACTGTCGTCCGGCATCCTTACGACGTGTCCGACCCACCGTAGCCTACTAACTTTCGCTAGATGTACGATGGAAGTCTTCCCAATCAGTGCCTGTAGCTCGTGATTCATACGCCTACGTCACTCTCCGCTTTCAGTTTGTACTTCGCCAAATATCGTCCGCAGCACTTTCCGCTCGAGCACTGCAAGGACGCGTAAGTCCTCCGTGAGTCACGGCCTCAAGTCCATTGAGAACTACTGGTCTAATAAGGGGTTTGTACATTTTTAGCTTCGTGCGGTGGCGTACGCTTTCTGATTGTAACGTTTTACGAAGGACAAAGTAGGTCCGATTTCCCGCTTGGATGCGCCGCTGGATCTCCTTACTATTGTTGTTGTCCGCGGTCACCAGCGATCCCAAATACACGAACTCCTCTACCACTTCTAGTTCGTCGCCGTCAACGGTTGCCGTCCGTGGGAGACGCGCGTTTCTTTTCTTTGAGTCTCTTCCTTTCATGTATTTGGTCTTCGACGCATTTATTTTTAGCCCAATTGCCTCCGCCGTCGCAAAGTTCCTGGCTATGATAACGAAGTCATCTTCAAAGCCTATAAGTTGGCTACCCTTGGTAAAAATCGTGCCTCTCGTTTCGATGCCCGCTCGTCGGATCACCCCCACAAGAGCGATGTTGAACAGCACGCAGGATAAACCGTCACTTTGTCTTAATCCTCGCCGCGTCTCGAAGGGACTCGAAAGTGTCCCAGAGATGCGTACGAAACACATCACTCGATCCAATGTAGTCTTGTCAGTTTGTCCGGAAAACCGTGTTCGTGCATTATCTGCCATAGCTTGTCTCGATGAACTCTATCGTATACTGCTTTGAAATCAATAAAGATGTGATACGTGGGCACGTTGTACTCACGACATTTCTGCAAGATCTGTCGGATAGTAAAAATTTGGTCCGTATTTGCGCAAGCCCCCATGAAACCCGCCTGATTATTCCCTACGAAACCTTGTGCTATCGGTGACAACCGGCGTAACAGGATCTGGAAGAGTACCTTGTAGGCGGCGTTTACCAGCGTAATATCTCGAAAGTTGCAGCAGTCTAGTCGATCACCCTTTTTGTAGATGGGACAAACCACTCCTTCCATCCATTCCTCCGGTAGCTTTTCCTCCTTCCAAATCCTCGAAATAACCCAGTGTAGAGCCTTTGCTAGCGTTTCTCCGCCATGTTTATAAAGCTCTGCCGGTAGGCAGTCCTTCCCAGCGGCTTTATTGGTCTTCAGCAGCCCGATTTCTCGTTTGACTTCTTGGAGATCAGGTGCTAGGACATTACTATTTTCCATGGCCATGGCTCCTAGGTTAATTATCGTTCCACCTCCTTCTGCGACTTCGGCATTGAGGTGTTCATCGAAGAACTGCTTCTATCTGTCGACCACCTCGCGCTCGTTTGTTATTAGATTCCCTGCTTCGTTCCTACACATGTCAGGTTTCGGTGTGTAGCCCTTCCGAGTTTGGTTCACCTTCTCATAAAACTTGCGCGTGTCATTAGCTCGGAATAGTTGTTCTATTTCTTCATGATCTCTGTCTTCCGAGCTTTGGCGCTTTTTCCTCCTCAGCTTCGTGGTCAACTGGTTCCTAGCTCGTCGGTATTTGGCCAGGTTCTCTCTAGTGGCAATACTTAGATAATTTTTCCAAGCAGTTTTTCTGCCTTTGAAAAAAAGCACCTTTGAAGCACCTAACTCGGAAGCACCTCGGAAGAAGGCAGTGCCTCATTCAGTACTCGTACGTAGTTCTCGGCAGCTTGCGGGTTATCTAGCTGCCTGATGTTCAGCCGAGGAGGGCGACTTTGACGTGTCCGGTATACGGTGGACAGCTTTGAGCGCACATGTACTGTTACTAGGTAATGGTCAGAATCAATATCCGCACCCCGTCGGTCGGGAGCGTACGTTCGTGACGTTAAAAAAATCGGCCCTCTATGAGAACGTGGTCAATTTGGTTCATTGTACGTTGGTCAGGTGATCTCCAGGTGGCTTTGCCATATCCTTGCGCGGGAAAAAGGTGCTTCGGATCATCAGACCTCGGGAAGCTGCGAAGTTTATACATCGTTGGCCGTTATCGTTCGTGTCGGTGTGCAGGCTATGGGGTCCTACCACCGGTCTATACATTTCTTCTCTACCGACCTGGGCGTTCATATCCCCGATGACGATCTTGTGGGACATGTGACGAGCAGCTGTCGTACGTTGCCTCCAGCCTCGCGTAGAACGCTTCTTTCTCATCGTCGGGTCTACCTTCATGTGGGCAGTGCACGTTAATGATGCTATAATTGTAGAAACTTTATCCTCAATACACACATTTTCTCGTTGATCGCCTTCCAATCTATCACGCGATCCTGCATTCCGCCCAACACTACAAAGCCCGTTTCCAGTTCGTTGGTAGTGCCAGCGCTCTGCTAAAACTGGGCCTTTCCGCCTCGGATCTTCCAAACCTTCTCTCCTTTGCGACAAATTTCCTGCAGAGCTACGATGCCGAGTTTACGGGGTTCAAGCTATTCAATCAGCACCCGCTCGCAACCTGCGAAATTTAGCGATCTGCAGTTCCAAATACCGAGTCTCCATTCGTCGTCCTTGTTGCGTCACCTAGGTCGATGCTGAATATTCCGCTCCGAATTTGCTTGAATTTTGAAACTGCTGTAATTTAATTTAGATGTGTAGCCGTACTGGGGCAACACTACCGAGTCTCGCGATGGAGCTGCCATCTTATAGTGCCGAGACTCACTATACCTCATTCCCGGTTAGTATACGACCTTAGTTTCCACCGGGGTTGGTTACAATTTTTCTTAAGAAAAAAAAAGCTATTGGACGTATTCAAAAAAACAAAATTTTTTGTCACCCTAATAGGTGAATTTATGATCACCCTAATAGTGTAAGAAGATGTGTTATATTTTATCGATAAACTTCTTTAAAGACGCTACCGTTGAAAAAATTCGCATTTTCTTCGCAATAGCAAGTGAGCGTTTTTTTTATAGGAGAGAAACAGGCAAAATGGACCGTTTGTGAACGGTACGAAATCGATGACATTCAACTCTCCTGTTGTTTTTCAAAATGAATTGGTAATATTCGAGTTTATACCCCGGTCTTTGCATTAGTTTTAATAGTTTTAATTAAGTTTTATTTAGGGATTACAAACTCGTTTTTGCCCATTGGGCGTCGTTTGTCAAACACATGTTGTTTGACATATTTAAAAGAATCAGCGCAGGGGCGTTCACAAAAGAGGGAGGTCGTTTAACAAAAGGGGGGGAGGAAGGTTCAAATGGGTAAAGATGTGCGTTTCTCTTGCATTTGGAACGATAGCAGTTGTACAAGTGGTTGGATTTCTGAAAGGGGTGATTAGGCCGAGAAGAAGACAACAAGACAACAGGAGGGAAACTAACAAAAGAAGTGGACACGTTCAAATGAAAAACATAGGTTTTGTTTCTTGCATTATGAGAACTTTCGTTACAATAACAAATGTATACAAGTAACAAAGAGGTCCCCAGTAAGATCGGGCAATCAGCTAGTAAATAAATATATGGCAACATGTTTTGTGTGTCTGGATTTCATCATTTTCAATCTTTATTTTTATCGAATTTAAATGAAAGATTCTATTAGTTGTAGAATATATGTGGGGATCGGCAGCCCAAGTAGCACACGTTGTCACAATTGAGTCGCAGCGGCTGATATGCGACAAATTTAAATGTAAAACTTCGGTTACAGTAACCTAAAATATAACAGTTGTGTAACCGAAATAGCGCAACTTATGTAACTAAATCTGGTTGCATTAACAGTTACTCAATAACCAATATGTAACATGTATAGTTACAAAATGGTTACTATTGAAGTTACACATAAACTGTAAATTGACTTTCAATTGGTGGCAAATTAGTTATCTTGTAACTTTTATTGCATAGCGAAAATGTAGCAGGTTTATTATTTCAATCTATGGCTGTCAACGTCAAGCAGTAAATTTAACTGTTGAATATAGAAGAGTGTATAAATTATTATTTCAACACAAATTTTAATGCAGTTTCAAATTTATGGTGAAATGCATGATTCTAGCTTTGAAAAATTCACGCGCTCTTATTTAATATAGCTTTTCGTTACTTACTTCTTTGAAAAATTGATGTTTTGTAAATCAAATATAAAAATTTAAATTTTAATTTTTTGATTTTTTAAATTTATTCTTAGCAATAATGAATTAGTGGAGCATTTACCTAGAAACCATTAAAAATCAAGTTGTTTTCGCTATCACTTCTATCACAGTAAAATTCATAGCCATTTTGCCTTTGGTTCTAACTACTACACCATCGTCCTTGAAGTTTTGTATCGTTTTCGGCATATTGCATGAAATGATTTTAAGCAGCCATTGTTCATTGTTCACATTGTTGATATCGGGAAAAGGTATTTTTAGTGATTGTTGTGAAAAGAAAGTGTTAATTTAATATCAAAGAATAGTTTCAGTTTGAATAAAACAGTTACCACCAGTGTTAATCATAGAAGGTTACATTTCAGTTACATTCTAGTTGTACGTAACCTTAGCCTTCGACCTGGTTACGGTATCGGTTATACGGTAACCAATATTAAATCTGTTGTAGTCACTTATTTCTTATGTCGTCATTTCTAAGTTACACTGTAACCTATTTTCATTGCCGGTTTCGTTTCGATGTAACTTGATCGTTTTGACGTTTGAGAATAATCATCATTTGTTTACTTAATACCAATGTCTGGGCGGAGAAGATTCCAAGTACCATCAATTAAGTAAATAAACGCATTTACAAGAGCATTTCACAACCCGTGTACCAATTGTTTATCTTTACCATTAGCAATATTCTTCAGGTCTAGTTTTTCCTTAATCCGTTGTGTTTACAAGGAACAGTGAACAAATTGTTGCGAAAATGTTACTAGCCGACTTTTTTTGACTTCGTAACTGCTCGTAACGGAAAATTAACTGTTTTGCGACCAGCAAGTTGATGACAGTTTGGAAAAAGGTTTCATTTGTGTCACTTGATAACTATTTGGTAACTCGTAACTGAAAGGTGACTGTTTTGCGACGACCAAGTTGTTGACAGTTCGAAAAAAAGGTTTCAATTTGGTCATTTGGTAATTACCTGGTAACTTTTTGAGATTTTTGTCACTAGAAAACTAAAAAGTAACTATTTTTAATTTTATGTAACCTAACTCGTTACAAGTTTCCTAAATGTAACTGCTGTGCAACCTTTTTGTATTTTTTTATTTTTATGATTAGTTACAAGTGCTACTTGGGAGGGATGGTTCGATCACTTCGACTCAATTATGATTCATTTGACAGCACAGTCTCAGCCGAACAAAATTTAACCAAATTAGGATATTGTCGTTATCGTCGAGCCACTGTTATGGTTGGGCCATCACGATTTTACATTTTACAGTTTTAGTAAATCATGAGTTACTATCTATGATACAACCATTGTAAAACTTCTTACTGTGATAGCTAACTTTTCACAATATTGTTTCAATCGTGTATTCAAAACACCCGTACTGAATTCAGTGACTAAATCTTACAAAAAAAGTTTTCCAGGCGCAATGAACTTTTCTTCAAGAAATGATTCATGAAACGCAATTATCGAGATAAATTTTGAAAATATATGAGATGCGTTGTGCTGCACACGAAGTCTATAGAAAAATCCACCTCAGTAAGGTGTTTGGCAAGGCTACGGTGAAATACTAAAAAAGTGCTATTTGTAAAGGTCGGGCCACTTGAGTAGTCATGGTTGGGCCACCATAATTTTAAGCGCAGAAGCGCATTAATCGCTAGAGAATGTCAGTCACGTAAAATGTGATGAAATTAAGCAAAATTAATACGATAAAAACCTAGATTTTTGTTGTTTTTTAATTGTAGTTGTATACTTCGGAAAAGGCGATTGTAGCAATATTTATTTTACAAAATCGCCAAAATTTCGCAAAAATGCAATTAAAAATAGGGTATTTGTACCTATATGAGCCGTTGTTCACGGAATTAATTCTTTTCATGTCTCTATATATAATTTCAATACATATGTCTTAGATTTTCTGCGGCGGCCCAACCTGTACAACATGGCCCAACTATGACAACATTTTTGTCTTCATGTAAATGCCTATAACTTTTTTATTTTTCAAGGAATCAGTTCAAAACTTTCAGGAAATATACCTTATTCTTGGACCTTTGCAACGATGTATTTAGACTTCAAAAATTCCTTTTGAAACGAAAGTTATGGGCGAATTCCAAAACGTGGCCCAACCACGACAACACTCCCCTATGTATGGGCCATTTGTAGAACTAGTTTTCTACAATTTTTTTGAATAAAGTGTGCTGTAGTCATCGAGCACTATTCATGATTGTGTGATTTTTTGCCCGAACAGGAATGAGTTGTCTTCCAGGAAAAGAGAGCGACTTGCTTTGAAGAAACAACTATTTTGTATGAATTTTTATCAATTGTTTCCCTATTATACCATATAAGACTAATTTAAATAATGTATGCCTAAGTTGAAACTAAACATTATGTCGCAATTAACATTGTCAACATTATTAAAATATAAATATCTATTTCCTTTCATTACAGCTAACAAAAAAGGACTACAAACTGTCAAATCGCAACCAAACTATTGAAATAATAACCAAATCAATTATTCAATTGAATAAAGGATAAAAATAAAACTGAATAGATCTAATGCGGAAGGACATCAAAATAAATAATCAGTAACGGTGTATAGTAGAACTTTTTCGTACAAAAAGCAAATGTAAATTGTAGATAACGAACAAATTTTAAATGAAAATTTACTGAAAACTCACATTGCTGGTTTCATACTGACTGTAGAAATAGGCTGCGGTAGAAAAACCGCAGTAAAGTAGCCAAAAATCACAGTTTTCCCGTACCTATAAGAAAATTCTCCGCAGCAAAATGACTTCGTCTACAACGACCGATGCGACCGTCGATATGCTGGCGCAGAAGCGACTTGAATGCTTGGATTCCCTCAACGAAACAGTCGAGACTTCCACCAGAACTGGTAAGAAGTTAAAGTATTCCACCAATGCTATCATAATAGTAATCACTGTCTTTCTCAAACTCAAGAATAAATTAAAACTCTACCTATTTTCATTTTTTTTTTCATCTTACTCCCACTTCAATTCTGATTAACGTAGCTTTCAGATTTTCATCGTTTCCTGACCATATCAATTGACATTACGCATTAAATTCACATTTGATATTAATTGCAATTTATGTCATGTACCGTATCGTCACCCTCGTTAATAACATAACTGCATAACGCCCTTCAATACCTGTTTGAATAATTTAAATAATTTAAAATTGTCCCTTCCAACCTGCGAGAAAATCAAAATGCAAGCTCGTTATCAACTTCTTCGAAACGATGCAGTAATGAACGTAGTTTGTGCACATCGAAAACCAGAAAATCTTGATAATTTCCGCCAATTAGCATGTTACATTGCACCACGACAGTACAAGCACCGTGACTGCCTGCGGCGGCGACCGCCAACTTTTCAAACAGTTTTCACTAATTACAAACTCGAACAATTCCCCCACATGTACCTACTAATTGTGCGCTCGTTTAAAACTTGCTCCTTTCTTGCAGGGCTCTTCTGCCGGGGAACCTGGGACGGTTGGCTGTGCTGGCCGGATACGACAGCAGGCACTTCGGCGTATGCACTGTGTCCGCATTTCATCACCGGATTCGATCCTAACAGTAAAACAATCCCCACCTAACCCCTTCTCACACTCGTGCGAAAAACTAACCGAAACTTGCTCTTGGCCGCATTTTGCAGGATTTGCACACAAAGTTTGTGACGAGCACGGCGAATGGTTCCGGCATCCGTTGACGAACAAAACCTGGTCCAACTACACAACCTGCATAAATTTTGATGATTTCGAGGTAGGTAGTGCAGGCTGACCCCGTGGCAGCCATCAGCTGGAAACACAGCATTTCCGCCTGGCTTGCAGGCTTAATGGGTGAAAATCATTTCCGTAAGACTTTCATTATTGCTAAACTGTTTTTCCTTTTTCCTGTCGGTACTGTGGGCCGTTCCGTTACGCTGCGGCAATTGAAACTGCCAATGTCACGTCACGCCAACAGTGGAGGCAGCAGGTGAGAACGATATACGAAACAGGATACTCTATATCGTTGATTGCCTTGATCCTATCGCTCGGTATTTTAAGTTACTTTAGGTAAGTGTTCGCACTGTTCGTTACTGTTAGTATTTAATCCTATTCCTTTGCTCGGTTCCGTATTTCAAATCAATTTACCTACTTCACGGTACAAGTAATTTAAAAGCAAATCTCAAATTAAAATCTATACACCAGGGAAAATTTCTGTAAAATCTAAAATCTATTTCATTCCAAAAACGCCGCCAATCAATCAATTTTAAACCCAACGGTACGGTTTGTCTGTTTTCATTTAGTCTGTCTAGTGGATTATGAATGAAGACGGCTGTCGCATTTTGCGACCTTGATTGGGTCGGAAATAAATCCCTTATCCGACAGGACACAGATAGTTACGGCAGCGTACACATGTTCACTCGCTTGACATAAATTTTCCACACCAAAACGGTCACATTCTTCTAACGCTTTTTCTCTTTCTTTCCGTTTCCGATTTAAGATCACTAAAATGTGCTCGGATAACGCTACATATGAACCTGTTTGCGTCGTTTGCCACAAATAATACGCTTTGGCTGCTTTGGTACCGGATGGTGCTGGCAGACCCGGACGTTTTGAGAGACAATGGGGTAAGTTTTTGCGGAAAAGTGACACCTTTTTTCACCACATTTAAAAACAGATTGTAACGGGAGCAAAATATACGCAAATATGTGCTCGTTGTAAGAAATCATGCTGAATTTATGGACATTTTTTACTTTCAATCTCGTTTTCATTCCCAATATTTCAACTCTCAACGAAGAATTTTCAATTTCAAAAGTGTGATATTTCGATATGTATGTTCATTGTCTTCTAAAAATATTTTGCTTAGGGTTCTAAAAAGCTTAAAAATACATCTCAATTACTCACTCACTCACTGCTGGAAAGCAAGAAACAAAAACAACGCAAGATCCTGGTTAGCACCATTATTAAAACTCTTATTAACGAACAAGGATAAATTCATATAATCTGCAAAGCGAAACTGACCCGTCGTGTTCCATCGCGCGATCACAAGCGCATCGCGTTACACCCCCGCCCCGCCGGTCTGCTTGGTGCCAACCGCAAGACTACCATGGCGTACGGCCATTCATCAATGTTCTCTCCTAGGGTTTCATTTAATCCACCATCCCCATTAGAAATAAAATCCATCTTTAACTTTATCTCCCTTCCGTCGTTTTCGTTTTCACCGCAGACGCCGTGCATCGGGCTGCATCTGGTGCTGCACTACTTCTTGCTGACCAACTACGCTTGGATGCTGTGCGAAGGATTTTATCTGCATACGGTGCTGGTGTCGGCGTTTGTGTCGGAGAAAAAACTGGTCCAGTGGCTCGTCGTGCTCGGATGGGCCGCGCCAGCCATCGTGATTACAGTGTACGGGCTTCTGCGGGCCCACGCTAGCCCGCCGGACGACAGGATACAGTACGTATTCAATAAACAACCAGCCGTCGAGTGAGCGGTCGAGTGACGGGACGGAACGATGTTTCTACCGTTTATTTACTTTGCTTCAAAGAGCCTTTCCAGATCGTAGTTTATCTTCCTCATAGAACGATACTTCGACGTCAATCGGCGGCGGTCGGTGATTTATTTGCAAGCTTTTGCGAATGAAAGCGACCCAATCAAAATGACGTCTATTCTGTCCTTGTTACCTGTTCGTATTGTTCCGTTTTGTTTTCTTTAGTTGTGAAAAGTTGAACGTTCATCTGCTAGTCCGGTTTTAAATTGTGATAAAATACACTTCTAGTTTCGATTTACATTGCTGCCTATCTTGCAGATGCTGGATGAATGAAAGCACCTATGCGAACGTTTTAGTAGCACCGGTGTGTATCTCGATGCTTTTGAATTTGCTGTTTCTCTGCAACATCGTGCGAGTGGTGCTGCTAAAGTTGAAAGCCCCGGCAGGACCTCAGGGAACGGGACCATCCAGAACGATCCTGCAAGCGTTTCGGTAGGTTTTCGGAGCCAGACACGTTATGTGCAGGCAGTACGAGTAATCGTTCGTATTTTAAGCAAACAAAAACTCCAATCTAAAGTGCCTGGTTAGAAAAATAATTATCAGTCTCAATCATTTTTATTTACTTACTCTTCTGAAATTTCCTCTCGTTGCAGAGCTACTCTGTTACTCGTTCCACTGCTCGGCCTACAGTACATGCTGACTCCTTTCCGGCCAGATCCCGGGCACCCATACGAACGGACATACGAAACGATATCAGCATTCACGGCATCATTCCAGGTAGGTTATCACAGCTAGGATGACAAATCCAACGTTTGAACCTGTTTGAACCTTTCACAAAATTCTAGTGGTCGTAGCCAACGCCAACTGAGACTTGAACAAATTTATTTTTCTAGGGACTCTTCGTTGCGGTTCTATTCTGCTTTTTCAACGGAGAAGTTATCGCACAAGTCAAGCGAAAATGGCGAACCGTTTTCCTGCGGACCCGAACCAATTCCTACACGGCAACGCAAGTATCCGTAAGTAAATCCCTTATCAAAGACGCCAGGCGGCAGTGAGTTCGTCGTCTTCGATGAGTGAATATCCTCCGGAAAATCCGTTTATGCTAAACACACCGCGTACATCGTAAAATATATGAGCCGTTATGCAAAAGGAATGTACGCAGGCAAACGACAAACATATTGTATAGTAAACAGCAACTCAATCAAGCAAGACGAACTCGCAGCCCTCCGGCGTCAATTTGCGGAAATTCGCCCCTCGCTTGTAACCCGCAACTACCTACACACTACCACCTTTGCCGTCCCAACACCCCCCATCTAACCTGTTCATTCAACCTTGCTCCCCGGTTGTATACGTACGTGTATTGTTGTACCGTTCAATGTAAATTCAAAACCGTCTCACGCCTTATTTTCTCATCTTTGTTTTCGGTGTTTGACCACAAAATTTATCAACCAAACAACCAATCAACACAAAAAACAACCCCTCACCCTGGCTGACCGTCAACCGAAACGAGAAGCGAAAGATTCGAAATCCCTCCATTATGACTGTAACTAGTACCTACTGCTAATGACCCTTTCGTGTACAAAATAAGATCAAAAAGTTCCCCGTTACCTACAAAACAGAATTCTAGTGCCGTCGTTTCAGTTGTGTAATTAGGATTTTTGTAACATACATTAGCAATTACTGGAATAAATAGAAGAAATCCTTCCGAACGACTTTTTATTTGTAGATGTGCTTCCTTCTTTCATTCATTGTTGAGTGTATATTCTTCCACTGTTGAATGAACCTTATACTAACCGCCAAGTTGAGACCCCAAAAAATGTAGTTGAACTGTTACCTCCTGTAAAAAGTTTGGATTTTTCCTTATCCATCTTTTTCTACACATCAAATCTTGATAATTTTTAGGATACATGGACAGAAATATGAACCACAACCGACGCTTGTGTGAATGATTCGGGAAGTAACAGCGGCTAGGCAATGTATTCGTTTTAAAAGTGTTTGAATGTTTAAATAAAAAGCCCCTACGAGTTCAAATAACCGTTCAATTACGATCGATAAAAGTTCAATTTTTCATGCATCATCAAACCAACACCGAATAAAGACGGTATTGACAAGTTTATTGTAATTGTTGTTGTCTTTCTAAAAATCTATGACTTTCTGAGCTGTTTAAGAAATAAAATCTTTTTAATTTTTATAAGCAACTAGCTGACCCGACAAACTTCGTATTGCCACAAATTAAACTATGTTGTACATAAATCCTGAATCTCGGATGACCTTTATCACAATCTCGAGTTTTGCAAGTTTCTGACGAGTTCATGGGTGTTTTAATATACAAATTATCTTCACAGTAAAGTAGAAAACAACTCCCCCCATTGCTTAGCCTGATAAAATAAAGCTGATAGCATTTAAATATTCGCCGTCATTACAAACCGTTTTCGCGGAACACCAATTCTCGGTTGACCATAACGCGGAATATAGAGTTTCGCAACCTTAAGCGGGATGTACCATTTCACGGAAAATCTTTTCGTAGAAAGTACCATTTCGCAGGGGCGACCCATCTGAAGGAAAGTAACAAAGGTCAGTAGATCTAGGAAAATAAATAAACCTAGACACAGGTAATCTCTACGAGGGGCTACCCCCCGCAGTGGCTGATGCTTTCGACGGCAGGTCGCCGGCAACACTCGCGGCCTGTGTCCGTCTCGCCCTGAATCATCTAATGTTTACTATTGGTAGTTTCTGGTGGTCTTGTTATTGACTAATGTTTTATGAAAGAGTCTGAAATTTCTTGAGTTCGATTAGTTTTGGAGGTACGCAAAAATTTCTGTTTTATTTGTATGAGAGTCCTTATCTCCCTACCACAGGGGTGAGGGGTCTCAAACCATCATAAAAAAATCCTGCCTCCAAAACCTCCCACATGACAAATTTGGTTCCATTTGTTTGACTAGTTCTCTAGTTATGAGGATATTTGTATTTCATTTGTATAGGAGACCCCCCCCCCCCCTATTGAAGAGGGAGGGGTCATAATTCCCCTCCGAAAAAGGGGAGGGGTCAAAATTCACCAAAGAAAAAAAATTTGTCTACAAAAATACCTACATGCTAAACTTGGTTCCATTTGCGTGATTAGTTCTGGAGTTATGAGGAAATTTGTATGGGAGCCCCCCCCCCTACTCCTAAAAAGGTAAGGGGTCCTAATTCATCATAGAAAAAATTCATGCCTCCAAGACTCCCACATGCCAAATTTGGTTTCATTTGCTTGATTAGTTCTCGAGGTATGAGGAAACTTGTATTTAATTTGTTTGGAAGTTCCCCCCCCCCTCTTAAAGGGGGGAGGGGTCATAATTCCCCTTCTAAAGAGGGGCGGGGTCTCAATTCACCATAGAAAAAATTCTTGTCTCCAAAAACACCCACATGTCAAATTTTGTTCCATTTGCTTGATTAGTTCTCGAGTTAGGCAGAAATTTGTGTTTCATTTGTATGGGAGCTCCCCCTTTTAGTGGAGGAAAGGGTCTCTAACTACCATAAGAACCTTCCCCGGCCCCAAAAACTCCTACATGCAAATTTTCACGCTGATCGGTTCATTAGTTTTCGATTCTATAAGGAACATATGGACAGTCAGACAGAAATCCATTTTTATAGATATAGATTTAAACAAGTTAAGAATGTCACGAAATATTAAATTATTGAACTTTTTGGTCCTTATCGACATTAGACATTCGGGACATTCTGATTTTCTGAATTTCTGTCTGTTAGAAACTAAATTCGAATTTCGAACTTTCAGACTTTCGGACTTTCTGAATTTCTAACCTTCTGATTTTATAACTTTCGGTTTTTCTGACCTTCTGATTTTCTGATTTCCTGACTTTTCGACTTTCTAACTTTATGATTTTCTGGCTTCCTATCTTTCGATCTTTCTGACTGTCGGACTTTTGAACTTTCGGACTTCCTGACATTTTGATTTTGTGATTTTTTTACTTACTAACTTTCGGGTTTTTGGACTTTTTGACTTTTTGATTTTCTAACGTTTTAACTTTCAAACTTTCTAATTTTCCTCTAATTCTCTAATCTCTAATCTAATTTTCTAATCTCTGAGTTTCTGATTTTTTGACATTCTGACATTCTGATTTGGACTTTTTAACTTTTCTAACTTTCTGATTTCCTACCTTCCGGATGTTCTGATTTTCGGACTCTCCGATTTTATAAATTTTTGATTTTTCTGATTTTCTGACTTCCTATCTTTCGGTCTTTCTGACTTTCAGACTTTAGGATTTTCTGACCTTCTAACATGCTTTTTACTTTCTGACATTTAAACATTCTTACTTTTTAATCTTCTGACTTACTGATTTTCTGTCTTTTCTAACTTTTTGACTTTCAAACTTTCTAATTTTCTGGCCTCTGACTTTTTGACTCCTTATCTTTTGCTTTTTCTGACTTTTGAGCTTTCTGTTTTTTTATGTTACTCTTGCTGACTTTTTCGGTGAGAAATAAGAACTAAAATGTGCTCAGCGGACATTTCGACTTTTTTTATGACTTTCTGACATTCAGACATTCTTATGTTCCGACTTACTGACTTTTTGATTTTCTGATTTTCTTTCTTTCTGACCTTCTGATTTTCTGGCTTTTAAATTTTCTAACTTTCTGATTTTCTAGCTTTCTTATTTTCTGACTTTAGGCCATTACAAATATTTTATAAAGTTTTTGTCCTTGCGATGTTCGGCCACTGAAGGGGGGGGGCGAAAAAAAAACAAAATGAATTTTTTAATCGTGCAAAAAACATGGGTTTTAAGCCTTTTTATTTAAAGTTTAAACGTGAAAACCAGTCTATTCTTACTTATAATATATACGTTATTATTTTCTATGCAAAAATCTAGGAAAAAAAAAACAAAAACGAAGAAAAATTTTTTTTGGACAATTTTCGGATTTCCATTGTTTGAATTTCATTTCTGTTTCGTGCCAGAAGCGTTAACTCAACTCGTACACCTATTTTTCGAGTTTTTCAAACTGTAGAGCCCACAGACAATTGATTTTATAAAAAAAAATTTAACTCATATCCTACAAATTATTTTTTTCCTCCCCGGTTTTTCAAGCCAATTTCCAAGAGGTGGGTGACAAAAACTTTAAAAATGATTTGCAATGGCCTTATAACTTTTTGTCTGACTTTCGGAATTTCTTACTTTCTGACTTTTTGTCTCTCTTACCATCTAAATTGTTTAGTTTTGGTTTTCTTACTATCTTACGTCCTGACTTTCCTATATTTAGAATTTCTGACTCTCTGACATTTTGTTCTCTGACTTTTTGATTTTCTAACCATCTGTCTTTTTAAATGTTTGTTGATTTGACTTTCGAAATTTTCAATTTTTCAGCGTTTTATCTTGGTTTTCAACACTTCGACTTTTGGGATTCTCGACTTTTCGGCTTTAGGACTATTAGGCTTTATTCGATTTTTCGACTGGTAATTTTTTTGACTTTTCGATTTTTTGACCGTCGACATTTCGAATTTTCGAACTTCACAACTTTTTGGTTTCTTTACTTTTTCAAAGCTCAACTCTTTGAATTTTCAAAATTTTCGATTTCTCAATTTTTCTCAATTCGATTTTCTCAAGCTACGATAGTAATAGACAAAAAAGCAAAGGCTTGGGAATAACCGTCTTTAAAACATTACTCTTTTTTATCAACAAACATCGCATTAGAGAACAGGTCAATTTCGAGGCTGGTGCAACGATTCTACTACCTCAAAGTTTCCAATTTCGACTAAACTAGTGCTGAGGGATGGTTCGATGACTTTGGCTCAATTTTGATTCATTTAAAAGTACCTTCTCAGCAGATCAAAATTTGACAAAGTGACGTATAGAATATTTGTTGAATTAGTTATTATCTACAATTTTGCTGAATAAAGATTTGCTGTATCTGTTGTATTTACGGTGCTACAATGCTAGTATCTTTTTAGTAACTAAGTGAACGTTCATTTAGTCACTAATGAGTTAATAGCATTGTAGCCCCGTAACTACAAAAGATACAGCAAAACTTTATTCACCAAAATTGTAGATAATAATTAGTTCTACAAATGTTCCATATATCACTTTGTCAAATTTTGCACGGCTAAGACGGTACTGTCAAATGAATCAAAATTGAGTCAAAGTGATCGAACCATCCCTGCTAGTGCTATTTCCAAACATATATCCTCAGGCGACTAGAGTAGGAATTCAGAATCATTAGTAGGCAATCGACGAAATATACCGTGCACATGCTATGCTATAGTATTTTCAACTTTTTTTAGCGATTTTTCAACTTTTCGATTTCTCGACTTTTCGGCTCTGCTACTTTTCGAATTTTCAATTTACAACTTTTCGTTTTTTCAACGTATCGACTTTTCCACTTTTTCGGTTTTTGTCTTTTTTACTTTTCGGCTTTCCAAATTTTCATATTTTCGACTTTTTTGATTTTTTCGAATTTTCGGTTCTTCGACTCTTTAACATTTTGTTTTGGACTTTTCAATTTTATCTTTCTTACACTTTTGAGCATGTGGATTATTATAATTTGGGATTTTGAACTATATTGTTGCAGTATTTGAACTATATTTTGGACTCCTAGACTAGTAAGCTTTTGGGCTTTAGCACTTCTAGCCTTTAAGAATCGGAATTATAGATTATTTAACTTTTGGATTTCTACTTTTGAACTGTTGCATTAATGCGGAATTCCAATATTGTTAACTTCCGGACTTTCTATCGGAGTGTCGGAATTTCGACCTTTGAGCTTTCAGACTTTTAAATTTTTGGCGATTTAGACATGTACATTTTTTTGCCCACGGGCGTTTATACTTGTTAACCTTTATACTGTTGGACGTCAATATTTTCAAACTTCTGACTTTTTCGGACTTGTGGATTATTGTACTGTTTATGTGCTTTCGGATTTTTGGACATTTGTAATTTTGGATTTTTGGAGTTTGCGATCTTCGAGTTTTTATTCCTGTGAAATTTTGAACCGGATTTTTGTATTATTGGACTTTTGGTGGACTGGAATTTACAAGTTTGGCCTTCTGAACTTCCTTTTCGAGCTTTTGAGACTGTGGATTTTTAGCCTTTTGTAGATTCGAACTTCAATTTTTGAATTGTTTAGCTTCGGAATTTTAGGCTTCTGTATATTTACACGCTGCTTTTTCGTGCTGTTTGATTTTTGGACTTGCGAACCTTCGGATTTTCTGAATTTTTGAGCTTCGGACTTTTGAGCCTTTGGACTTTCGGACTTTCGGACTCTGGAACTTAATTGGAATTACTTAATTGATGAACTAATCGACTGTCAAACTTTGTGACTTCTGCATTTCTTGTCTTTCGGAATTTGCACTTTCAAACTATTAGGATTTTTAATGGTTGGGCTTTCGGACTTTTGAACTGTCAGACCTTTGAACTTCTAGAGTTTTGATCATTAGAACATTCGGATCTTCACTTGCGCTCTTGGACTTCTATACTTTCAGACATTGGGATATTTGGACTGTTGGACTGTCGGTCTTTCGGACATCTAGATTCTTCTATATTTGGACCTAAGAACTTTTTTGGAAATTTGTACTTTTCTTATTTGGACCTTCCTACCTTCGAATTGTCGGGCTATTATACTTTTGATAATTTAAATATTTTTAAATTCTTGGACACTTTTGATTCTTTTGGGTTTATGCACTTTCGGGCTCTTAGACTCTCTAGATTTCTGAAGACTTTCGTCAGATTTCTAGACTTTTGCACCTTTGGGCATATATAATTTGGACTATTGCACTTAAAAAATTCGGACATCTAGACTCTTGGACTTCCAGATTTTTGAACGGTTGTATTTTCGGGCTCTTGGACTTTCTGATTTTTCGACTCTTCAATTTTTCGAATTTTAGATTGTTGAAATTTTCGACTTTTGAATATTTGGACTTTTTGGACTTTTAAACATTTGGGCTTTTTGATTTTTGGAAACTTAAACATTTGAACGTCTAAACTTTTGGACACCCATATAAGATACAAAATTCTCTTGGATACTTAGACTGACTTTTGGACTCTTGAATTTTCAAAATTTCAGACTTTTGGGCTTTTAAATATCGGAGCATTTGGATTTGTAGGCTCTTGCACTTTAGACCCCTAGACTTTTAGACTTTATTTTACTTTATACGTATACTTTCGGACTTTTTGACTTTTGGGGTTTTTGAATTTTGCTCTATGCTTTGGCACACTTAAATTTTTGGATGTATGGATTTTTGTACTTCCAGACTGATGTGCTTTTGATTTGCAGTTTTTTTTGAACTTATGGTTCAAAACTGGTGAACTTATACTTTTTGATTTTTGAACTTATGGTTTTGTAGACTTCGTTATTTGAGAGAGGATGGGCCAATAGATAGCTTTTAAAGTCCTGAATTTTACGTTTCTGATTTTTGAACTCGTAAATTTTGAGCCCTTCGGCTTTCTAGCGTTTCGAAAGTTTTGCGAAAGAAATTAAAACATTGCTGAGTGATTGCTTTCAAAACAATGCAGAATATCTCGATGATGCACGGAAAGTCATAGATTTTCTCGAAATGTACGACTGAAACTTAAATTTCTTCACAAAAATTATACAAACGGAAGTTTAGAAAAAAGCTCATAAAAGATATAGGCATAAAGACAAAAATAAAATATTTGGTATTTACATCTTGCAAAATCGCGACTCGGTTCAGCTTATCGATACCGTCATAAGAAAAGTACGTATTAAAGCTCAAAGTATTTCTAAAATAAATGCGCTACCATAACACTAATTACATAATAAATAAAGTGTTAAAAACACTCATGGAAACCCATGAATGGAATCAGGAAACGTAGGTATGTTACTATATAATATTATCATTCTAACACAACTATTCAACCTATCACAGAAACGTGTTTCCCAAGAGAAAACGAATTTCTATCACTTTTGCTGTTTGTCTCCTGTATTTCATGTGGCTACGGAAACTAACTATTCTGTCTAGTAATAAAAAAAAATTACCAAAACGCAAAGCTGTACTAACACTGAAAACCCAACTCAAATACCCTCTAATACCAGCCGGTCCGCTTGCAGTTTGTCCGTTGCGGTCCTCACGTGCCGGGCGAGGAAAAAGTCTGACTAAAGGAGTACGCCAGCGGCGGCAACAGCCGAATGCAGCAGCAGCAGCAACGATCAACCAACGACACCACCAGTTTCACGAGCACCACCACCACCGCCGGTGTGAATCCTTCGAACAACAACGCAACAATGACAACGACGACGACGACGGCGACGAGACCACGTGACGTGAGCCCACCGAAAAGCAATGGGTCCACCGTTGTCGGTACCTGGCGAAGGAATTCCATCGAGTGTCGACACATTAAGCTGCCGCTGCTAGATGCGGTCCGAGCTGAGGATGAAAACGTAGAAGACGGTGACGTGCGAGAACAGCTCCAGAGTGAGCCTGCCCCGGCGGATGAAGTGCTGTAGACGCAACGATACCGGGTCATAGCCAAATTTAGCCGTTTAAGATTATTCACTAACGTATAACTGTGAGCTGGTAGCTGTCTGGTAAATAGTACTTAAATTAATCTAACTTAACGATACAAAATGTTGAAAGCGCTTCAATTCTAGTGATTAGATTATGCCTGCTTTGCAGGTCTATGTGATCATGTTCTAGTATATAACTGAAACAAAGTATTGAGTTGTCCATTTTTCGAGGTAGTTTTTGAAAGAACGTTTTCCAGGTTGAAGAACTTGAAAAAGAACTTAACCTTGAACCTTCGGAACCTTCACTCTGAAAATCAAAAAGCAACCACCACTTGTTGCGTCTGCTGGTCAGCTACAAACTTCCGTAATTGTATGACTCGTTATCTTGCAATCAAATGCCCCCCGGCTCTGAGGCAGAGGGAGCACCGTTAAACGTGTATACTTCTACCGCACTGTTGACCTACTTCCTCGGGTAATACTTCCACCACCCCGGTGGTGCAGTCGATTTATTTTGCTTGTTTCCCTTTACTAAGCTAAGCATCCAATCTCCTTCGATGCTTGATGGAATCTATGGCAACACGTGTTTACCGCCACAGTGCGCCGTTCAATCAATATTTGAATCCATTAGGTTATCCCATTTTGGTGCACGGTATGTAAATCAGATGCCAAACGGCTATTAAAACACCGGTTCGTAGATGCTGGATCCGGCCAGGATAGTGAAGGAACGGGATCGTATCAATCGGTTTGCCTTGAAGTTCATACATTTTAATTAGTTTTGTTTCAGAAAATGTTTTAAACATAACATTTTGTTTACAACGAATGGAACTAAAGATGGAGGAAAAATTGTGAACATGCTGCAGCTGGTTGGGCAGCTGTTAGACTTTCTGATGGAGGTTTGTATATTTTTGTTTATTTCTTTTTTTGCAAGTATCGTTTCTGTATCTTATGAAAACACGCGGGCTAATTTACTAATATGTATTCCCAAAACGTTAATAAAATAGATCAAGTTTAATGTCGTTAGGGCAATGAAAGCAACTAAGAAATTATCTCGTACAAAACTTGTTGCTGGGCAATTGTAGCACTCTACCTCTATAGCGCAGCGTAGAGTCTACACTAAAGTCGCAGACTCAGTGATACTTCCATAAATACGGGTTGGGAAAAGGGTGCCATTAATTTATGCGTTAAAAAACTGGCCTAATTTCGGATGGCGATAAAAAAAAATACAAGACTTAATTCAATAGAGCAAATTTTCGTTAAATCCTACATTTATTTAGTCTTCTACGAAAATTATTCTGCACCCTGCCTTAAGGCAGTTAGCCGAAGCCTTAGCCATGACTGATAAAAAGATGGATGTTAACATGCGTTCTTTGGCTCTTTCTTGGCCTTGATTGATGATCAGCAGCTTCCCCGTTTTGACCACGAAATTTTTTAAATAGATCTACCGTTTAAAGTTCACCCACAAATTTTTATTCGGTAGCAGCTGGAGGACGTTGGGAAGATGGACGGTTTATCAACGTTTATCTTCAGTCAACAGTCAATCCATCTCTTCCAGTGATCTGTCGGCCTAATGGAGCGAGGCCGCGTCCGGGCAAAAGACAACATCCTACTTCACATGATGCTTCTTGATGAAGGCAGTTCCTTCAGCCATATACTTCGTACTGTATATCTCCCTAAAGGGTGTCCACGATGAAATTGCAACACAATCAAATTGGTATAACTTTTGAACCGTTGGGTAAAATTAATTGAAACTTTGCATGGAGAAAACTGAATTGTTTATATTGTGTGAGTCCTTTTATCACATCGTGCCATCGGTAAAAAGTTGGTAATCCCGAATTCTACGGTTTCTCGTGTCATAAAACGGTTCGAAGAACATCTGACTGTCGATCATGAGTCAAGATGTAGAGAAAAAAGGCGTCCGTTTACTGTCAAGGATTGGTGCCGTCGACTCCTCCGTTCTAGAGGTAGTAAAAACAACTGAATCTGAGCAAAAGTTTCGTGCAGAAGGCCAAAACTCGAGCTGAATTACGTATGTTCAAGGTTCAGAAAGCCCCAAAAGAATACGGTCTTGGCGACCGTACCGTAAGCCGTACCCAAAAGTAATGCGATCAAAAGCTGACGAAACTTCATTGCTGCGTTATGGACGACAACTCCAATACATGAAATCAGACTCCAACCAGATTCCGGGGAACCAGTATTTCCCCGCAAAGGATAAGTTTGATGTTCCAGAGAACCTCCGAAAAAAGAATATGTCGAACTTTGCCAAGAAATTCTACTGAAGTCTCACAACTGTCCTACGATCTCTTGGTAGAATTTGGCTTCATCCTATTATGCAAAGGCCGTGCTGGAGTAGCTTAAGGCAAGTGAAATCGATTTCGATTTACTCATAGCAGGCCCTGAAGGAGAAAATAACAGCTTGGGCTTTCCCTTCTCCCTGATCGTCAGCCACAGAAGGACCTTTCTTGGGAACTTGTCGTGGGAGATATATTCGACGTCATCACGGTTCGTTGCCGCCCAGCGTTAAGTAGGTCCCGTCGTCCATTATGACACCGTGCTTTACCGGGAAGCACCTTCAGCCGTTTCTCCTGAGTGATTGCCTATTGCTTAGATAAGGCCGGCCTCGACTGACGTTTTCTTATAAAAATAACCCTTTTGGTCAAGTACTTCTTCACCATTTGGCCGGTTGCTCATGGCCCAAGGCGAGGAACAATGAACCCACTTTACTCTTGATCTTCCTCTTCAGCTTCTATTGCATTTTATGGTCGTCCAGCACTGTCCGGCGCCCGAAACTAGGCTTCCGTTCGAGAATCTCGCCTTTCTACAGAAGAGATAGGGGGTTGTAAATCGGCAGATCGGCCATATCCGGAGAACATGAAGTACCACTTCTTTGCTCCGGGGTGGAGATATCAGTTCAAACTGTTTAACTATTTTCGCAATGGTTTTTCGATTCATACGCCTCCGCCACTCTCCGCTTTCAATTTGTGCTCCCCCAAATTCGTCCGCTGTACCTTCCACTCGACCACGGTAAGGGCACGTATGTGCACCGTGAGCAGTTTCACGGTTTCAAGTCCATAAAGATCTACTGTTCTAAAAAGCGTTTTGTACATCGTCACCTTCGCACAGCGGCGTATGCTTCTTGCTCGTAGCGTTTTGCGAAGGGAAAAGTAAACCCGATTTCTCGCTGGAATGCGCCTCCCAGTAAACCATTTGGTTTGTATATCTTGATTGCAACTGTGATATAAGAAATCATATCTGAACGAAAAAGTTATATTTCACACGGTATAAGAACATATATGTACCAAAGTGGAGGCAAAATACGTGCGAAAATTTTGACAATTATTTGTAATTCTATCTTGCATTTTATACAGCGGTTTTTATAACACGCAACTTAATACTCCTGAATATATGATTAAGATATAACTTAATATTGCAATCATCTGTACTGCTTTATAATTTACAGTCATGAGTTGTATATGAGGACACGCACGACAGCAAAGCAACTTATTGTTCACTTTGTTTTGACATACTCTAATCATTTTACAATTCCAATGTAAAATTGATATGAACTCGATTTAATGTGAACTTTCTATTACGATCTTGTGTTATCTGGGCGCTGAACTTCCTTACTATTGTTGTTGTCCGCGGTCACCAGCTATACCAAATTCATGAACTCATCTGTCACTTCTAATTTGTCGCCGACAACGATTATTACCGTTAGTGGGAGACCCGCGTTTGTTTCCTTTGATCCTCTTTCTTTCATATAATTGGTCTTCGACGCATTTATTTTAAGCCCAATTATCGTAGTCTCCGCTTTTGATCTAAGTAGTGTAGATTGCCTCCGCCGTCTCAAAAATCCTGGCTATAGTATCAAGTTATCTGCAAAGCCTAGGAGTTGGCTACCGTTTGCTGGAAATCGTGCCTCTTGTTTTGATGCCCGCTCGTCGGATCACTCCCTCAAGAGCGACTTAGAATAGCATGCCAGATAAGTCGTCACCTTGTCTCAATCCACGCCGCCTCTCGAAGGAACTCGAGAGTGTCCCCGAGATACACACGAAACACATCACTCGATCCAATGTAGCTCTGATCAGTCGCGTAAGCTAAGCCGAAAAATCGTGATCATGCATTATGTGTCATAGCTGGTCTCAATCGACTGTGTCGTATGCTGCTTTGAAATCAATAAAGATGTGATGCGTGGACACGTTGTACTCCCGATATTTCTGTAAGATATGACGGATGGTAAAAATCTGGTCCGTAATTGTGTGAGCTCCCATGAAACCCGGCTGATAATTATCCACAAAACCCTGTGCTTTCGGTGACAGCCTGTGTACCAGGCGGCGTTTACTAGCGGTATGCCGTGATAGTTTCAGCAGTCGAGCCGATCACCCTTTTCGTAGACGGAACAAACCACTTCTTCCATTCATTTATCCGGTAGTTTCTCCTCCTCCCAAATCTAAGAAATAACCCAGCGTAGAGCAATTGCCAACATTTTTCGGTCATGTTTATAATTCTCTGCCGGTGGGCGGTCCTTACCAGCAGCTTTCTTGGTCTTCAACAACCCGTTTCCTCGTCTGGATTCCTGGAGATGATTTGCTGGGATATTATAATCGACTAAAAGAAGCTAAGTGCAATGCTCTTAAAATCGGAATCGGGGATATTGTACGTCAATAGTGTATCATGTTGGTTATATCCAAAACCAGTTGGAAACCGGCAATGGAGGGCTCGAAGTACCCTTCCAGTGCATATTAGTAATATTTCGTCAGCACATGCGAGGATAATCGTTATTAGGTAATTTCTGGAAGACCAAATTCCTTATAATGAAGATTAAGGTGACCTCCATTATGACAGATCCCCAGAGTACTCGGATTTCCTCCCTGTATATTGCCGATCTACGTATATTTGCCTGTGCACTTTCGGAAGACTGATGAGCGGAGCGGTAAACAACTGTGAGAGATTCAGGTTCTCGAACGACGGACTCAGTCGGAGGCACATCTACGACGCGATCAGTACCTGCTACGCGGGATCAGCGCGGGAAGTGTTGGGTACTGCTGCTGCAGTCACTTCCAGTGAGAGGTTTGACGCAGTATGCCAGCGGGTGATTGACGGGAAGAATCGATCCAGAAATCACATATTGGCTGCAACTGTGACTCGCCAGAGCAGAGAGAAAGATACCGAGATGCTAGAGCTGCCGAAAAGAGACTTCACTGGAGGCGAAGAATTGCTTCGAGAGTCACGATACGAAAAGCTTCTTCAATACGATCAACGGAATGAGGAACCGTATCGTACCAACTCCTGTTACGTGCAACGATAAGAAGGAGAACCTGATTACCGAAAGATTGGAGGTGGCTAGGCGTTAGAAACAATATTTCGATGAATTGTTGAGTGATGAACAAGATGAAGCGGTCAACAGAAATAAGATAACGATAGGGGATGATGGAAAAGCTGTGGATCCACTTACTTCGGACGAGATTAAAAAAGTAGCGAGACTGTTGAAAAACGGCAAAGCAGCCTAAAAGAACGGCATTCCCGCCTGAACCTTTGAAAGTCGGGAGTGAACGGTTTTATTGTACAATCCATCACATTATACTAAAGGTATGGACTAAGGAGGAACTACCTACGAAAGGTTGGGAGGTCTCATATGCTCTATTTACAAAAAGGCCCATCGACTCGAATGCAGTAATTACCGAAGCATTGCTCTTCTCAATTCTACATACAAAACTCTCTCCCGCGTGCTGTTTCTCAGACTGCCCAACAAACATTTTTGTTGAATAGTAGCTTATTTAGCCGCTATGCGGATAATGCGGAGTGGAATAATCGCTCGATAAGCTGTTGTACAACAAAAATGTTTGTTGGGTGAAGCCGTTGCAGGAAACCTGGCGCTGGCGTATGCCAGTACGGGTTTCAAGAGAGACGCTCACGATGTGATGGACCAAATGTTCACCTTGCGACAAATCCTTGATACATTTCGGGAATTCAACTTGCAGACTCACCATTTGTTTATAGACTTCAACGCGGCATACGATTCAGTCAAACGAAATTAGCTGTAGCAGATTATGCTTGAACATGGTTTTCCAACTAAACTGATTAGGCTGACACGTGCTACTCTTGATGGTTCAAAATCAAGCGGCAGAATCGCGAGCGACCTCGGATTCGTTTATGACGTTAGATGGTTTGAAGCAAGGTGACAGGCTATCAAGTTTGTAGTTCTACATGTAGTTCTGGACGTTGAAAGAAAGCGATCGACGAGCTTCTTGGCGTTCTTGAGCATAATATCCTACGATCAATTCTTGACGGCATATTAGAAAAAAGAATGTTTTGCGAGCGCATGAATCACGTATTATACTAAGTATATGTGGGAATTGACTACTCATGGAACAGACTGTTACATTGCTTTATCCCAGCTTGAGAACATGCATCGCGTAGCTTACTCTCCCAGTAGTAATACTCTGCGCTACCAACGCTACATAGAGCAAGAACGGTTCGGAGTGGTATCGTGTCGGCAATGATCGGTGTCTTCTCGATTGCGGCCGCGCGCTGATAGTGCGGGTCGCTAACCTCAGCCAGTCGTTTGCAGCCAGTCGAATAAACGTGTCTTGGGCAACTATGTGTAGCAGGCAAATTAAGCTTTGCACAATGGCGACCGTGACAGGACCGTTTCTGCTTTTACAGAATGCTAGAATATGTATGAAAGCATTGTTCGGTGAAGTGAAAAAGTGAGTGCGCGAAAATGTATTGCTTTGAGGATGATTCTTCAGGTTTTTTTTCGATATTGGTAGTTTTTCATTCGTAATAAGTACATACTTTTACGCCATCTTGTAATAAGTGAAGAGTGATGTGTGACGGCCAGAGTGATCGCAAAGAAAAACGCTTGCTAACCTTTGTCATTCTCTGCACTGCGCTGTGAGTAAACGGCAACAGGAGTTCAAAAGTATTTTCTTTATCGCCGACAATAGCTGCTTATTGTTTTTCGCCGTCGCAGAGAGATAGCAGAAGAAAAAAAGTGCTGATCTCCCGCTGATCTTTATCAAAAAAATTTCGCACAGTATGTGTTGTCGATTTTCTAATTTTGTGTCATAGCAAAGTGCATCTAGTCAAGCATCTTGAGACGTTGTGAAAGGTAAGGTACGTTTTATGTTTTGTGTTTGGGGACAAATGCGTGTCGCCTGTGTTGCCAAAGTCGAAACCGTGCCAAGATCGAGACCCTTTATTGATTTGATTTGGAACGACCCTGACGTGAAACGTGGTCCAGCGTCAGTAGAAGTATTGCCTTTCGAAATTTCTACGATCGCGGACTTTTTTTTAAAGGCATTGCTGTTTAGGCACACTTTTGGAAGTGAAATCCTTTATGTTGCCAAAATCGCGTGCTTTTGTTGTTAAAGTTGGTCCGTGCCAAGATCTAAATACCACGGTGTGCTATCCAAAAGCAAAAGTGAGGAACGAATGTTGCATTTTTTTCATGGTGTAAGGCGTTTGCAGATTGCGTATGTTTTGAGGAGTCGTTTGGCAGGAATTGTGACAGCCGTGTATAAAATATAAGGTCTGGCAAGTGCAAGATTTGTGTAATAATTAAATCATGTCATTTAAAATAGAAATCAAACGTTGCTCTTAAAAATATGGTGCGATGGTGTGTTACAAATTCATTTTATTGTTCGCGTTAGTGATGCGGCAGATACAATAAAATAAAAATTGTGACTATTTCCAGTATTAGTGGACAGCTATTCTTGATCAGAGATTGATCTTTTCCAGGAAAAATGATTTATGGCGTTAACGAATGAAAAAAATTATGTATGCCTAACAAATATCTTGCGTGTTTGTGGCAAGAGCTCTACTGTGTTGCGACGCTTGAAAAAGCCCTCCTGTAACGGAGGTGATTATGCGCTCAGGAAATAACCACGATTTGAGAATTTTTTTTGCAAACTGTAATATAATCTTTGTAGATTATTTTAAGACGGTGCTTGTATGTGCACATAGAAAATATATGAGTTTCTTTTCGTGTTAGTGACTAGCAACTAGTGGACGGATAAATATAAAACATGACGTAAGCATTTCGTTCGGCGATATAAGAATCTGGACCTAAAAAAAGCCAAGGGAACGTTTTTAATTCAAATAACTGCATTAATGTGTTGAATCTTTTTAAATAGTGGAGTAATTTTTAGAGTATTTCTTTGTCGAATTATACCATTATGATAGAACGGATAAGACCTTGAACATGAGTGAGTAAACTTGCGGAGTGTAATTATATTTTATTACGTTATAAGTCTGTTTTACAATGTAGCTTGATTGTTGCTTTGCGTTTTTTTGTTTATATTAATGAAAGACTCAATTCACATGGCCAATTTATAGTTGATAGAGAAAAATACCACATTTGAATAAGAAGATTCAATACGACCAAACATTGATGAAGTGGTACGGTATGATCACAGTTCAATAAAATTATATGATTTGGCACGGCCCTTGATAAATCATGTGATTCGGCAAGATCATTGTTGGACGAATTATATGAGTCATGTCGACCATTAATAACACATATAATTCGATAAGACCATTGTTGCAAGAAGTATATGGTTCGGTATGACCATAGATGAAAAGAATGTGGTTCAATACGACCAAATAAGAAAAATGAATCGGTACGATCATTGTTGCATAGCGAATATGGTTCGGAACGACCATAGATGAAGAGAATGGTTCGGTACGACCATAGATGAAGAGAATGGTTCGATACGACCATTGTTGCATAGAGAATATGGTTCGGTACGACCATAGATAAAGAGAATATGGTTTGGTACGACCATAGATGAAGAGAATATGGTTCGGTACGACCATAGATGAAGAGAATGGTTCGGTACGACCATAGATGAAGTGAATGGTTCGGTACGACCATAGATAGGAGAAGTGATTCGGTACGATTATTGTTGCATGAAGTATATGGTTCGGTACTACCATTGGTAAATAGAGTGGAGTTGTTCTGTATGATCATTGTCGAAAGGATGGTTCAGTATGACCGTCATTTAGTAAAATGGTTCCGGGTTATGTACATAATGAGTCATACTGGTTTAAGCTGTTTTGGATTATATTGCACTCTGAAATTTGCCATGTACTTAGGTGCTATTTATAATTAAGAGCATACAGCTATTTTGTCCCCATTGACATTAAAATGTTTAATATGCTAAAAAGCATATCTATAGGGGTTATCATTAAAGTCGAGGATAACTGGGATATGGAACAAAGAGACTTAGAGGAAGAAACTATTATGTCAAGTGAAAGCAAAAAAAGAGTTCGATGAATCTCACTAGGAAAATTTTATAGCATCGTCTTAGCAAAATGCTCAGACAGATGATTCCAGGGGTTGGAAAGGCGTAGCAAAGCGTGTAGACTAAAATTTGCTCGACAATCGATCATACGATCTATAAAAAAGGATACTTTTTGTTTGCATTACCGGAAGCATTACATTTGCGATTAGTAAAAAAGGATTAATTTCTACCGCAAGGCTCCGGCCCGGCATCGATGTTTGACTGGGCTACTCAATTTTGACACAAAATTCAATATATATCTACGTATGTATTCTTTGATTGATACAACAGCACAGCATGAAGTGTTCGTGCATCTCAAACAGGGCGTGCAAGACGTGAACGTATGACTATGACGGTAAATTTATTGGGAACGCGATCACTACTTTACTACATTGAAAAACTTTTTTTGAAATAGATCAAGTTGTTTTTTTTCATGTTCTATCTTGTAAGAAGAGGAGAGATGTGGGGATTGACTACTCATGGAACAGACTGTTACATTGCTTTATCCCAGCTTGAGAACATGCATCGCGTAGCTTACTCTCCCGGTAGTAATACTCTGCGCTACCAACGCTACATAGAGCAAGAACGGTTCGGAGTGGTATCGTGTCGGCAATGATCGGTGTCTTCTCGATTGCGGCCGCGCGCTGATAGTGCGGATCGCTAACCTCAGCCAGTCGTTTGCAGCCAGTCGAATAAACGTGTCTTGGGCAACTATGTGTAGCAGGCAAATTAAGCTTTGCACAGTATACAAAAATGAGGATGTTCTGAAGCGACTAAAACATAGCAGGTTACAGTGGGCTGGCCACAAAGCAAAGATGCTGGTTGAGAGATCAGCGAAAACGCCATTTGGACGCCTTTGCAGAGAAAAAACCCACAGTAGAATATGCTGTATTAGAGGGTGAAAATAAGACTTGACAAGATGACATTCCTTTGGTTTAGCTAAAAGGATTTATTTTTATCTCAAACTTGTTCTAGTCAAAATTACTATGCGTTACTCACGGCGTTCAGGTATTACCATTTGTGGTTCGACCATCACGTTTCTCACAATACTGTAAAAGACTTGGGGTTACAATGCGCAATAACAAAATCGGTGCCAAAATTACAAGAAAGCTAGTAAACTATGTAAATTGAAAACACTCGTCGTACAGTTATAGTAAATTTCAATAGATATTTCATGGTGCTTTCGAAAATAAACATTCTCAGTAGAATGCTTACTACGGTTTTCATTTCGGAGTACACTCAAAGCTACAAAATGACAATCTCATTTCAGGTTTTCCTTAAATGCACGATTAAACGAAACGAGTTACGTTTAGGTAGACCAAATGTTGATCAAACACTCTTCAGTACAATTTTCAGGCTTAGTTTATATTTAACTGTATTTTATTTTCTAATACTAATTGAGAGAATTGTGAGCCCTAAAAAATGATTGTACTAACCGAATCCTGTACCATTACTATGTAGCTAAATCATCTCAGCGTCGCACTACAAACGCTACAAAATCTCTAAAGTTGCAGTAGTTAGTATCAAAATTAATTATTTGGTAACACTAACATTCAACCTAACCCAACACTCTATAACAAACACGTGTAGGTTATTATAATTAAGAAACAAGAAGACTATTAATTAAAAACTTTTTCATTGTGAGTATTATTCGCACCAGCATCAACTCTATAGTTCACCACCACTACGACACTATAGGCTAGCATGAATAAGGTTTCAACCGAACTAACATACGAAGCCGTCTCTCCACACTTCCCTTGATGAAATGCTATAACAAACTTTAACGTGCACACATTGCCCGTCCTGGATGGGAAGGTCAACGATGCGACGATGGACGACGGATTATCAATTGGACGACGGATTTTAATCTTTAGTCGGCTGTTAGTACGGGGGCAATCAATCAAACGAAAGAATAACACTGGCCCACTGATTCAACCGAGGGTTTTTGTTGCGAATGGAAAGTAAATATTTTCACCCCCAAATATTGAGTCCCGTTATATGACAGATCACCTTTCTGGGTCAACAGAAAAATTTCCCGGGCGGTTGGATGCTTTACTCCGAACCCCTATTTGAGGATACTTCCTTCAATTTCAGCTGTAGATGCAAAAATGCGGATTCGGAAGGAGGGACATAACGAACTGCTAAGATAAAACTTAGTGAGAAAACGGTACACAACATTTTCAACAGTACTCAACATTGGTATTAAAATGAATAGAATCAAAAAAATCTATTCTAAATAAAAAGAAAATTTTTTAACTGATCTTTCTCATAACCCTTAATAGGATGGAAAGGCTCTGCCACTTGTAAGCGTTTATCATTTTGAGAACAATAATGTGCAAAAGAATAATATAGAAAATAAAATAAACCATAAATAATAATGAATAAACAGTCATCAATGGTTAAGAATCAAATTTATTGTCACACTTACTATCGTTGTCCTATGGCATTGGTTTTTATTAATAAACATTAGATCATGAATAATTTAAAGATTACGTTCTTTAAATATGCATAAAAATTTGAATAAAAGATCGATTTTTCAACCTATTTCAAGGTTATAAAGATTTCAATGAATTAAAAACTCTAGCATCCTACCAAAATTTTTATATTAGACCGTAAATATTTGCATTTTAAACGTCGTTAATCAACTGCAGCAGTACAAAAACATACTTTACAGGCAAGCATGCCGAATTTCAGACACACCGTACGATCACATCGGAAGCCTCACCGGCTTCCAAATTTGTATGCAGTTTCCACAAAAGTTTATTTCCGAACCAACGATTTCCATATCTGTATACATTATGCATAAGAGCGATTGCAAATTTTTATCGCTTCACAATACGTGACTGGAACAGTAAAATGTTCTTCCCGTTCAGAATTCTATCACTTTCACCGCAGTTTCCAGCGCAGCGGGTCAAGGCACTGAAAATATTAGAAGAATTTTCATTACTGACTCTTTTGAGCATTCATTGTTCGGTCCAGATTCATGCAAAACGATAGAATGTTTTCATAGTGTTATCAACCACAATTGTGTTAAAATTTACGCAACTTGTGGCGGCATCCGGCAAATGAAAACACAGTCCCGAGCAGTAGTCAGTAGTTAGAAAGCCGGGAACATGTTCGGTAACATGCCACAGTTTGCGTGCAGATGGATAATTTCCCTCGAGCCTGATGATAGCTACATTACGGAATCTATAATTAGCCACGAAACCCAAATTGCAAATTGCAATCTCCGAAAATCACACCCCTTGTATCACCACAGAAAATCAATCAGTTTCATAGGTTGGACGTATAAGTCTGAATAATAGAAATCTACCACTACATTACATTACACGATTGTACCACAGATTATTGCATCATCCAATAAGCGCTTGCTTTCATTGTTTGTAACGCAAAATGGATTGTTAAAATTGGTGCTTGTTAAATTCCTCAGCGATTAAACTAAATTATTCAACAAGACACAATTTAAAATCTTGTAACGATACGGCACTAGTTCTTCAGCCTATTTCTATTTTGGGCATACCCGCAGGTCACTAATTCTCCACATTCTATGGGGGAAACTATCACTAATTCTCTAGAATGTACACTATTATGATTATCATTGACCATTCCTTCCATGGTGGTAAATTCATTCTTCAGGTTCAAATAACACGAGAATAGAGTAGACACAATAATTAGAAGCATGCCGACAATACTATCCAATACCTACACTATGGGCTAAAACGAGCGAAAAAACAGACGCAATTAAGATACGGCCTGCAGACTGATAAAATATAGGTGATCCAATGTAAATTTTTGCTCTTTTTCTCCTGTTTTTGACATTTTTTCACACTTAATGGACTATACCAAGCTAGACTTCGAGAAAACAAAACTTTAAAACCTGATTTTTTGTGTAAAAAAGTCCGCAGAATCGAACAGGGTTTACCACATTTAGTTAAGAGCACATTAATTTTATGGTCGGCTTGGTAACGCGAGTTCAACCAAAAAAATTATTGTGCTCTAAACTAAATGGGATATGGCCTATTCGATTCTGCGGACTTTTCTACATAAAAATATCAGGTTTTTAAGTTCTGTTTTCTCAAAAACTTGCTTGGTATAGCTCAATTAGAGTAAAAAAATGTTAAAAATAGAGGAAAATGAGTAAAATGGGACACTTCCCGATGGCAAACAGAAAAGGGGTGGGCACCACGAGATTCTTCGGAAAATTTTACATAAGATCACCCATATTTTATCAGCCTGCAGGCTGTATCTTAGTTGCATCTGCTTTTTCGCTCGTTTTTGACCATAATGCAATGCTCTAAATCACATACATACATTTAGAGAGTTACAATTTAAATTCTAAAATATATATTGAAACTAAAATAAAATTTCCTATCCAGATCATTCAGACAGGACGAAGATCTCTATGTAACGCTATCTACCCTCAAATTATTGGTAACTGAGCTAAAGCTGCACAACGGTGAATTTATCCAACACTATTTATACCACATGTTCAGTGCAACTTATCGCTCAAAAAGCTCATACCAATTCGTTCACAAAGTACTACACAGATGGCACAGTCCATCGTACGTCAAGCGCCCTAGTGCGCAGGCGCTGCGTCTATGTCTAGCCGTAAATGTCAATTGATGGATACACACTTTGGCGGCAACGAAAGCGTAAGCGTATCGTACCAACCGAGTGTCCCGCGGCCGCGAGATAACAAGATGTTTCGTTCGTTTCGCATCGTGTCCACATTTCACCTTCGCTTAGTCAATATTTTTGGTGTAATATCAAGATTTTGATCTAATTTTTAATTTTCCGACAAAAGGTAAAATAAAAGTAAAACTCAAGTAAATTGGGAGCACAAAAAATGATGCCATTTATTTATTTTATAAGTAAAAATTTCAAAGCCTTTTCTGAATTACGTTGACAGCGTTTTGAATCATAGTAGGCATTTGTTGTCACGATAAGCTCATTTATTTACATCTTTACATCGTTACCGTAATAAGCACAACACGTTTGCAATAAGAATCTCTGAACTCTGAACTCTTGAATTACCCCAAATCCACAGCGAGTGATGTTTTGAAACGAATTCGAGAATGACTCACCATCGACAAAAAATCCAAAAGTGGAAGAAAAGCAAAGGCAGCTTGTCCTGGAACCCATTCAAACACTATTTCCGGGACACAAAGCGATCATCGAGAGATGTGGTGCGTTTTGGTCTAAAAATCCGAAAGTAATCTTGCATGGCGGATCTTTTTTACGTAATTTTACTTGCTTACCATAAAAATACCAGCCGATTAAATTAAAAACTCCGGACGACCGAGTTCCACAGTAAAGAGTTTTTTTACATTAAATTTTATAGAGGTGAAATTATACTTGAAGCACAAACTAACAAACGTAACACTTCGAACAAATTTTCTAACAAAACATCGTTTCAACGACACCCCTAAAGCTTGGAAAAAACACTAGCAACACCTGGTGCCACGCAGAGTACACTCAAAAAAATCGACACGTCACATCCACGTGAAAAATCATGTAAACTTCTGTACAGCAACTTGCGTGAACTTCATGTACTAGTTAACGGGAAAATTGATAAAAATTATCGGGATCCATGTAAACTGGTTAGTATGAGTGCGAGTTACCAACAATTCACGTGGATGTTACATGAAAACTGTGATGGATGAGAATTACCTATGTTTTCACGTAAACTTGACGTGCTGATTTTTTTGAGTGTAGGTTGTTATAAATTTAGCAATGCTATAAATTTACTTGTATATTATCTGACCACAGCGCCAGCACAGGCGAGCGGCGTTCTCACGGAGCGACTGCTGTTTGAGTCTTGGCTTTAGCAAAAATTTGAAATGATCGTTTTTATTGCCGATGGAATAAGGCTTCAATGTTACGTCGGTTAGTCTGTGCTTAGAGTTAGAGTTGACAGATTAGATTTTCAATTTTAATTAAAAAAACGAGGGTTTATAGGGTAGACGCACCATTAGCCGTGGTAGTACTAGTAGTGGTGGAAACTCGAATTATTCCATTATTTTTGCAAATTTTGGCACAAGTTTGATACTTATCAAATATTACTGGTAGTTCGATACTTATCAAACTTGTGCCAAAATAATGGAATAATTCAAGTTTCCACTACTACTGGTACTACCACTACTACTGGTGCGTCTACCCTATTGGACTTGAACTTGGATTTAAATTAGGCTCGAAAATGTTAGAGATAGCATCTACTTTTGAAAATGCAAGGAATCCATACTACTTTTATAGATGTTACAGGAAAACAGAGGATATCGTGTTAGTAGGGCAAGGTTAACAATAAGTATCATGTGAATTCAATAATAAAGCATGTATATAGTATATAAGGAGTATAAATGGGCAAAAATAGAACAATTTCACCAACAATCCATCAAGTGAAATATAATTGCGTTATTTAAATTTCCATCAGTTTATCTAATATCCAATAATTTATTTTTTCATTCTGATATAAATGTGCATTATTTAAGGGGACATAAACGACTAAAACTCTTGAAAATTGTGCTCTCTGCTCTGCGCTCTGCGCTCTATGCTCTGTGCTCTGTGCTCTGTGCTCTGTGCTCTGTGCTCTGTGCTCTGTGCTCTGTGCTCTGTGCTCTGTGCTCTGTGCTCTGTGCTCTGTGCTCTGTGCTCTGTGCTCTGTGCTCTGTGCTCTGTGCTCTGTGCTCTGTGCTCTGTGCTCATTTCCATGTTATGTTCCTTTCATTCATGAGCGTCCTAAGAAATCCAAAGATTGAGCAAATTGATACTTTTACTTTTAAATGCGCTCTATATTTATTGTTCTGACAGATATGCATTTCAACCGCGACTGACTGACGATGCGAAACACGCGACAATTCGTTAGAAAGTTGGATATTTATGCTTTAAGAAAATATAAGAATATAAGAAAATAAAAATCTAGTGTTTGAAACGATGGTTTTACAATTGATGGAGGGAGGGTAGGGGAAAGTAATGAAAATTTCAAAGGTACACGGGTACCAGGTACCAGGTTCAAATCCGGTTATAATCTTTGATTAAAGCTTGGTTCGACCCAGGCACCTTCCAGCACTGGACAAAAGATAGGAGTCACAACGACAACTTGTTAAACGTAGCTACCTATTATCTCCCCCCTTTCCACTCTTTTCCATCATTTTCCAACAAATTTTCATTACTTTCTCCTACCGTCCCTCCATCAATTGTAAAACTATCGTTTCAAAAAAAAATTAATATTAATGCCTGACCGCATTTCAAGGTCAAAGACTAAAACACGAGTTTGGTCAAAAATCTAGTGACTTACGTCATTTATGTATATTATTTTATGGAGATTTCGATAAGGAGCGAGAACAACAACAGAACGTATATTTTTAATCTCTAGGGCAACATTCCAATTTAATTACATGGCGACCGATACGTCGAGCCCCGTTATGGTCGTCATGTGATCTTTCAATCAAGTTGTTTGTAGCCTGACGAATATTTCAAGACTACTTTTTCAAGCAGTGTTTACTCAGAAGAAAAACTGAATTTGGACAAAGTATATTGAAATTACACAACCTGAACACTCGGTAAAAGGAATCCGGCAAAAAGAAAATATAAAATATTACCCTAAGAAGGAAACATAAAAATAATTCCAGATTGGGCTCAAAATCATAAAAACACTTCTGAAGCACAAAAATACTTTTGAAAATAACAAAAGTCTGAACAGAACGTGCTTAAAACAAAAAGAAACATTTTTGATTTCGCGGGGGTTTTCGAAGCGTTTTACCGGTGGGACTTTTTTTTAATCTTGTTGTTGACAACTCTGTACCAATCCTTCAATCTCTGTCATTTTTTTCGAATACAATTTTTTTTAAATTCTGTTAAAAAACGTCGTTCAATACTGCTGCTGGTTATCAATCAACACGATACATGTAAGTACAAAAGTTCAATCTTATCGAGCTACCAGATACAACCCACCCAACGCATAAACAACATATGACAGGATAAACTGTTGCGCCCAATGCAAACGACCAGCTGCCTTCTGCTGTCCATGACATCACTAGCGCCGCTGGCTGGCCTGTTGTCATCGTTTATTGACGATCATCGATGAGGTCAACAGCTTCCGGCGGGAACCAACGCAACGCAACGCTAGTCCCTGTCATTGTTCAAAAACAGATACGCCGTCATCAGCACGTGCATGCTACAACAATCGCCTTAAAATCGCCAAGCGAAAGATGCGCATGGGTTTCCACATCATCACTTTGAAAAACCTGCCGTCGAAAACAAAGCTCGACACCCGGCTGAAACAAAAGTAAACAAGAAACATTTCGGAACACTTGATCACGAGACACCAATTAGTTTCTATTTGCTTTCCTATTAACCTAGATCAACAAGGAGAAATTTGCCGCGGTTAAGAATCTTCTGGCTGAGATTGCCAAATACTTAAGTGAATAGTTTTCGACTTGAATGGAAAAATCTTGTAACTCACCCGCCAGCTGTGGTCAGACGAAACTGATAAACTCTCGTTGGCACGGGTAGCATCCGAATCGTATGAATGGTTGCAAAGTCCTCCTGAACTCGTTATCGTGAGGCAATCTCCCCCGACTGAGGGGGGTCGGTTCGATGAAGGCTGCGTTGGAAAGTATCGTTTACTGATAAAACGTTTCTTTCAAGGTACACAGATTTGGAGCATTCCTATAAAAGAGGTCCCAATCGAGCGGGACGGGTTCAGTTTTGTTTCGGTCGGTGACATATTTGGCGTTTACACTACTACGACGGGTACGAGACATTTTGAGCGATCAAATCTTTCGTGTTGACATTTTATGCGTTGTGTCAGTGTTCTCTAGCGAGAGTGTTCTAACCGGGTGATAGCACAATGGTCGTGAAGGCGCCTTTCATCTTGGCGGCAATCATCCACCTGGCGACGATTGGAATCCGCGGTGCTGCAGGACAGTTTACAGGTGTGAAGCGTCAACCGAGTCTCGTGGCATGTTAACGCACTGTAGCTATCAACTACACAATAGCGCGGTGATATCGCGCGGAAGAGTGGTGGATGGGTGTATAATCTAACGAATTTTGAAAGAATATCTGTGGTTAATTTGTATTAACTATAGCTTTGATTACCGGTTGTGGCTGAATCAAAATGATTTGAAATGCAACTTGAATCAATGGATTCTTTTACTCTACGTTTTTCCGAGTTGTTAGAAGCATATTAATTTGCAACGACACATTGGAGTTGGAATTAATTTGTCGAATGCTAGTTATAATTTTAGCTTTATTACTCACTCATGACGGTTTTTATGACCAAATTCAGTACCAAACCGTAATACGAGTGATCATCCAACGAAAGCTCAAAATTTATTGACAATTTGTATTGTATACACTCAATTTGTTTTTTACGCACAGAGAACGTCCCGCGTGAATTCCAAATTTTACGTAGAAACCGCATTAATTCCAACACACTCGTGAAAACCCGAAACTGAATTGAACTGAAACACAAATAGCGTGTCTATTATTACGTAAAGGAAGGCAAATTTTACTTCTTTTTTTATTGACATAGGCCCAAAAATACTAGCGATATTACTTAAGATAACACCTTTCCGAACATCTTGATAGTAATGTCGTTGGTTGTGTCTGTATGAGTTGTGGTGGAATTGTGAATCTGCTAATACTATCCACGTAGCCGAGATCGAAATTCGATGTCTTGATTTCTTCAACCTACACAGCCGAACGGTGAACTATTAAAGCAAACCCGCAATAATTGGAACTATATTCTAACCATAAATATTATCGCCTATCTTCCAATCTAGAAGCATTTGTGAAATAGTATCTTACCATATGACAGCTGTTCCCTGGTATAATATCAAGTATATTGGTTATGGTTATGCATCAAGTAACAATAAAAACAATGGGTCGTTAAGAATGTTCACCATACCATTCTTTCAGATTATTGACCTTATTGCATTTTGGAGGAATTCTACTATACTAATGTTAAGCTGCAAATGAATAGGTGGCTTACAGCAGTTGGCCAGAACCTAGGCCAAGACCGATGAAAAGTTAGATGTCGATGTGTTCTTCAACCCTTTCTTGATGTTGGCGATCAGCCGCTTCTCCGCTTTAGCCACGAAATTATTGGAATAGATCCTTTGCTTCAGCTAAGTCTAAAAATTTTCTATCGATCGCAGCTGGGGACGTGGGGAGGATTACCGATCTACGGTATACCGTTTATCTTCAGCCGATATATTTCCTCCAGTGATATCTTGGCCAAAAACCACATCGTCCTACACGTGATACGACGGTAACTTCGCACTGCACTTCCGTACATCGCACTGTATATCACCTTGTTTACCACAAAACTCGGAGGATTAAACAGCAGCTTGGATTTTCCCTTCTAGCTGATCGTCAGCTACAAGAGGATTTTATTCGAGAACTTGGTGTGAAAGATTTATTATGTTTATGTATAGTGGATTTCTACGAGCTCCACAAGAACTTCCTGATGGTCGCTGTAAAACCGTCTACGACCAAATTAATCATAATAAATTATTAATTTAATTTTAATTTTCGATACAAAGCTATAAAGCTTACAGCTTACTCTAATATAAAGCTAAATCATTCTTCCAGTTTTGTTGACTAGAAAATACATCCGTGAACAGAAGAATTAAAGTTTTACTGTCAGATTATCCTGATTGATATGGTATATAGTGACCTTAATGAAGTATCCCATAGAATAAATAATCAATTTTCAGCAGTCTTCGCAGTTGTGCAGCATATACGCATTAAATTTTATTGTGTATGTTGCTATGACACGTGCTATCGAAATTTTGCAGCTTTTGAAAACAAGTTGTTTTAACAAAATAAATATATTCAATTAGCGGATCTCATTTTCTGGCAAAATCATTTCAGTTGCTTCCTGTGACACGAAAACCGATTGATAATAACTTTCTTTCTGCAACTCACTTTGCTTCGATGAATTTTCGTTTGCGAGTTAAAAAAAACACAAGAATTTGGTAATATGGCCTCGCATTAAAAATGATTTCTGTTTTGATCGTTAATATTCTTCATCATAGTAGCAATAAAACTAATTGGTGTGGGTGTAAGTCAATAGCTCTATAAAAATAACCGATTTATTGCCGCTTGACAAGCAACCGTAATAAAATTGATTTTATTTGGTGCGCCCCACGTATGCTAAGTTTCTGACAAACGTGGCGCAGTTGATCTAATTTAATCTAACCTTACACTAATGCAGCCAATTCTTGAAAGCATCGTGGAAAATAACGATTACTTGAATCAATCATTTTTCTTGTCAACGACCAGCAAGTACCGCAAAGAGAATTCTAAGGAATCAAGTGGAACCAGAAAGCAAAGTCGTGGGCTTAAACCGTCATTAGACATTACCCTTCTTTATCGACAGACTTCGCAGCCGGCTGTTTAGAGTACAGGAAAATTACGGGGCCAGTGTAACGATCCTACTGACTCTATCAAGCAAGCACCGTCTAATCGAGATTCGAACATGCGACGACTGGCTTGTTAGACCAGCATCGTACCTCGAAGCTAAGTAGGCGGTGTGGAACCAGAAATAATAGCTATTTCCATTAAACTCCTTGAAATTAAGCGGAAGGAAGAAAGCGCGGACCACCCGTACCAAACGCATGTAGATAATGATTTTTTTACAGTAGTTGGGAGTATCTTTGCTAATAAAGCTTTAGTAATACGCCGAACCCTCGGTGGTTCTATGGTTGCCTAAAACTACAAATGTAAGGTTAGGAACAGAAAACCATACGACCCCGCACCTCCCAGCTTGGCTACTCCATTATACAAATTGAAGTTTTTCCAGGTATGACCACGTGGAGGCGCTAGGTAGGGACTAGTGCTATGTTGGGCGCTTTTTCCTAGTTGCCTTCCCGATTTCATACCCAAAATAAATCGGGGCAATAGCAGATGGAGTTCGAGCCTAGACACTCTCGGTTGGTACCCGAGTGTTTTACTTACTAAACTATCGCCACCTGCAGCAAGCAAGCAGGCTTTTTTAGCATATTAACAACAACAAGCTACAGGCTTTATGGCTTGGTAGAACAAAGCGAAAAGCAACATTAAATTATGGACGTTGCTATCAACCAACGAAAAACTTAATCGATTTCATAGCTGTTACCAGTAGAGCGTAATAAGACTACTTGAGCCCATAACCCTCTTCTTAAAGAGGGCATAAAAACGTTCTGAAGAGTGAACCACTTGGCAGTATGACAGTTTTATTGCTGCTGTCAGAAAGCCGTTTACCATTAAAAAAAAATTAACAATTTTGTAAATTTTATCTTGAGAACCCAGTCGTCTAGCGTTAAATAGGTCGCGTTATCCATTATTACCACCACGTCGCGCATCGCCGGAAAGGTGTTTTTCATCAGTATCGTCATTCGATCCTTCTGGGAAATCCCCTACTGCTTAAACACGGCTGGCCTCGACTGATGCTTTCGCAAAAATGTCCATTTTGGCCAAGTACTTCTGCACCGTTCGACCGGTCGCTCCGACCTCTCAGGCCAAGCTGCGAAACGATGAGGCTACGTTACCCTCGGTCTTTTTCTTCAGCTTCTGGTGCATTTTAGGTCGATGAGCAGATTTTTCACTCCGGGGAGGAGCTGACAGTACGAACAAAGTATCGAGCACAGGTGCTTGACTATTTTCGCCATGACAACTCTAAATCAACCAAATCAAAAATTTTCTGTATACACAAGGTTGCTACGAATGGTGATAAAAAGGTGTATTCACCAGCAGATAGCAGGATAATCACAGTGAAACATCGCTAAAATCAGCCTGTTTTTAATGCATACGGTAAACCAACTTTCCAGATGCGACTAACTTGAGGCTATACAGAGCCTGTGGTAAAAAGCAAACCTTTGTCTTCGCTTTGTGGTCGACAAACCATCCATGTTCCGCTTGACAATGGTTCAATATTTCACGATTGGGTGAGGCTGTGGCGTATTGGGAGGGTTTTTATCCATATGCACCACTCTATGGCCATTGTTCCTCAATTATCGAATGCCAAATCCGACCAAAGCAGTAAGAAACAAAGTTGCTGCGTCCGGAAAGTAACACGTGTTTTTCGCGTTTTTTTCTTCTACATAAATTTCCTAGTTGACGGTCTCGGATGCAATAAAAACATGAAAATCGACAGTTTCATATGGTTGAAAATGTCTGCCACCTTTTTTTCTATTGGAATCTGTTGAAATTTGCCTTGACGATTCATCGGCATTGTCATGTACAGCTTCCAAGATCGTGTTTTGGTTTTCTTGTTTGGTTTATTATCGCACTAGAGGTGGGCACGATTTCACTAATGAGCTAGTATTATTAATAGTGGTTAGCGTTTTCGTTAAGTTTAAAAGCGTTAGTGTTTTGTTAGCTTTCGCTAAATTTATAAAACGCTAAAAATAAATCTTGACTGAAAATTTATAAAAAAAAATGAACGGCTCATCATTACTTTGACCAATTTAAGCAAGGGGAAAACAGTTATGAAATATGAAGCTTTCCTTTCAATTGTAATATTTATTTATTATTCTGCCAGATACGTTTCTGTCCTTCCAGCTTTCTTCAGTGTTTGCTTCAAGTGAAACTTATGAAGTCTGCAAGTAGAGGGCGAAAAACATTTCTATAAAAAATGAGCGGTTCCACCACAAAGAAAAGGTCTTCAATTGGATAAAACGTATGCCAAATTAGTTGGGAAACCATAGTGATGATGTCGCTAAAGGTGCATAAAAACAGTTAGTTTCTGGCACTAGTGTAATGTTTATAGTCCATATGAATCATATCCTGTTGTCAATGGGTAAATCATTTAGTCTAGAAAAGAACCATTTAGTTGGGAAACTTTGGGTATATTAGTAGAAAGTTGGGTATATTATTAGATTTTAATTTAAAATTTTATCCAAGAATCCCCGAAACGTTTGTTCCTGAATGGTTGTTTATTCGACGACGAAATAATAAATGACGAAAAAGAGATCCTACCGATGTGCATCTAAGGTTTGATTGATTAAAAGCACCGAAAAAATATGCATGTCAATAATTTCAATAGAATTCACATCAGTAAGAAAAATGAACTGAAATAACCAAGTTTGTATTGAAATGTGGGGAAAATCAAAATAGCACTATAACGTGATCGTCATCCCCACTCACATTGCAATATGTGCGTTAATCGTGCGAGCCGAAGCAACTGCACCAGCTCGGATGCCAACGATAGCATGCTCGAAAATATCTCACCCACTGACGCTTTCGATGATTTTTCCTAGGTCCTACACTAGCCTGCGGCGGCACATCGTTGCTGAAAACAACCACATTGATTTCACCGGACCAGATTGGCACCAACGGTGCCGCCACTAGCTGCAGCTACAGCATACGTGCCATCAATTTACGCGTCTGTCAGGTAATAAGCAAGCGCCGATTGTGCTCCCGCAGCCACGACCCCCTGACACGCCCCTTATCACCCATCCCTCCCAACCGGACAATCCGGACGCATCCTCGTATTCTGAGCTGACTGACTGACTGACCCCCTACGGCTGCAATGAAATTCCAAACTCAAAATTTGCATTTCCAACGGATTCCCTTGGCTAGTCTTGCCACGATGACGCCTGGTGTGAAATAGAAACATGCTACCCGGGTATTTGTTCACGAGTTTGGCTCAAGACCACAATTCATCGCTTCATTTGGCGTCGAACGATTGTGATGTCCCTTAAACTTTCCTTTACCCTATCCGACGCATCGGATGATTGACCTTTTTGTCACATCTATTCCATGCAGCTTCGTCTGGATTTCAACTCATTCAACCTGGCCTCACCGACGATCGATAGTGGCGTGGAATGCACCGTCGACACACTTTCGATTCAGAATCTGGATTTCAAATTGTGTGGCGAAAACAGCGGACAGCACAGTAAGTTATTAGTTTTATTCTGGTGAGAGGGGAAAAGACGTCACAGCGAACGGCCTAATTGGATTTGTGGTAAATGGTTTTCACTTGTATCGTTTCCGCTAGTTTATGTCCCGTTCAACCCGACCCTCACGGAATTGACATTGGCTATTAACTTTAATCTTGGCACGAGGCTCCCGGGGCAAAGCGGACCGTACTGGAACATACGGGTGCAGCAGCTAGAATGTCCGATAGGCGCAGCCTATGCTTCGAAAATAGCCGTTCGAACCGAATCTACCGGTTTGGCCAAGACCTTTCATAATGATTTGGCATCGCTGGCACCGGCGGGCTGTCTGCAGTATCATACAGCACAGACCGGAGTCATTAAATCGTTCAATTTCAACATGGGAGGACCCTATATTGGTGGCATGCATTATGCCATCTGCTTCCGTCGCCTTCGCACCAACACGGCACTGAAACTGTACGCGGATGTGTTCGACCTGGCTACCAACGATGCCTCTGGATATGAAGAAGCATGCTATTCGCATATCGAAACCCCACTTCGGTCGGAGGACCATCTCTTCATACCGGATGGACGAGTTGAGTTAAGTGGTCAAATCATGAGGCTTAATCGGTTCTGCGGACATAGTATTCATCAAAAGTATGTGGAAAGTAAGAAAAATTGAAAATTTGGTGTGTTTTATGGATCACTAATCGATCAATCATTTTCAGCATCCAGCGCGGGGCCGTTCGTTCTACAATTCAACAGTGACACCGTTTATGGTCTCAATGGAGCAAGCGAAACTGGTTTTCACATCACATATGAAATTGTCTAGACTAGCTATTGGGCAAGAAAGGACAGTTCTAACAAACAATATTTGAACGCTCACGCTGGAAAGATACACTTAAAGGATTTTTACTGTAATAATAATCGAAATTTTAGCATTCTATCTGCTAGCAACGTTTCACTGCCCATACCCACTAGCTCTTGAATTTGTACAAGTAGAAGGTAGAAGAAATAGACGAAGTACGGCACCAATTCGTGGTTGAGCATTCGAATATTAATGCGTAGTTCATTTGTTGTAGTAAATTTAGTAAATCGTTTTATACCAATGTTCTGTTATTGAGGTAAAGCCAGTATTTAAATTAGTATGAATTTATTTTAAAATAACTAAATAAGTATTATAAGCTCCTCTATTGCAAATTACTTTTGATTTACGGTACTCTTGGTCAACCTAGTGCTCCATACCATGGATCGTTTTTTTAGCACTAGTATAAAGAAGATCCTATAGCTTCCTTTTCATTTTTTGATTTGTTATTCTTTTGGTTCACTTCTAAAGGTTAAACGCAATTTTTTTTTATTGTTTCGACAACCATCTTCCATTTGCGCTTGAACTCCTTAACTTAACTTAACTTAACTTAACTGATTGCTTAACAGTTCAACTGAATCACAAGCGGATAGTGCGTTATTCTCATTGCAAGAGTGCAGGATTACAGCGCGACGCGCTTGTTCTGGTACGCAATGTTATAAATTAATTAATGCTGAGCTGAGAGAGAGGCGCCAGCTGTGATTGTTTTTGTGCATCGAACTGTCAGTGGAAACCGGGTAAGAAATGTCAATGTGAACCGGGCTAGCTTGATTGAATAAAACAGGGGAAGTATTTATTTGCGTTGAAATTTCAAACTCCTCGCAAACCGGAACATGCTGACTTGACTTGAATAGTAGTATTTGAATTTTTTGCATCAAATATAAGAAGAAGAAGACAACGACAACAATCAATCTGTCACTGAGCTGGCACCTCTCTCTCTCTCTCTCTTAGATCCCGACTAACAACAAATGCCTACGGCGATTCTGTACACTCTTAACGAAACTCAGTGAAATTTTGAAAATCATTGTATTAGTAATGAGTTTGTTTTGACTTGAATCATCTTGGTATTGCGTAGTCTATACCTATTAAAATGTATTTCTGTCTGTCTGTCTGTCCGTATATTCCTTATAGAATCGAAAACTACTAAATCAACCGGCGTGAAAATTTGCATGTACGGGTTGTTGGGGCCGGTAAAGGTTCTTATGATAGTTAGAGCCCCCTCCACCCCTAAAAGGCTCCCATACAAATGAAACACAAATTTCTGCATAACTAGTGAACTAATCATGCAATTTGAACCAAATTTGGCATGTGGGTGTTTTTGGAGGCAAGAATTTTTTCAATGGTGAATTGAGACCCCTCCACTCTTTAGGAAATGAATTATGACTCCTCTCCCCTTTAAGAGAGGGGGCTTCCATACAAACGAAACACAAATTTCCTCATAACTCGAGAATCAAGCAAATGGAGCCAAATTTGGCATTTGGGGATTTTCGGAGGCAAGAATTTTTTCTATGATGAATTAGGACCCGTCCCATGTTTAAGAGGAGGGGGTTGGCTCCCATATAAATAAAATACAAATTCCTCATAACCTGAGAACTAATCAAGCAAATGGAACCAAATTTGGCATGTGGAGGATTTTGGAGTCCTGAATTTATTTTATGATGGTTAGAGACCTCTCACCCCTGTGGTAGGGGGATAACGATTATCATTCAAATAAAACAAAAATTTCTGCGTAACTCAAAAACTAATCGAATTCAAGAAATTCGAGACTCTTCCATAAAACCAAATATAGGGGAATGTCGTCGTAGTTGGGCCATCTTTTGGTCCACAAATCTCATCTCAAAAGAAATTTTGGAAACTTAACAAAGTATTTAGACCTTTGTATTTAGACCTTTGTTAAATTTCCAAAACTTCTTTTAAAATGGAATTCATGGACCAAAAGACGGCCCAACCACGACGACATTCCCCTATTATATTAACAATATAGTTCACTCTTCTATAATCCTGAAGACACGACTACTAGCGCCATTGCGGCATGAAAGGTTACCAATGTACACCGTAAATTCGACATGTCTATCGAAAACAACTCAACTTTCTGTATAGAGTTTAGCCAATTCTAGATAGAATTATCAAAAGGGTGAATGTCGCAAATCTAATAAAACAGGTGAATTATATTTTGCTGGACCAGCAAAAGATAATCAGCTGTCGCTCGGTTTGTTCACGTTTGCGACATTCGCCGTTTTGTTGGTTCTATCTTCAACTCGCGACTACGAAGCTCCATCATCCCTTTTACACTTATGGGAATTGCCCATATGAAGACAGAATCAACAAAAGGGCGAATGCCGCAAGCGTAAACATACCGGGTGAGAGTTGATTTTCCTATACTGGTCCAGCAAAAAATAGCTCTCACCAGTTTTGTTTATACCTGCGTCATTCGCAGGTCAACTTCTGTCAACTTCTGTCAATTTGACTTACAACAAACCAATCCGGTGAGCTTTTCTATTGATCAAGACCTAAAATGGTTGGTAAAATGGGTGGCATATACTGTTCAATTTGTGGATGTTCTAGTTCGAAATGCGGTCCCTCCAGTGTTTTCTTTTTTCGAATTTATTCTATCCAGAATGAACTATTTTTGAAATATTTCGATTTTCAGCTTAGCTATGTTCCTATATCATTTTTGCAATTGTAATTGTAGACTTTATTCAGATTTCTTGTTGTTTCTATTGATAATTAATTTTTATAACTAACGTTACAATCTAGAAGAACGACGTCATAGCGTTAGAGATAGCACATTCTATCTACCGCACCTTTTACTTATCATTCATTGGTTGCACGCTTAAAAATTTTCATTACAAAAGGCTTTTAGTCACCTTTTTGTCCGCAAGAGGGTGTTACTTTTGCGTCTTTTCGGATATGTATGAGATTTTGCGAAGTGAACTATATTGTTAATATATTTGATAAATCATTAGTCAAAACTATCTAAAGTAACACTAGATCATTCAGAGCGAGATGGCCGCGAGTGTTGCCGGCAACCCGCCGTCGGAAGCAACCCTCCCGCAGAAATCACCACTGTCTAGGTTTATTTGTTTTCCTACACTCAAAATAATCCACACGTCCTTTCCTCGTGAAAAATCACGTAAATTTCTCTACTGGCAGTTACGTGATTTTCAGATGACTGTTATTGGAAAAAATAATAGCATTTATCTGATTTTCACGTTAACGCATTAGTATGCGTGCGAACTACCTGAAAATCACGTAAATAGTACAGGAAAAGCTGGATGGAAAATATTCTTATAACTTTTCCTACGATTTCGACGTGAAATTTATTTTGAGTGTAGATCTACTAACCTCTATTACTTTCCTTCAGTTGGGTTCGTACAAACGACAGCGAGTAAGGAGAGGATCATTCCTGCGAAATGGTACTTTGCACGAAAACGTTCCGCACACGCACTTGAGCCAATCATCACTCTTTCAGCATACAATGAAAATCGAGGCCGCCCATTTACCATAAATTCATTTCGCATAATGCAGTTTAGCATAACGTCATTTCCCATAAAAATATTGGAATAAACATAAGGATTAATTTGGAAGTAAAACATTTGGCACAACGACCTTTTAGCATAATCTCGTAAAAATATTTTATAACCTTTCATAGATGATGGTACAGGGCGAGACGGCCCACCGTCGAAAGTACCGGCCACTGCGACGGACAGCCTCCCCCCACCCTCCTCCCCCGCAGAAATCACATCGGTATAGGTTTATTCGCTTTCCTTGGTGCATGGGTCTACCGAGTGTTGTTAGTTTTCCCTGACGCATCGACATACCGGGCTGACATAAATAGCTGAAATCTTAATAACCGAATTTCAAAACTGTCACCGGTATTCGACCGAATCACGAAAGGGCGAAATTCTTTTCGGGGAAATCACAAAAATGTCTCAAAAAACAAATCTCCCATGCATCGCAAGCTGTATTTTAATGGAAAAGGTGATTTAAGAGTAAAAAAAATCAAACAAAAACTATTTCATATCCTTACTGAAAAATAAAGTAATTTTATTTTCCGTGTATAATATCCAGCGAAATCAAAAGTTTGTTGCTCTGCAGTTATTAGTTTGCTTATTAAATAAAATTGCTTAACACTTAAGGCTTAATTTCTGTAATTCATATTAATTTTTTGCCAACTAAGGGCTAAGGCTGTCGTTAGACGACCTTCGCTCAGAGTCTCAGAGCCACGTACTAAATTCATTATGAATGAAAAATATGACGAATATGTACAGCACGCATTTCTTGACATGTTGGGAACGATTTTACAACATTCTGACAATGCGTTCAAGAGTTATCATTAACTCTGTCGATCAAGAATGCTCTAGTCTTAATGACGTTTACACTCAATTTTTCAAAAGTACAAGGTAACTTCTGATTCAGTGAAACCTAACGAGCTTTGCTAGATTATAGTGGTTAACGCAAGTTTTCGTATCGAACAGTCAAAGGAAAAACTTTGATTCATTAGCATCGTTGTTTAGTAAAGGATTTAGAAATGTACCGTTTTTTGTTAAACGGAACTTCTCATTGCTCGTTACTTAAAAAGACTAAGGTACAAAGCGTCTCCTTCGTATAAACCCAAATGGAGGCGAGCAAACAACTACGAGTTGTAATTCCAAAGAATGTAATCATTTTTTAACCTCATAATTTCTTTTTCATTAATTTGAATCGAACTGAGAATATACAGAGCTTTCTCTGCTATTAGAACCTAATGCTATTAGGTCCATAAAATAGTTTTCCAAGTTTTTCCACTTGCTTACCACTAAAGGAGATGCTTCAAGTAATTTCGTCTATTACGGAAGAAAAAACGAGACATCTAGGAAGCTTAGACGTTCAGCGAAAAACGTCTGTTGTCACGTTCCCATGGATTGTTGCCGAGACCAAGTACACAGTGATCAGTAAACTTAAGTGCATCCGTTTCCCATCGTAAAAGTCCTCCAAGATACAGTGCACCTTTCAGCCGCCTCTGCGCGAATATGTATTTAACGTCGCAGGCGTCACAAATTATTGACGACAAAAATCGCATTAGCAGCCGAATGCCACCAATTCACAGTAATCCAGCAAATTACTAAAACCCGTACAACACCGCTCGTCGGCCATTCGACAATAATCGAATTTTGTCCATTTCAATTATCGTTAAAAAATATCACCGGAACAGAAGTGGGACGGTGCATGATCGGCCAGTAAACAGTCGGGAAAATTCCAGAATCCACGCTAACGGCACACAGCACACAATCGACTCTCATCATTGTATGTGGAATATTAAACGTACATTCTACTTATCCCGTTCCGACCCGGCCGCGAGTGTAGGTGCGTACCCGTTTGCGTTCCGGCTGATATTTCCGTAATCAACTGGCAGCGAGAGGCAAGTTTATTATTTCGAAATGAAGCTACATGTCAATCGACCAATAAAGTTTCATATTCACTGCAGACTGCGCTCCGCTGGAATTCACTGTATATTTCGAGTGTGCCAACGTCGATGTGAGTAGACCATCAGCGTAATAATCCGATACCTCTAGCTGCCATACATCACATAAATTGACATCGATTTTTCAACGGCAAACACAAGGAGCAACTTCGTCAATGATGACTGGCGAATAACAGCACCGACGGTGGAAAACGTAATTCAATAATATCCAAACATTTTATTTGACGTACAATTTTTGTGACAAAAAAAATATGGTTTTTATGGTCGATAGCGGAATTCAATCCTTCCGAAAGCACATGCTCCTATACCGGATTCTTTGTTCAATTCCTCGTAAGGTAGCTCGTGAATTTCATCATTAAAAGACCTTCGCTTCGTAAACATTATCGAACAACAAAACAGAGATGTTAGGCTTGGGCTTGAGTCAATCGAAAAATACAAACAAATCTTTGTGCAGCAAAAGAAAAAAAATAGTGTCACTAGTTTGTGAACTATACAGCCGATTTACATACCCAAGCATACCCAATTCGAGGAATAAAAATCTGAAATGCAAATGATGCCAATTTGAGGCAAGGGAATCATATCTCTCGTTATCCTTTGCTGTACATATACATTCGGGCCCGTCGCATGTAAGCTGAAGTCAATCCAACCCGTTTACAAATTCGCTGAAAATGATACATTCATTGGTGGCACCCACAGACGGAACCCTATATTTCAAGTAGCACATCGAGCTATTCTGCACGCTGGATTAAGATGTACCTTGCCATCATCCTTACTATATGTACAGAGCCAGAATCACTTTATCATCGCTTGACATCGTTCAGATTCTGGTACCACATCTGCTGGATGGATCTTTCTTCGCTAGTGATTGAGTAGTAGTGCACGCTATAGCACGGGGGTTCACGAGGCGAACGACGATTCCATTGCTTTCGAATCTCCTCCGCAGCGCGCAAATCCGTGTCTGGATGTCATCGCAATGTATTCTCTTTTTCACCTGTATCATATAAATCCGGAGAATAAATAAATCTCGGTTTCATTGCCGGGCGGATTCCCGAACAGCAGAAAACTCCAATAGAATACCGCTGGTCGATTTTTTTCTGAAAATTCCTGGTGATCGAAAACCACAAATTATCCTTGAAAACTACCTGAGTTTCCAGCAAAATACTAATTTTAGATAGTTTTTTACAGTTTCTTTTCTTACAATTTCTTCCTATGTGGGCTCGATATGTAGTGTGACCGGCAGAAGAATGAACTTGCATAATGCAGCACAAATATAATCGATGTTAATATTTATGCAAATTATCGTCGACATTTTTGGAACGCAATGAACGTTGAATGTTTGGCTTAATAATCATAGATTATTCTGGGTCAGCAACTAGCGTGCTTCTTCGAGAAACGGTGTACAATTTGTGATGAAAACCTACCGTCGATAACACGAATTTTTTTTCTCAGTTTGCATTTAAATTTATAATGTGATGTTGATTAACTTTAAACAATAATTAGTGCTGTTCAAGTGACCGACTTTGTCAACCAGAATGAAGCAAGTTGGTAACGATACAAGTCTATACCACTCGAAAATTCCGATGCAGTTTAATTACGGCTCACTGCAACAAACTTAATTTATTGTCGAATATATCATAAAATATCCACATTCGTAAATTGTCCATAAATTGGAACGAAAGTGAAATTCCTGAACGGGATGTATAATGCCATAACATAGTAATTATTTTTCTACGGCACGGAAAGCTGGCGGCAATGGTTTCATTTGCCGAAAGCTGCCTCACTTCCACAGGTAGGTTTTTAACACTAATTTCATTACATCGCATTAAATTTTGTCCCGCCATCCCGCATTGAATGAAACGAGCGCGGTAAGATGGTTGAGATAAGCTTTTAAAATGTGTGCAGCGTGCAGAAATTTCGGCTCTGGTGTAGGGGCTTAGAGTTCAGAGCGCCTGCCAACCAACCGTCAGGGGTGTACTTTTAGTCGGTAATTTTACTGCACAGTTTCAACTATGACTTAACTACTTCCATCCCTGATCAAAGCTCTGGTACACCTCTGCTCTTACTCCTCTCTACTGCAACTCGCACCGAGACCCGGTAAATGAATGGCACATGACGGAAAAGATTTTACCTCCGACGCGCCACACTACATTGAATAAAAGGATGAAAGGCCAACTTCCTTCCGAGCCTCTCGCCGGTTCACAGTCAGCCACCTCCGATTTGGCTGCGCCACGACGCCCGGTGCTTCCTCAACTATCGTCATTGCTTCAATTACAAAATTCACAACCGCCCACCTGGTCCCTGCTGACGGGGTGTGTGACGTTGTTGAAAGGCAGCAGAAATTCTTTCGGCTCTTGGGGGTGCACTATCGCACACTATTAAATGCATAAAAAGCTAAGTGCAACACTCGTTGCCATTTTTTCTCGATCAGGAACAACGGGAAACTGAACCCGGAGCGGGGTTGACGCGAAGGTGGTAAACGAATCTTTCCTATGTTAGCTATCAGGTAAGGAATGAAAAATTTAATTAGAGAAGGCACATATCTTTAGCCGCTAACGTCGTCCTTTAAGTTTGTCGCATTCATTGTCGCTCCGTTGAATGAGGTTTGCGTGATCCGATGACTTCATAGAGCATAGAGTGGGTGGAGAAAAAAAACACCCACAGACGACAAGAAAGACTGTATTCGTTTAAATTTAATGCGCAAAATGGTTACTGCAGGATTCATAAGTTAACTTTCGTGTGACCATGGCGTGTAGGTAATATAGTGATTTCTGCGATTAAAAGCAGTTTGAAATGGTTGGTCTTATTTGCTACTTACTTGTGCTGTGCTTAATGGGAGCTGCAGGATTAAATTCTACAAACTCTCGTTTCCATAAACAAAATTCATGATAAAAACCAGCTGGGCGAGAATTTATACTTTGTCTCCACTTCCAATCACCAGTTCTCATCTCGAAAAATACCGAAAAAGTATATTTGGAATCCCTGGAAGTGCAGTTCACAAAGCCGGAGATCTTTGGAAGTAATTCTACCCAACAAACATTGGTATTTTTAAGCTGGGGCACACTGGGACCTATATGCCTGATTTTCTCTTCGAAGTTTATTAGAAAACATAATTTATTTGTATAAACCAGCAGGGATGGCACGTGCACTGTGTTTCTACACGCGGGTGAACTACACCCGCTCTTTCCTGTGTGAATCACAGTTGGCCAGAGAAGTGAAATATTGAACCACACAGCGTCGGTGCAGCGTACTTAAAGGTGAGTGTGTTGTTTCTTCACACTCACACTTGTTAGTCTCCTCTTTTCCATCGTGTTTCGCTAGTTCGCACAGGAGAAGGTGCGCTGGCACAGCCAAAGCTGCGTAGATATCACACAAATGCAAGACGGCACGGAATAGAAAACATAGCAGTAGTATTCGCGTAGCGCTTGCTATGTTGCATAGATGATGTATTTCGTGTATATACTGCCGCTATTCGCATAACAGTCCCAGTTTCTATGGAGATGAAACTGTTATGTAAATAGCGGCAGTATAAATACGCAATACATCGTATACGCAACATTGCAAGCGCTACGTGAATACCCCTAGCATATTTTTCCGTTCGATGCAGCAAATGTGAGTTTGAATAAAATAGTATAAATTTTGTATAAGATATCTATCAATTCGAAACAAATAATCCTTGAAATAAACAGTAATTATATTTTGCAATTTATGGTGACAAGTACCAACTAATATTTTAGGGCTTCAGCATTGTCAGGATTTTGGTTGCAGTTGCAGCATACTGCATATGCGAAGTTTAAGATAATTGAAAATATCCTATTTTCTTAATATTAGGCTAAAAATATAGACTTAGAGCGAATAGAGCGAGGGTGAGTAGTCGAATGTGTTGTTTAAGGGGACATAAACGACTAAAAATGTGTGTGTGTGTGTGTGTGTGTGTGTGTGTGTGTGTGTGTGTGTGTGTGTGTGTGTGTGTGTGTGTGTGTGTGTGTGTGTGTGTGTGTGTGTGTGTGTGTGTGTGTGTGTGTGTGTGTGTGTGTGTGTGTGTGTGTGTGTGTGTGTGTGTGTGTGTGTGTGTGTGTGTGTGTGTGTGTGTGTGTGTGTGTGTGTGTGTGTGTGTGTGTGTGTGTGTGTGTGTGTGTGTGTGTGTGTGTGTGTGTGTGTGTGTGTGTGTGTGTGTGTGTGTGTGTGTGTGTGTGTGTGTGTGTGTGTGTGTGTGTGTGTGTGTGTGTGTGTGTGTGTGTGTGTGTGTGTGTGTGTGTGTGTGTGTGTGTGTGTGTGTGTGTGACGCTTGACTTTAGTTATCTGTTTCTCGGATATGGCTTAACCAATTTGATTGCCATTAAGCTTGTTTGAAAGGTGTTACTGCCTTGCAGATCACTATTGAATTGTTTTGCGGTCCGAGGTTTCGTTTAAAAGTTAGGCCATAGCAGATAATTTCAAAAGTTTTTGTCCCCCCCCCTTGGAAATTGGCTTGAAAAATCGTGGGGCAAAAAATAATTTGTAGGGTATGAGTTAATTTTTTTTCATAAAATCAATTGTCTATGGGCTCTACAGCCTGAAAAACTCGGAAAATAAGTGTACGAGTTGAGTTAATGCTTCTAGCACGAAACAAAAATGGAAATTCAAACAACGGAGTTTCAGAAAATCGGCCGAAAAATTTTTCTTTCGTTTTTTTTTATTCGAGCAAAAAAAAATATTGATCTTAGGCATTTTTACCGATTTTCTGAAACTCCGTTGTTCGAATTTCTATTTCTGTTTCGTGCTAGAAGCATTAACTCAACTCATACACTCATTTTTCGAGTTTTTCAGGCTGTAGAACTCAAAAACTTTTGAAATTATTTGCAATGGCCTATTTGAAAAAAAAAATCATACACAAAGTCATACACATAAGCATTCCAGTGCGGCGTAAAACAACCTCGCCGAATAAAACGCCGCTCATGGAAAAACACGATTTTCAAACTTTATGTACCTTTTTCTCAGAAATTACACAACGTATGCAATTGACTTGTCTTGTGACAAACACCTTATGTTTGATAAATTAATATCCCACAAGCATTAGTTGAAGCATATACCTGAATGAACAAGAAAAAAGAAATTACATTGTGCTTAGCTGCGCGACTAATGGAGTGTTAACTAACACATTTATTTACAGGTTATCCCTATGGATTAATGCAATTGAACACAAAAAAAAAATCAAAAAAATATGCATGGTGAAAGCTATGTCTAAGCGTCCCCCGCGTCTCTGTGTGTCACCGTTGCTAATAGGAATGTTTTATAAAAAATAGTGAACTAGCGGACAATATTTTTTTTAATATTAACTATTATTACTATGTGATGCCGTGCAGTAATTTTAGTTTTAATTTAATATGTTTTTGTTGTTGAACATCACTTAAAAATGATTGCAAAAAAATTTATGTTGACCTCCTAAAATTGATTTTTGTTGAAAAATATATTTAAAAATCAACATTTTTTTCTCAAACTGCATTATACGATGTAGGTTCACAAACTTCACTTTCCATGTAAATATCATGGATCTTGTTTTATGACTTAGCTATTCCCGTTGACTCACTGTTGACTACTCTCGCCTACTGTTAGAATAATGTCAATGTTAATTAGGGTGCGACTTGTTCATTTTTGATCAATATTACTTCTGTTGCCATCCTAATATTTGTGGGGTGTGGCCAAAGTTTCTTGGAAACATCGGGCAACATTAATGTTGGGAAAATTATAAAAACAAGTTACATGCTACATGTCAGTTTTTAGATAGTACCTACTTGCTAATACCGCGAAAATAGCTGTACAAAATCACGTCGGACTCGATTATTAACTAAATGTGTCGATTATACTACAACATGCAACATTGGTGTATTTTATTCATAATTAAATGTTTAGCCGTTAAAAATCAAATCAAAAATTATTTCGTATATGTCATAAACACCAATATCGAGACAATTATATATATTACAATTACAATAAATTTTCATAGTGACTAAAGTTCTTAGCGATAATGAAATAGAGCAAAACTGCTAGCCTGATTTTTAGTTAAGTCCTGTAAACAAAAATAAAGAAGCGAGAGTTTGTTTCCTTATATGGTAGTTTGGAATAACCCACGCGGTTTTTACATTGATGGCAACAATAGAACCTATTCGAAAATCGGGCCAGAATGGTATTCTAAGAGCGCGAACAACCAGGTGTGATTTGTAATACAGTAGGATTTCGAATTAGGCAACAACGGCGTATCGCCTATGTTGCCAAAATCGAAACCGTGCTAAAATCGAGTCCCTTTTTTGAAATGAAAAAATTGAATATAAATGCATTGGAAATAGACTAAATATTATTAATCAACGATTGCAACTATTTTATCTTTAAAAAGTCCGCTTAGAGCTATTTGTCCGGTGCAAGTAAGTTTTTGGCAATCTGCGGTAAGACGTAGTCCTACGGCAATAAAAATATGAAATATCTTATTACCGCCAGCTCCACGCGAAAAAATCATTCATTGACATGCATCATAGAAGCATTTCAATTTCTGTGTAGCTCATCGAAATGGAAACAACACAAAGCGAACTCCCCAATAAACTGCTTCCAAGTGACTTCTCAGTATCTTTACCGCTGCAGCGCGTTGGTGAACTATACATTTCTATGAAGTGTGAATTCACAGTAAGGATCGCACAGCCAAGTCACACTTGTATCTCACAGTGAAGCCACACTTGGAGCCTTCACAGTGGCAGTGTAGTTGTTTTCATGTCCGCTTTGTGCGGTGTTTCGGAGAAGAAAAGACGCTGTCGTCAGTTCCATTGCCACTTACACTGCATCTAGGAGCCAGTGAACTAATGATTATACCTCTGCATCCTTGCTATTCGCTGAGAGAACTGTGTGAATCACTCTTCGCACCCGCTGCAAGTTGAGGTGCTGGCCATCCCTGTAAACCAGAAGTCTACAGTTTTTAATTTAATCTGCTACTTTTTTGGAGGAAAATAAATTAACAGCGTAAAAACAGTTCCTGTTTCCAGTCCAATTTAAAGTCCAGGTATAAATTATATTTCAAGTTTAGTTTTAAGCCTGTTTAGTTTCAAGTTTACAAAACTGGACATAGGGGATAGAAAATGAGGAAAAAAGTGATAGAGAAAAATAAGAAAAACCGGCATGAAAAAAATAAAAACCGAAAGAAAAATCATGACAGAATGGAGGGAAAATGGGACGTAAAAAGAGACAAACTAAAAAAAACCGGCAGTACAAAAAGGAAAACGATGCAAAAAAGAGGAAAGAGTGGGAAAACGCTAGAGAAAAAATCAGAGGGGTTGTGTACAAGACACGACCGCATATATAGGTGACGCAGGACTACGTAAATCTCTTTGTAGTGATAGTAGCATGTATTCATGCTTCTAATCATTCGATTCTTCTTGTATACATGCTATATGCAACATATATACATGCTACATGCGTTGTATGTAACATTTATCAAAGTAGTAACATCGCATACGTTCAATTCTCAAAACATTGTGCATTTGAAAACAATTTAACAAACTCTAGAACACAATCTATTGCTTTCCTGCTACCTTACTGAAATTAAAGATTGTTTTTATTACCCGTGGTTCCCCACGTTGAAGGGATTTTACCAATTCAACCCTATTTTATCAACAGTACATCTTTTCACTACACTTTTAATGAAACGGCAAGCATGCGTATTCATACAGAGTCGTATTATAACCGAACACTACAGCTATAGCACATTTTTCCAACACAGATATCAAATTCACCGAGGTTTAATCGTCTCGCAGTAAAGAATTTGCGATCTGTTGGGATAACGAACTTGTCATTTTTTCTGACACACTTTCCTAACACAGACTTCAAACCGGACTAGGTTTAATCGCGTTCGTATGAAATCTGTTGGCACGAGGGGGCTTTGTCACACTTTCTGGCGTACTTCCCAAGCAAGGACATCAAAATGGTCTAGGTTTAGATCATCGTAAAGAATCTTCCAACCGATCACGATGCGAGAATTCTTGTAAAACATAGGTTCATTATTTTCAATTTTACAATAGTTCAACATCAAGAATCCATACTTTTCTTCATTTGGGTCAATTCTTAGAAGATTTTCCGATCGATTGGTGTAAGAATATTGAAAATCGATCGGAAAACCGCTGAGCTATTAGCGCTCAAAACCTTTCATTTTTCGTGACGCTCGCATTTTTCGGTTTTTTGGAATGACACCCTTGCACAAAAACACAAAAACTTGCCGTAAGACGTAGTCCTACGTCAAAAGAAAAATAAGAGTAAAGATGGAGAAACGAGGAAAAAGATCAAGTAAATGAGCTGTAAACTGAAACTCCTTTCCTGGGCTTAAAAACGAATAAAAAAAGCAGAAGAAGCGAGGAAGAAAAGAAGGAAAATAAAAAAAGCAGCATATTAAGCAACGAGAATAGAAAGAAAATGGATAGAAAAAATGAAAATGGAAAACAAATGGAACAAAACAAAAAAAATAGAACGTGATAAAAATGGAAGAAAAACAGGTCTGAATAAGGAGAAAAATGAAACGGATGGAAACAAACAAGTATGAAACGAGTGAACGAGAAAACAAAGAACAAAACAGGAACAAAGGAAAAACGTGCCAGAAACTGAGGAAAAACGGAAGAGCAAATATAAAAACAGAAGTAAAGAGAAAAACAAGAAGTAAATTAGGAATGAAAAGGGAAAAAACGGGACAACAAAACAACAGAAGAAGGAAACAGCGGGCAAATAAAAGGAAAAACCAAAGGGAAAACAGAAAACCGACAGAGGAAACAAAAGAAAACGGTATATAAAAAGAACAAAATGTATTGAATGGGAATGAAAAACGGGAACGGGATGGGAAAATTGGACGAAAAAAAGAATAAAAATGGAAAAAACGGACCAACGGAAAATGTGATTTGGTGAAGAAAAGACAAAAAACGGATGATAAAAGAGAACAACTGGTGAGCAAAAGGAAAAAAGAGACCCAAAAACAAAAACTTGACAAAAAAGGAAAAAAAAATGAGGCATCTAAAATAGGAGAAATGCAACAGATGAAGACGAAAACGAGAATGAAAAGAGATGAGTAAGATAGATGAGATGAGTAAGAAGAAAAAGGACAAAGGAAGAGAAAAGACGGAAAACGAGAAAGAAAACTACAAAAAAGTGAGTGAAAAACAAGTGGAAAGACAGAAATTAACATAAGAAAAATGGAACAATAAACGAGGAAATGAAACAAGAAATAGAAAACACGGGACAAAAGACCCCCTATAGATAATGACCAAACAGATACCATCAATAAGACTGGGTACTCTTCCATAAACTCAAATAAAACATGACGGAAGTGCGTAAGCGTAGTAATTGAAAAGACTAGGTACGGTGCACTTGTCTGGGTGCCTCCCAATAGCATTGTTGACAGCCTGTTGACTTTCGACGGAATTTCCAGTCTTCTTAATAGAATGTTTTAGGTCAATCATGATTTCTAACAGTCATCCTCCTTTTTTCACAAAATCTTTATTATGGGGTTTTTAAGCAAAATGCCAAGCCATCAGTTGCCATTTTTGATTTGGAAAAGGTGTCATACATCGATTTTTTGCTTCTAACACCCAAACCTTCCTTTCACAAAAAATTAGAAGGAATGTATTCTATATAGTCCGAATGCCTAACGTGCGCTTAGATCTGAACTTAGATTTGAATTTGGATTTGGACTTGGGCTTGGACTTGGACTTGGACTTGGACTTGGACTTGGACTTGGACTTGGACTTGGACTTGGACTTGGACTTGGATTTGGACTTGGACTTGGACTTGGACTTGGACTTGGACTTGGATTTGGACTTGGACTTGGACTTGGACTTGGACTTGGACTTGGACTTGGACTTGGACTTGGACTTGGACTTGGACTTGGACTTGGACTTGGACTTGGACTTGGACTTGGACTTGGACTTGGACTTGGACTTGGACTTGGACTTGGACTTGGACTTGGACTTGGACTTGGACTTGGACTTGGACTTGGACTTGGACTTGGACTTGGACTTGGACTTGGACTTGGACTTGGACTTGGACTTGGACTTGGACTTGGACTTGGACTTGGACTTGGACTTGGACTTGGACTTGGACTTGGACTTGGACTTGGACTTGGACTTGGACTTGGACTTGGACTTGGACTTGGACTTGGACTTGGACTTGGACTTGGACTTGGACTTGGACTTGGACTTGGACTTGGACTTGGACTTGGACTTGGACTTGGACTTGGACTTGGACTTGGACTTGGACTTGGACTTGGACTTGGACTTGGACTTGGACTTGGACTTGGACTTGGACTTGGACTTGGACTTGGACTTGGACTTGGACTTGGACTTGGACTTGGACTGCTATATTGTAATACCTACGAACTGGTTGTAAGGTCTCATATTTACAGAAAAGACCATCGAATCGAATGCAGTAAATACCGAGGCATTACTCTCTTCAATTTCGCATACAAAATAATTTGTTCCAGAGACTGAGGCCGTTTCAGAAAAACTTTGTAGGCAAAGACAAGTGGGGTTGTTGAGTGGGACGCTCGACGGCAAACTAAACATTCACCTTGCGACAAATCCCTAATAAATTATGGAAATTCAACTTGCAAACTCTTCTTGTATATTGTACTCGGTCCGGGGCTACTCGTCGGCAATTCGTTACGCGTCTCAACACCCGCAAATCTGCTTCAACCTGGAAGAGCCATTTAGCACGTTGGGTCCCTCTATTCCTGGTGTCGGGTTTCTTGAAGAGAACGGTCCACAGTTGTCCGGCATCCTTGCGACGTAGCAGGCCAACCGTTGTCTCCCAATTTTCGCCAGGTGTACGAAGGGAATTTCACCAAGCAGTTCCTGTAGCTCGTGATTTATATGCCTCCGCCACTCTCCGCCACATGAATTATAATAAGATTCATAGTTAAATTTTGTAAAACATTCTTCTATCTGACATTTATATTTTATGGCTCGGCTAAGATGCGCAAAAGTTATTTAATTTAGTTAACCCATTAAGTCCCAAACTTTTTCCAGCAGAGATAAAAAGCTGAAACTTTCAGGAAAATTTTGTTTTGTTTTGTCAGGTAAGAAAAAACCGCAGCGATGTATTTTTAATGTTGTCCCTATATCCCGGTATACTGAAAAATGCAAACGGTGGACTTACAGAGGGTGGGAGGGATGGTATGCAGTCTTACATAGCTTTGTCATTCCGGAGAGGTTAGAACATAAGATTCGAATCCAGAAATGCTGTATAATTGACGTTTCCGCTCTCACCAGTTTCGCCTTTGCCATCCGAGGGCAAAGTTACTAGTTTGAGCTAACTGGAAATTAGCAAGACCTATTATGTTTACACGGTTAAAATTTTGTTAAATGTAACATCTAAGCTTTGAGCAAAAACAGATCGATTAGATTTTTCCCAATCTTTCTTTGTTTCTCAGAGTCCAAGTTGATATCCCAAACCTAGCCTTCTCTAGAGTCGAGAGAAGGGTGCGTTGCGTTTTCGCAACGCTGGGAGGAAATAGGTTAATAGCAATTGAACCGACCCAAAGATTGAGAAATATGTGCTTTAATTAAACGTTGAATAAATATCAAAGATACCAAACTGGCCTAAATAAAACCATTTGATTTACTCCTTTTCAATCGACCGCCTTCAGGACAGGATATGGTGTACTGTAGCTAAATCGTTCACGAATTAGATTGAAAACAACTGCCACCCATCGCAGCGCTAGCAGCGGCTGTTGGCTGGCCGAGTATTGACCACTCGCAGGCAGACAAGCATCTGGCGAATACTTTCCCTGACCTGCCCGTGACGGTCTGGATAAATTGGACGAAAGATCGATAATCTATTAATAGTTGGACGCTGACACCGTGTCTGGCATGCAAGCTGCCACACCAAAGTTGCAACTTTAAACCAGTTCGATGGTGTACTATATTTGTGGAACATGTCAATCGCGAATCAGTTTGCATGATTGACGTAATCCGATAAACGCTAATAATTTTACGATGCATCCGCTTTGCAAATCTGCATGTAAATGAATTCGAAAACAGAAAAAAGTCCATGTCCCTTCCCGCACCGCGTGCGCCCCTACCTGATACTGATTGCTGATTCTTCGTAATACATCCAATGTAATGAATCATCATCTCTTGTATTTTCTAAACGTGCGTTTTAATTAGTTTTCAATCAGAAATAAACGGTCAATCATGCGTTGCTGTGTTCACCTAACTTTCACATACCTACATGCGGATCTGGCCACTCGCGAGCAATTCGATTGAATTAGCATTTTGGATTGCCAATAATCAGACGCCAATTAATGCGTGAAGAGATACGTTTGAAAATTGTGCTCGCTGAGTTCAAGCGTATTTCCGCTACCATGTTATGAAACACGAGCATTGTTCCCACAGCGTGATGGATATAATAATATGGTAATTTACAATGACACCGATCCTATAATTGAAAAATGGTTGTTCTCATTAATTGAAAGACATACGAATAAAGTGCTACTTGACACCAACAGCGTAGGTTCAATCCTCATTAATATCATCCATTGATGCGCAAAGTATGTAGTTACACACAAAAAATATACGTCGTCCCGTTTGCATTGTAAAAATTTTTCTGCTTGGTGTTAAAAACTGAATCGCTTCAATATAGAAAAGAACGCCATTGGCTATGGAACCACCGAACGGTGGCATTTTTTCATCATCGCTCATTTTCACCAGTCATCAGGACCGACAACCGCGTGCAAGTTTCCAATCCAACCAACCAGCCAGGAGTGCTTGTTAGCCAGGTTCGTTTCAAGCAGTAGCGTTTTGAGGGTTACGTCGATTTACCTCAACTATTAGAATTTAGAAGGTTTAGTAACGGGATTCAGTATAACTTGTACCTAGCACAAGATGACGACGTTAAAGTAAACAATTTTGTTTAAAGTCCGCCGCCGACCTAGTACACGACCTTGCCAAAAATCAGGCTCCAAAGTGAAAATGTTTGGTTTTCGCAACCCGCTAGCCACCGCGCCGTCCCCCACCGGTGCGAGGCACGGTCAGCTTCCACACTATCTGTTTCGGTTGCAGGCTTGTTGTTTGGTAAACAGCAAACAACACCGCAGCTGAGCTGACACGGGAAAAAAGCACCTACAGTATATATATATATCTATATATCTATACCGGAAGCCTCTTCAGTGCGTCCGGAGCCAAAATTCTCGGTAGAAAGAAGCCAGCTGGCAAGCATTCGGGTAAACCGCCAACAACTCCCACCTCGAACAAACGCTTCCGGTCAGAGCGACATTGCAGCGGTGTGACAACCGTCGGGCAAGAAAAAAGCATATCTGTCCTTCAAGCCCAGCAATGAGGCTCGTGTCGTCGTTTGGGATCGATCGATGAAAATTGATATCCACTTGGCATGTTCCCTTTTTCTGTACCGCTACAATAATGGTTGGGGCAGAGGAGCCGATCCCATTATTGGCGTGAGATGAGCTGAAGCAGCCCACCGAAACGGGTGATGTGTGACGTGATTCGGTGATTTGATACCGACCGGTCTCGTCTAGACTTAATCGCAAAACGATTGAGATTGAAAGCTTTGCTATTGTACGGAATGTTGAGCCGGCAGAAATTTTCCGGAATGCAATGGAAAGAGCGATTTTTAAGAGGTCGATGCAATTAAAAGGTGAATATCTGGTGATATCCTGTGCATGTCACAGCACAGATACAGTGGCTACTGACGAGGCCCAATTGCTGTGTTATTTTAATTTTTTTTTTCGGACTGGTCAAACCAGGTGTACTCGAGAAAGAAAAATTACTTTATCATTACCGTGGAGAGCAATAATAATGCAAAGGTCGATGCTTCACCGATTTCGTTCAAGAGAGGACTCCGATCGATTGCGAGCAGATTATGGAAAATATAAATAACGAGCAATGGAAAACAAACGAGCTTAAAAGTTGGAAATACGGTTCTCGGAACCGTGAGTTTTGGTTGAAAATTTGTACTTGTATTAGAGGTACGTTGTACAAATATTTGTAAATTAAACAAGAGCGATATTCGATTCAGTTAAAAATTTAGATTATTATTTTTCAGTTTGCTATTTCAAATTGTACTCCTTTATCAGTTTGTGGATGGAGCTTACTTAAAATATACTTGCTAATAACTTTTATTCAAAAAGCTAAATATTGTTTTCTTTTACACTAGATATACCAAACCTGCCATTTTGACTGGTCGTGAAATTTTCGCTCAAAATTCCTATGACCTGTAAAATTTGCTTTCAGACATAATGTTATGACTTTTGTAGCGATAAGTAGAGAGTACATTTTATATACCTAATATTGCATTATATAGATTAAAAACAAATATATCTTTATGCTATTGACATTTATATCGGTACCTGTCAAAATGGCTAAATAGCTGGTATAACTAGTGTTAATTCTTCAAATTATTCATTATTTGTTATTTTATAACTTATAATTTATATAAAAAATACGATCTTCCTGTGGTGGCACATGCCGCAAGGCATACCAAGCAAATTTACGTTTTACGCTATATAGACGGCTTATACATAAGTTTTCTTGAGGGCACATTATTGGTGAACTCCAATGAAGATCGAAGAATAGAACAGTGTCGTGCTTTAAAACAAATGTTTTTAAATTGTCAGCAAATAATAGTTTGTTTTCTCAATTTAAGTGCACTGCCGTGTCAGTGACACGGTGTCACTATTGTATAAGGGTAAGATTACCCAAGTAACAATTTGGGTTTTATTACACTCTTATGATGGCATTTAAGACCAAAATCGGCCTTGAAAGCTGCAATAAGAGTACAATAAAACTCACATTGTTGCTTGGGTACGGACTAAGATTACAACTGAGGGACTACCGACATATTCGCCAAGCAGCATTATGCTGATCAAAGCCCTATACAAGGTACTTTCCCAAATCTTGTTATATCGTTTATCCTCGATAGCAAGAGGTTTCGAGTGTAGTACCAGGCCCGTACCAATGCGGACCAAAGTTTCACACCCTGACGAATCCTCCAGAAATGTCTGGAGTACAACACGCCCACGCATCATATTTTCGTGAATTTCAGGGTAGCATACGATACAATCGAGCGCGCAGAGGTATACCAGGTAATGCTCGAGAACTGATCAAATCTACCCCCTGAAGCGAGTAATGCACTAGGTGCGTGTTTCGGGAGCACTCTCGAGTACTTTCGAATCGCGCAGAGTGTTAAGGCAACGGGATGGACTGTTCTGTATGTTATTATTATCGCTATTTATGGTGTAATCCGAAGAGCGGGGAACTCTTAGCTTTCGCAGACGATCTCGTCATCGTTATTAGCAACCTTGGAATGGCGGAGGTAATCTACACCAAACTAAAAACGCAGGCTTGAAGGATTGCGTTACAAACCAAAACGTCAAAAACCAAATCTATGATAGGAAACAGATTTTCCAGAGAAAATAATGTTCGGCTCCCACGGACGGTAACTATTCACGTCGATGAACTGGAAGTGGTTTAGGACCTTTAGTCTCCGCCGACAATAATATGAGTAAGGTGATTCAACGATGCATTCAAGCAGGAAGTCGGGCCTACTTTTTCCTCTGTAAGACGTTTCGATCAAGGAAAATACGCTTCCGCAATTTTGATGTATTGTGATATCGCCCAAGTCTCGCTCTCTAGAACCAGGAAATGCGGAGACTAGTTATAAGTTGCCTTTGACAAGAGGCTTCAATTGCACCTGGAGTAAATACCATTCTTATAACTAGCCCCGGGTAGAGGCTTCGTGGTCGGTAAAGCAGAGTGAGAACAAGGTGAGGGTATGGTATCTGTGTATGTGGTTTTTCCGTTACTACTTTCATTATCAATCTCGTTCCTAGAACCAGCTAGTGAAACAGGTTTGCCATGGGACAAGAGGCTTCATTATTGATAAAATGCATAATTTAGAAGGAAGGATGGTTGTAAAGGAGGCCTTAGAATAAACACATGCTAAAGTCACCTAACATTGAATGGCCTGATTTTCTACTAAGATTCGAACTCACGACCATTTGGAGAGATTTCCATTGTACACATGACGCTGCAAAAATGCTGGCTACTGCTACTCACTAGCCACTACTTACTACACACTAATTACTACTCGCTACTCACTATTCACTACTCGCTACTCACTACTCTCTACCCACTGCTCACTATTCACCAGTCACAACTACTCACAAAAGGATGTCCCACATCAAATTGCATCACGGAAAAAACGCTGTAGAAAATTATCTAGTTGAACGACCCTTTTCAAACTTTTAGACAATAATATAGTCGGTGTTAAATCAGACCGGACCAGGGCGCAAAATTTAAAAAAATAAGAAAATAACAGCAAACGATCAAGAATTTTCTAAGCTACATTTTACTCTAATCAGATTATCGAACGACTGTTACATCTAAACCATACAAAACAGCCAACTTTGAACGCGTTTTTCTCGAAATCAGGGTTTTGTCACTTGGTTCGGTCTGACTTAGCACCGACCATATAATACCCGTTAGTAAGATTTTAGCATATTTATTTCATTCAACTTCAATATAGTACACTCAAGTACTTTTTTTACATGGTTTGTTTTTTCGAATATTGAGAACGGGGCTAATTAGGGACCATTCGTTTATTTCTCAATACGTTTGGGAGAGGCCCGACATTCGTCACGTATTTTGTAAATGGTCCCTAAATTGCACCGTTCTTGAGATAACGAAAAAAACAAACCGTGTAAAAAAAGACTCGAGTGTAATCGTAAACTCATTGCTCGCACCTTACGCATAAGGTTCTGTACAACATCTAGCTGCAGCTTCTTCTGTATGGAGACCCACTTTTTCTTCATGTATTTTTCAATGGGTCTTAGTTCCGGTGCGTTTGGAGGGTTCATGTCTTTGGGTACAAAAGTGGCTTCATACCACTCCAGGACATCCTTTGAAAAGTGGAACGAAGCTAGATCCGGCTAGAAAATCGTAGGGCCCTCGTATTGTTTCAACAGAGGAAGCAGACGCTTCTGTAAACACTCTTTGAGATAGAACTGCCCATTTACAGCCCCGGTAATCACGAACGCACTTCGTTTGCCACATGAGCAGATCGCTTGCCAGATTATGTATTTTTTGGCAAACTTTGAAAGTGTCTGCTTCCTGACTTTCGCCGGAACATCAAACTTGTGCTTGGCGGTAGAGAACAGTAGCCCCAGTACCTGCCGGAAGTCCTCCTTGACGTAAGTCACCTCATCCATGATGAAACAATGAGGCTTCAGCACCATCTGAGAGTACAGTTTCCGGGCCTGTGACATTCCCACCGTATTTTTCCGTTTAAACGCTTTCACAACTTGCTTGTGGTCCAGATCACTAATAAAACATACAGTCTGACCGCATTTTTTCCTTTCGTTCGATGCTCAGAGATTCGTAGTAACGTTTAATCACACGACTAAAAGGCAAAGCTGCAAGCAGTGTCAACGCATCCGTCAGCGTTATTCTGACAGTTTATTTATTTGTTTATTAACTATTTTTAATGGAGCTTTCACCCAGTGGTTGGTTCATCTCAATATTCTGGACCAAACTCGTGTTTTTAGTCTTTGACCTTGAAATGCGGTCAGGCATTAATATTAATATTTTTTAGAAACGGTGGTTCTACAATTGATGGAGGGACGGTAGGGGAAAGTAATGAAATTTTTTTGGAGTGGAGGTGAAAAGAGCGGGAAGGTGAGGGGAGGGGGGGTTGGTTGCAACACTTAACAAGTAATCGTTATGACTCCTACCTTTTGTTCAATGCTGGAAGGTGCATGGGTCGAACCAAGCTATAATCTAAGATTATAACCGGATTTGAACCCACAACAACCGCCAGGGCATGTGGCTCACCGGTTTCGGACAAAAGGAGGAGTCATAACGATTACTTGTTAAGCGTAGCAACCAACCCTTCACCCCCCCCCCCCCTAAACCCCCCCCCCGCTCGCCTTCCCACTCTTTTCCCCTCCACTCCAAAAATGTTCATTACTTTCCCTTACCGTCCCTCCATCAATTGTAGAACCACCGTTTCTAAAAAAAAATACCAATATTCTGACAGTTTTCCCATTGGTTTACCGTCAAATTGACGCTGACGGATACGTTGACGCAGCATTCTGTTTGGCCCTTAACCGTTGAGACTTCACGATTCTTAGTTGTTTTCCGATGTCCCGATGGAAGAGTTGAAGATTTTCTAGGTGCTTGGGCAAAATCAGTTCGCTACGTTACTTTTCGGGTGACGCCATTTTTTCCAATTTTCAAAAAACTGACCACGATAAAAAATACTGTATAAACAATACACTCTAAACTACTCGTATCCAAATTTTTAAAGGAAAATATCCAGTGGGTAATTTTCTACAGCGTTTTTTCCGTAATGCAATTTGACGCTGTACACCGTATACTCATCACTCACTAGTATTGAGTGGTGAGTATTGACGAGTAAGTAGTAAGCAATGACTAGTGAGCAGTAGAAGTGAGTCCGGTATTTTTTGCAACATCAAATGTACAATGGGAATCTCTCGCAGTAAAGTCTACAGCCCGTGACTCTCACCTGCGCCATACTCCGCTTTCCCTTCGAACTTCGCCAAAAATAGTTCGCCATTTCGTTCGTTTCAAATATGAGCAAGATGAGAGCCCTGTAGCCAGAAAATTATCGAGTCTACCTTGATAAACGATTGGTTGTGGATTCGATTCATAATAAAATTCATTCCTTTAACATATCTCCTTCTAAGCGAATGTCAACAATAAACCCTTTTGCCAGCGCAGTTATGAGAGTGTTATTGGCTCGAGGTGCGTAATAATCCGTTTTGTTTATGGCCAAATTATAACTTTTTATACTGATGATGCAAAGTAGTAAGTTTCATGCATAAAAAACACATAATACACACTCTCTATTTGTGCAAAACTTTACTTTACCGACGAAGAAGCCTCTAGCCGGGGTTCATTATTGGAATGGTTCGCACTCGCGGTGCGTGTTAAAGCCTCTTTCTTGTCCAAAGGCAAGTCACAATTAGTCTTCACAGTTCCTGTCTCTAGAAAGCGAAATTGGTTGAAGGCAAAAAGGGTGAAGGCATCTCAAGCACTGATAATCAGCAGTTCGCTTACTTAATGACGATACTGCAAAAGAATGAAGTGCTGAATACAGAAAAAACACCTGGACGATATTAAAATAGCTCAAAATACTGATCACAGTGATAATGCCCATACAGAAAGAAGGAAATTGCTGACGATAGATTCCTATTATCACCAGCCACGTAGCCAGAAGGGGGGGGCCGGGGGCCCAATTTTGATTTTAGCTGTCTTATATGCATATTTTTGCGTTTAGAACTACAATACATTAAATGTATTATTATGTATAGTATTTATAAGCAGTAAGATATGCATATAATGTATTAGGAGCCAAGATAGGGCCCCTGGCCCCCACCTCTGGCTACGTGGCTGATTATCACTGACCAAAAATATCGCTTTCCATATAGTTAAAAGATATCTGCGGCTGTCATTACGTTACAATTTCAGTGGAAAAACAAACAACGATTGCATTGCAGAAAAATTCTTTAGCAAACTGAAATTTCAAGAGCTGGAGTGGTTTACGATTAAGCCATTAGTGGAACCTCGATACAAAAATGAGTCTAATTGCTGTTCTGGTCCAGAGCTTCTGGGACCTTTAAAAAACATTATACTGGATGTCCTAAGTATTTTGCCAACCGAAGGCTAGAATCCGGTAGATACGACATGGCTTTTGACGTAGGACTACGTCTTTCCGCAGGATGTGATTCTAAGATTATAGTTTAGGCCACCGTTACGAAACTATGATGGATTTTTAGCACCAATAACTCTCTCATTTCAGAACCGCTTTTGATGGTTTGCATATTTTTAAAGTCATAAAATTTCTTTATTTCGATTCGATTCATCTTTTAAAAGAATAATAAACAAAACTTTTGAGGTAAAATTTTTCCACACATTTTTTTGTATTCGCTTCGCTCTCCAAGCACGGTACAGCGCCTAATTGAAAAGTTAAGACGTTCTAAAATAATCGAGATCCATGTAAATCCAAATTGAGTAAATATTCATTTCATTGTTATTGCCAGATCTCTAATATGAAAGACAGAATCTTTCAACAAAATATATATTTAGCTGATTGTAACTTTCAAAAGATAAAAGATTCGCATGTTCTGTGGTGAATGCAATATGTTTTCTATTATTTCGTCCTTTATTGGACGAGACAAACTATTCGCTTCACACCACGTAGGCCAGAAATTTATCGCTCAAACCTCTGACGGTAAGCATTTCCGAGAGCTAGCATAACACAGCACGGTATCCGCTTGTCGTCGGTATATTATTCCAGTAAACCACTACACTACTGATCAACTGCCTGTGACTGGCTGATGAAACGGTTGAACGGTGCTTCATGTTCCATTTCAAACCGTAACCTGTTGTCTATCAGGAATGTAATAATAGAAACATTCTCTATTTGCAATAAATTGTTGCCACTTCAGTTATGACCACGTGAAATTGTCACATTCCTATATGTACTCCCACGTTCAGTTTGTTGTGCACACAGTTTCTACTCGATGAAGTTGTGATTGAGCGTTTCGGTTCCGGCAATTATTTGCACACACTTGATCTGGACCCGGCTGGTTAAGCGTCAAAATGCAACGGACATCCATTCTACGCATCCTTGTTTCGGAATTACGCTGCATTTCACACAATCAGGGTGATGTTCTTGATGTTACGCGGAGTTAAGAACTGACTGCAGCTGCTGTATGTGTGGTGTAAATAATCTTGAGGCTACAATTTTCAGCGATTCTGTCCTAAACGTAAGCTTAGCTTACACTAGTTTACTCGCCATGTTTCACTATTGAATAGATATCATAGTATAAGAACTACCCTCGACCACAACCATTCTATAGGGTTTGAAGTGAAAACATACTTACACCTATCACCTGCAAAACGATGAGGCTTATGGAATGACGGTGCATCATCTGTACATACTGATTGAAACGAATGTATCTATAGTTGATGAGCACACCGTCATCTGTAATGGAATTTATTGAACGATTTTACATCTATCAGTCAGGAGTAGTAACGCTGAAACAGATAAATCACGAAAGTGAACACCATGATTCCTAACAGAATCGAAATATGGCGACACGCCGTTAACAGTCCAACATCCAAAACCAATACAACGCGCTGCAGCGTACTTACAAAAAATTTAAAAATTCCCAAAAATCTAAACATACGAGCGCTAAATAACTCAGCAATTTGCTGATCGACTTTTACATTAATACTTCTTTAGAAAACTTAATTTTCAAGTGTCCTATTAAAAAATTGAAAAATGTCATATTAGGGTATGTTGCTGCTTCGTCGAAATTGCCTATTCCCGTCCTATTCAACACAAATTATTAAAAATATCAGCATTTTTATGACAAACAATGCAAAACTAGTATTTACCTAATATTTTAGTTTGTTGTCTATCATACACGATCAATCAAAGCGAGCTGAGATCTATTCAAATGCTTTTTATCATTAAAGAAGTCCTACCAGCCAAATTTCCTACGTTTTTTCATGCGACGAAGAAGAAAATGTCGACTAATCGTTTTAATTTCCGTCATTCATAAATGAAAATAACTCACGCAAGGCATTGTCGTTATTCTACAGCCAGGAAAACTTGCCTGACCTGCAGAAATTTTGCAAAATAACATTTGTCATGCCGTCCTACACAAATACATGCGCGTTAGCTTCGTGAACATTGTTGTGATTTTTAGTTCGGACGATGAAAAATTTTGATGGACGGATTTTAAAACGGTACAACGAATTTAAGAAATAAAGTCAGTTGCGTAATTTCAATAATATGCTAATCGTTTTTCATTGATTTCAAAGTTCACGGATCGGAAGGTTAGTGTGTTTTAACCAAATCAGCACAAGAACTTCTGGAGTATTAATTAAATCCAACAAGTGATGAAAATTAGAATGGCTTTACTTACTGCGATGGGAATTGGAAATAAACCCTATATGTCTTAGGTCTGATTTTTGCCGTTGTTTTTTGTCAGTGCAACTACAGACCACCGTACGCTTTTAACGGGTGACAACTAAAATTTTGAAATTATTTACCATATCCTAAGATCCTCAACAACAACTCGCAAGCAAGGTTGTGGACAACCAGCCAAAATTATGGACGCAGAAAGACTTCGTTCTTTTTCTCGTACCTTCAACAACTAGGATTCCGTGAGCCAACTGTATGCCGCACAAAAGTTTAACTGTTCCCAACAGTACATCACTACAATCTTTTACCGACTGGTAATTCACTCAATGGTATTTTTTCGGCTTTGCAGTTTCGAATAATTTGTGTTTATTATCAAGGCGCGATAATGGACCATTTCTTTGTCAAGTGGTTCATCATAGCACAGTCACCATATCATCGCATATACAGGGGTTAGACAAAATGATCGGGACAGGCAAAATTTTGATTAAATTCAAACGGCCATAACTTCCACAAAATTGAACATTTTTAGATGAAACTAATTACATTCGATGGCTAAATCTTTCTAGTTTTTCTAAAATATTTCAAGATTCGCAATAGTCAGCGGATACCGAAGATATACCGGGTTATCTGGGGGTATGTCAAAAACTGATTTTTTCATCGTATGTATCTTTTTCTGTCATGGAAATTTATTCATATTCATATTTTATCTCAAAACTAGATTTCATTTCCAGTCGACTGGTGAAAAAAAACGGAAATCCGACGAGAAACAACCAAGTTACGGCCATTTTAGTAAAATCATTTCTGGAAATGTTGCCAGAAATGTCTTACCTTTATAACCATTTTAAAACATGACCTAACCATTCCAGTTCTTTTTCGGTTCTTTTTCGACCAATCGACTGGAAATGACTTCTAGTTTTAGTATAAAATATGAAAATTAAGAAATTTCCGTGACAGAAAAAGAAACAGGCGATTAAAAAAATCAGTTTTTGACATACCCCCAGACAACCCGAAATATCTCCGGTGTCCACTGACTACTGCAAATTTTGAAATATTTAAAAAAAAGTAGGAAAATTTTCCCGTCGAATGCAATTGGTTTCATCACTGTTAGCAAAGATACTCCCAACGACTCCAAACAAATCATTATCTATATGGGAAGCGTTAGCCACGGGAGGTCCATGCTTTCTTCCTTCCCCTTGATTTCAAGGAGTTTAAGGTGAAATTTGTCGTCATTGATTTTGTGAATTTTTTTTGTTTGAAATAAGAATTCTGTTCATGAAAATATATTCTCTGTGTTCAGATTGGCAAGTAGAATGCAGTGAATATATTTTTAAAAACAGAGCCCCTGTTTTGGACCCAAAAACTGCTTCCGAAATTGGGCTTTCTGACGAAAAGTTAATGACTGGTAATTTGCCGTTAATGGTATTAATTCTGGTTCCACTTGATTCCTTGGAATTCTCTCTGCGGTTCATGCTGCGCAGTTGGCCTGACCGTTGACTAGAAAAATGATTGATTCAAGTAATCGTAATTTTCCAGGATGTTTCCAAGAATTGGCTGCGTTAGTGTGAGATTAGATTGGATTAGATGACAACGAATGTTACTTTCCTTTTTCGAAGACGCACATTCCCGGAAATGATCGATACTATTTCATGGATAGTTCTATTGCATTTCCGATCATAAAATACTTGTTGAAAAAAACGCTCGAACAGAAAGTGATGCTGTACACTGCCATTTCCGAGAGATGCATTTCTAAGCCATGATTCAAGCCCTCTGGTTTGGCTATCAATCAAGATGTGTACCAGGACGAATTTTTGAAGAAAATTTTGATCCCGTTTCTACAACAACATCATGTAGATGTTTTGGCCGGATAGAGCATCATAGCATTACGCCAAAAAACACAATCATTCCTGAATACCCCGTTCCCATTTGTACCCAAAAACCACAACCCGACAAATCTGCCTCAGCTCAATCGAAGATTTTTTCGAGATTTTGAGCTCCTTAGTGTACAAAAATAACTGGAGAGATACGAATTGCAAACAGTTGATTAGTAGAATCAAGAGATACATTCGCAAAGTTGACATGATGGCCGTATAATGCCCCAGTTCTGGCATCAAACGGAAGCTTCGCCGAACAGCCAATTACGGATGTTCACTAATTTTTTTTCAACAATGGACATTGTATTTTTAATCAGTAAATCAGCATCTTCTTCAAGTATTTTTGTCTTTTTTGACAGCTAGAGAAGTAAATTCCAAAATTTTAGTTGCCACCCGTTACATGCGTTCGATAATAGCTTATTGTTAATAAATCTGTAAATAATAAAGAACAACAATAGCACTTTGTATACATCTTCGCTCGACTATTATGATCATTATTTTCTGTATGTTACCGCGTTAACTTTGGTCATAAACGGCTTTGCGTCGCAACATACTCCCCTTGCCAAACCGAAGGTTTCAAAGTGCGATGTGCAAAACAAGTATGATAGCCAGAAAACAACAATTTTAAAATTAGCGTGAAGTGGCCGGAGTAACGTAGCTGGACCTGGTGTCCTCACAAGCAGTGTTGAAAAATTCATAGCAGCAAACCTACCTCGATGAGATTTCAAGCACATGAAATTTCAACCTTGATCACAAGCGCGAAACTCACACATGAATTTCTCTCGCTATTATACGCGATGTCTCTGTTGCTATGCGATGTGAACCAAATTCAGCTGAGAGCATTTTGCTTAATTCTTCCACAGCTGGCATTTTATACAAGGAACCAGAGAGCAAACGAGAACCTACCGTCAGAGACAACATCAGCAGCGAAAAATGCAACACACATTCATGAATGGCAAACATATTAGCGGAATTTACATTTTTCTTTCGCGGGAATCAACATTTTCTTACCTAGAAAGTAACAAGCCTAATAAGAATTAGATAAACATGTAATATAAATGTTCGTTTTAGTTTAACTTTGCGATTTATTTAGAGATTTATTCTCTCACGCTCACTCACAGCTAAGTATCGCACGAGAGAATGCCTATGCTGTTCAACAAGGAATATGTATACATATGTGCATAGCTCCGGGAAGCAGTTGAAGCAAAGCAGAATGTGATCAAGCGGGAAGAAATATGTGTGAGTTTTGAGCTTCTAACTATGAAAACAGAAAAACTCTCGCGTGATTTTTTTCTGCTTAGGATCAAGCTGACATGATTCACAGTTGATTTTGATTTTTGATGAGTTTTGAGATTTTGAGTTTTTACCATCACCGCTCTCAAGTTGGCGCTGAGTGGTCGGATTATCACAGCGAAATGGCCGGTTTCATGTCCCATTTCAAGCCAAATTTGAGGTCTAATTTTTAAGCCCGATTTAATTCTTTTTCAAGTCTAGTCTGATGTAAAAATTCAATTTCTTTTAATCAAATCTTATGTCTGATTTCATATTCAATTTTAAATCCAAATTCATGCTAAATTTAAAACCAATTAATGTCTAATTTCAAACCAAAGCCAGTTTCAAATTCAATTTCCATTACAATTGGAAGTATAATTTCAAATCCAAATTAGTCCAAATTGAAGTCTAAATTCAAGTTTGGTTTTATCCGGACCGGAATTTAGAGTTAAGCCTAATGTCAACTCCTATTTGAAGTCCACTTTCATATCCAATTTCATGGCCGAAGTTCGATTCCATGTTTAATTTCAACCAAATTTTATGTTAAATGTTAATCCGAAATGTATTTCGGGTCCTTTCGATCGTAAGTCCAATTGCAAGTTTATTCGATCACTTTGACTCAATGTTGATTCATTTGACAGTACCGCCTCAGTCGAGCAGAAGTTATTTATGGGACTTTTGTAGAACTAGTTATTACCTACATTTTTGCTGAATAAAGTTTGGCTGTATCTTCTGTAATTATGTGTGGTACTCAGGCATGTCTAAAAACTGAACCAAACTGCGTGCCGCATTTGAAAACTACCACGAAGTTTATTTGAGACGGTACGCAGTTGCCGTGCCTGATAAAACAACCCGTACGCTGTGAAAAAGCAACCGCTAGCCTTTTCAGTGTTGTTTTTTGCACACCGGGTTTTAACACTTCGGAAACACTCGGGATGGCGTGTATTTCTACTTCGTAAAAGTTTCTCGGATATATGCTGGACGACCAGCGTGAACTCGTGTCTTTTTGCTTTTCTATTTCTTTCACTCACACGGCCAATTCTAATAAGTATGAAGCGCCTCCATGCGTGTTTTTGCAAGTTTGAAAGTACTCGCCTACGGTGGATTCCGATATCGGTAACACTCGGAAACCGTGTGCAATTGAAAACAGACTGAACATTTTTTAAACCTAACGCCACCGGTGTAATGCTTCTTACACTCCGTGTTTGTTTGCATGTACGGGAACGGCGTGCAAAACGAAATTAAGTTTGTTGAGTGGTTTTGAGCAATGGTGCCCACGTGTAAGCTCGGTTCGGTGTTTTACCCATGCCTGGTGGTACTATGCTGCTAACTCATTAGTAGTTCAACAAACGGTCACTAGACTTTTTACACATTTTTATCGACATAGAATATTTTGAAGCTTTTTGAAGATTTAAATTACATAAATGCAAATATCTTTCTTAGCAAGGTCCAGAATTTTATAAATCGTAGAAATGTTTGCAGGAATAAATGGATTCAACAGGATTTAGAACTAAAAATGTTACTTCAATTTGATTCCACATCTCCACTCTCAAGACAGAAGCAGATAAGCCACAGAAGGGTTAAGCTTTGTATCAATTGTAAAATCGTAAATCATGTCATCAATATACTTACTTTAGCTAGTTATCTTACTGTTAGGGAAAAGAACGGAAACACGCGAAATACTCTAAGATGATAATAAACAGATACCAAGAACGGATTTGTGATATTAATATTGAATGTATGTACTCAGTTCTAATAATAATTTATAATTCATTTATTTACTTTACAATAAAGTTGCAGGTTTCATAGAACCAAATGTGGGGAAATTCATACGAATTGAACCTCTTTTCAGCTTCTTTTCTGATAGTCATCCATCTATGGCGTAAGCTTGGCAACTGCTAAAACGAAAAAATCAGAGCAATCTATTCCAAAATTACCAGAACGCAGCTTCCCACGACGGTCCTCTGTTCCTATCCCACGAAGCCTGAAACTTCACTCATTCAAAAAAATCCTCATCCATTCGCAGTTCCCGCCTAACCTTTTCCAGTCAGTTTTGAAAACCAATTACCTGTTTCAACCAGTTCCGGTCAACCGGGTACAATACTCACAATACAGATCGCCGGGGTCGTGATAACCCAGCAGAATTTCCACCAGGCCAACGGATAATAGCCGATCATATCCTTAATGCCATCATAGAAGCGGTCCACACCGAATGCCCATGCGATCGAGATACACTCGAAGAACATCAAGAACAGCAAACAGAAGCCACTGACCGCGTACGAGTCGAGAATTTGGAACACATACATACCGCCCTACTCGGAGGAAATACACCCGTTCACTATCGATTATTCTTTCGAGAAAATTCCCATCGAATACCCACCTCAGTAATACACGTTAATCCTACCAGGTAACTTATGAAACAGACAACGGCAATGAACACTTCCTTGCGTCTCCTCAGCAGATGCGGCCACTCGTCGATGACGGCCGTGATGAAGCCTTCCATCGTGCAGAACTGCGAATCGAGACCAATTAACAGCAGCATAAAGAAGAACAGACACGACCACAGCGGTGCCCCGGGAAGCTGAAGCACTGCCGAAGGATACGCCAAGAATGCCAGTCCAGGACCGGAAGCGGCAACCTCTGCGACGGGTCGCTGCTGTTCGTGTGCCATAAAGCCAACCACCGAGAAGATTACAAATCCAGCAAACATACTGGTACTGGAGTTTACTGCGCATACGATCAATGCGTCCCTGTTAAAAACAATGAGCAGCTTAAACACTCATGTATTTTTGCGGGAGAAAATCTTACTTGTAAACATTGTTGTTGAATTTGTTGTAACTACCCAAAGCGACCAGTGTTCCCAGACCGAGTCCATACGAGAAGAAAATTTGCGTGACGGCATCAATCCATACCTGCATTGTAAATTAAATTTTCCTAATAAATTTGAGATTGATTTGAGTGACACCTGGCATACCTCCGACTCTGATAATTTCGATAGATTAGGGCTAACGTAGAACTTAATGCCCTCGAAGGCACCTGGCAAAGTGATACCACGGATCAGCAGAATCGTCAGCAAGAAGTACGGAAACAGGGCAGTGAAGTAGACGACCTTGCCGGTCCATTTGACACCCTTCCAGATACAGAAATAACAAAGGATCCACACCAGCAAAAGGGTACCGGCGAGTTCCCAACGGATAGATCCAACCTGATCAATTCCGTCCGAAATCATCAGAGTACGACGCCTGAAAAGATCCACATAAGTATCGGTCTGCGAAGACAACAATGAATCATAACTTACTCCCAGAATTCCTTAACCGGATCCGACATGTCGGATATCGACACGTTGTTCGAGTTTAGCGAACAAATTTTCGTAAGCGTATTGTTGACCCCCAGCGTTTCCCAGCAGAGAAGATTCTTTCGGTCGTAGGGGTTCACACAATTTACCGAATTCCATGCATTATCGCAGGTACGCCACGGAACATCTGTCCGGCAAAACAAAAGCTACAGAAAAGTTCCAAACCAATCGAACAAACGCACAACTTACCAATACGCAACGACATGAAGAAGTAAAATATGGCCCACGCCAAAATGACGATGTAGTAGACGTTCATCCAACAGGACATTACGGCTGCCGCATAACCAATACCTGTTCAAACGATCAAGAGTCGAATTAATTATAGCACACTTTTTCCCATTCGGGCTAGAACCTCCTACCTTTGAATATGGGAGCAATCTTGAACACGCCCAGCCCTCCGATGGTCAACATTTGACCCAACGCCAACTCCATGAAGAACATCGGTATACCGGCCAGGAACAGCGTAACGAAGTACGGTATCAGGAACGCTCCGCCACCGTTTTTGTAGCAGAGATAAGGAAAACGCCACACATTGCCCAATCCGATGGCCAACCCAACTACGGACAGGATGAAGTCCAATTTCGAGCCCCAAGAACCACGTTCCGGCTGCGCCTCCTTCTTCGCTACCTAACGATAGAAATTTGAAAAGAAACAACCACTTAATTGGTTAAATTTGACGGAAATAACGAGACCATAAAATTAAAAGCAAAGTAGGCAAAATAATGCCACTTTAAAATGGTTTCATTCATTCATATGCTGAACTAAACTCTGACGTGCTACATATGCTAAACCATCACCAGGTCGGGCTTCCGGCTGTTCAGCGGCTTATCACTCGATAAAACTAATCCTGAAAGTTAGTTTACCGGCAGCACCCACACACTCATACACGGACTCACCTTATTCTGCGTCATTTCGACCACTTGCTGGTGCTGGTGCTGCTTCTGTGTGCAATCCCCCGCCGGTTCCGTTTCCGCGTTTTGCTGCTTCAGCAGGCTAAGCTCGACACTGGTCGTCCTCGGTGCGTCCTGGTGCTCCTGGTGGTGATCAACAACATCCAGCGTATTATCTAGACATTCAACCGCTAGGGACGTGGCACCCTCTGTCATATTACGCTACCAGATCCCTGCCGGAGGATAAAGTTTCGCTCGAACGGCCTCGGCTCGAAACAGGATGGCGGCACTCTGGGCCGGCGTTACGGTGAGGAGTTCGAAGGAGGAGGAGGAGGTTTTAGCTACGGTCGGTGTGGGTTCGAGAAAAAAAACGGGAAGCCAGTTCGCGAGGTCCTGCATATTTTGGGATCGGAAAAACGGAGCAAAAAAGTAATAAAATTGTATTAGTTTTTTTTTGTTAGAAAAACGGTCAAACTGCCTGTGGAATTAGTGTAAAATATATTATGTCAGGAGATTCTCTGGTGGCATGTGTGTGATCTGCGCTGATAAGACCCGGAATGATAAATTTTTTAGAAAACCTGTGAAGAGAAAAAGAGAACGATTAGTAGAAATTTAAGGCCACGTTTCTTTAAAAGCCAACGAATGGATGAACATGGACCAAACAGGATAATAATTACTTTTAGACGATAAGGCAAACATTGCTGATATTGTACAGATTGAAAGGCAGGATGGTGGGTGCTAGAAGTAGGAAACACTGTTTATGAAAGATAAGATTTTGCTGTACTTACTGTTTACATTACTATGGTAAATTACGTACACAAAAAGCCTAATTCAGCAGACGGTGGCTGCTAACACTTGTTACATTGTTGGGAAGAAAAGTAAATACAGAACGATCAAACAAAGGGCATCTTTTCGATAGGCCAAAGCAATTATTTGCATAAGGTAAAAAAATTGGAAGCGCGAATTTACAAAAATTTTGAATGAAACACTGTTTGGTCGAAACAATCAACATAAAATTAGTTATCTAAAATGAACAAAACCCAAACGAAACTGAGCTGAATTTGAATCAATCTATGGCGTCGAGATCATAGATTGTAAAGTAAATTTTACTCACGGATCTATAAACAAAATCAATCGAAGACGAAAATGTAGCAATAAAAACATAATAGGATTGATACAACAAACAAATATGGAGACTTAACTGACAAATAATAAGTGAAAAGAAACACAAACGATAAATAGAAAAACAGAAGAAAATAAACTAGAAAGTCAAAGCTCAAAACTAACCCAAAATTTAATAAACGTTTATCTAGATTTTGCCCCGATTTTCTGTGAATCAATTACCCAAGCAGTACACTTTTGGCCCTTCTAGTTATAGCAACTCAGTTATGACTGAAATTGGTCATATATCGATTGTCACAACTGTGCTTGTAGGGTAGTTGGGTTTCTTTTTTCCTAAGTCATAATTCCATCTTAATTGCTGACTTAAGTTTTTCTCAAATTGTACATTGTTAATGCGCCATAGAAATATTCTCAGTCTTCTCTTTCATTTCTCCTTCATTTTCTCGGGCTTTGTTATTCACCCGGGTTCTGAAGTTATCTGGGGTTCTGCCATTCTCTCGGGTTCTATGATTCTCTCGGGTTTTGTCATTCTCTTAGGTCTTGTCATTATCTCGAGCTTTCTCACCAAGCCGCATGCATAAAAGTGATTGCTTTACTTCTCCCTTCAGGTTAACATGGGAAAAGCATAGTCAACTGTTTTTTTTTTTCATACGGGCCATTATCTCGGGTTCTCTCGTTGTCTCGTGTTCTATCGTTTCTTCGTGCTCTGCCAATCTTACTGTTTCTGCCATTCCCTTGGGCTTTGTAGTTCTTTCGGATTCTCTCGTTGTTTTGTCATTGTCGCGGATTCTACCCTTCTCTCAGGTTCTATGTATCCTTCGAGTTCTGCCTTTCTCTCGGGTTCTCAACTTTTTAAGATTTTCGCATTCTCTCATTCTCTTAAGTCGTCTCATTCTCTGGGATTTTTTCCAGTTCTGACGTTATCTCGGGTTCTGTCATTCTCTCGGATTCTATCGTTGTCGCGTGTTCTGTCATTCTCTCGGGTTCTGTCGTTGTTTCACGTTCTGTCATTTTTTCGGGTAACCACCCAGTTAGCTTTGAGGTACGATGCTGGTCTAACAAGCCAGTCGTCGTATATTCGAACCTCGGCTAGGCGGTGCTGCTAGATAGAGTTAGTAGGATTGTTGGAATAGCCCCGTAACTGTCCTATACTCTAACAGCCGGCTGTGAAGTCTGTCGATAAAGAAGACTCAAGTCGTACAAAGATATTTATGCCCAAGGCTTGCTTACCATGTTTTCGAGTTCTGGCATTCCCTAGGGTTCTGCCATTTTATTGTGCTCCATCGTTGTCTCGGGTACTGTCATTCTCTTGAGTTCTGTTGTTGTCTGGGGATCTGTCATTCTGTCATTGTCAGCCATTCTCTCGGGTTCTCTCATTGTGTCGTATTTTTATTCTCTAAGATTCTCTTGATTTTAATCATTCTCTCGGGTTCCGTCTTTATCTCGATTTGTCATTCCCTCTTATTCTATTGTTGTTGCGGGTTCTGTTATTCTCTTGGGTTTTGGGATTCCCTTGGGTCCATTATTTTCTCTAGTTTCATAGTCCTCTTAGGTTCATTCTCTCGGTTTCTGTCATTCTCTCGAGTTCTAAAATTGTCTAATGTTCTGTCATTCCCTCGGACTCTGTCATTCTCCCATGTTTTCTCATTCAATTGAGTTCTGTCATTCTCTCGGGTTTTGTCATTTCTAAGGATCAGTTATTCTCTAAAATTTTCTGCAGTTCTGTCGTTATCTCGGGTTCTGTCATTCTCTCAGATTCTATCGTTGTCGCGTGTTCTGTCATTCTCTCAGTTTCTATCGTTGTTTCAGGTTCTGTCTTTTTTTGGCTTCTGTCCTTCCTTCGGATTCTATCATTCTCTTGGGCTCTGTTGATGTCTGCGGTACTGTCATTCTCTTGAGTTCTGTCATTGTCTAGGGTTCTGTCATTCTGTCATTGTCCTTCCGATGGGTTTTGTCATTCCCAACAAACATTTTAGTTTAAGAGTAGCTTGTTCAGCTGTTATATAGCTAATACCGTCGAACAAGCTCTTGATAAACAATTGTACAACAAAAATGTTCCATAGGTTCTCTCGGGCGTTGTCATTCTCTCGGTTTCTCTCGTTTTAACATAAAAACATTTATTGTTTGAGTTAGTCACCGAGTCTACTTCATCTGCCAGTTTGCAAATCTCAAAAAGATGCTCCATGGAAAAAGATTTGGCTCCAATACCAGCTACTAATTATAATCACTTAAGCTGAAATTATCACGTTTAATCGAAATCGACAATCAGTTGCATGACATTACCAAAAACTCGCATCTTAACCAACATTTTTAGCTTAGTTTTAGGCAAATAGCAACTGCAACTTTGGACTATTTTGTGTTTATTTTAGAAGTGGCACTTTTAAAGTAAAAACTAACGTTTGGAAGTTACCACCCATTTTTGCATTTAAGGTTGTCTGAACTCCCAACATGAAACAATACACAATCTGAAGTGTCTTCTAAAGAGCTTCTTTTCGATTGCATAACATGAAAGACAAATGTAATTTTTTGCTTTTTCTAGACGCACTACAGCTCACTGCCTGCCGGCCAGCCGATGGCTTCACTGATGATGGGTCTTTGTTGTTTCATCAGCTTTTACGCATCTCGGAGCAGCACCGTGCTCATTCGTTTGTTTTCCGACGAGATCAAACTAGCCGTAAATTAAAATCCAACGATCCGTTGAATCCAGCCTGCTTCCGGTTGGTCGCACAGATGAGCTCGGCGGCGGAAAATGCTTCCAGCAGCCAGCATCCCCCGCATTCCGCCTATTATTATTCAAACCATTTTGACAAGTCATCACAAAGAATTAAAACGGTAATACCTCAGAGCTGTCCACGAGACCCATTTTTCTGTCCTGCTCAATTTTTTCCCCGTCGACTTCTTGCAACTTTTTCCTGCACTTTCCCGATACTCGTTTCGATTCCTGCACCCATGCCGTAGTAATCATTCCAGGCTTTTTTTGCAGCTCAGAAGCAACAGCTAGACTGCGTCCAGTTCTTGCAACAACTCGTCCCGTGGCTGCTATGCACATCAGGAAGAAAACAAAGAAGCATTTAAATTTGCCCGGAGAGGATAAGTTTTTAATTTCTGATATTCTATGAATTCTTTTGTTCTGCAACTTTTTTCCCACTCGAGCGAGCCTGCAAGAATCCTTCCTTCCCTTGCGCGAAAAAAAAATGGAGAATCACTTACTAAGATACCGTATTTGTCCGTCCAAAAGCACCAGAGCCATATGAAATATGTGATAGCTAGGAAGGAGCAAGCAAAGGAGGAGGAGGTTTGCTATCCGTGCGTTGATATTTCACATTTTTTTCCGACAAATGCTCCCAACTTGTGGCTCACGGGCGTAGACGTGGAGGAGATGGCTTTAAAGTTTACTTAATCTAGTGTGAGTTTTTCGTAACACGTTTCAAAACATCCTACGGATGAATTTTTTTGTTAAAAATTTCTAAAAATAAAATATGGTGAGTTTCATATTTGTTTTGATCGCAAATCTAGATAACTTTTACAAAAAAGAAATGATCAACTGAATTAACTTTTCTAAAAAATCGATGGGTCACCATTTCAAGTGAACTTTCGTCGACGCTTATCGACGCCACCGTGGCTACTGCATATACTGGTAACTCTTCATAAATCACTTCAACTCAGCACCCGTAAGCGCATCAACATAAATCCGGTTGTGTTGTGAGTTTTCTGATTATTATCATGATTATTCGCGTATTTTTTTTTTTCTTCTTGTTCTGTTTGCCTCGCATGCTCCAGCGGAGCCCACCGTTCGTTGCCCACATTTTCCTGCCCACCTATTCCGTACAAACTACACGGGATAGCTGTAAAGGCAACCCGAAGTCATTTAGCGAATGGAAGCTTCACGCTGCCCCGAAGGGCTTATACCATTCTCTCTCCATTTCTATGATTATAGCGTAATATTGTTTTATTTTTACTTTGCTTTCACTTCGCCCTTTGCAGTGTTTCCGCCCACCCACTACCGTTAGGCGCCATTTGCCACAGGATAACAGGCACACTTTATGCATGTTCATGCGCGCAAGTGTACCTACTACAGGTTCGTGGCTGTACGTGTGCTGCTGCTGATGCTGATTTTTGCCTTCTTCCTGTTGCTTGCCGTTTTCCGTTCGTCAGTTTTTCGCGCTTCAGATGAGAAATCCTTTGGTTGAGACACTTTTTCACCCGCGGCCTGACCAACAACAGAAGAGGCTTGTTCGGCTGCTCGATACAGCCACCGACCGGTGGGAGCCATCGAACTACGCGGATTCAGTTGAATATATTCTTCGTGACTTTATTTAATAGCAACCAGTACCAAACAGCGAAAAGCAACAATAAATCGATCGCAACTGCAGTTGCAGGTAAATTCACAATTAAATTGCACTGTTTTCAAGCACACGTATATAAGGCAAAGTACACCTTAGTTTAAATATTATGCAACTTTATTAGGAACGTACTTTTATAAAAAGTACAACTTAACAAAAGAAAGTTACTCAATGGTATGCGACTAACCATAATCGCACTTTGAATGTAGTCAATAATTATGCTAAATCGCAGTTTTATCGCTCATTCACAGTTACTCATGAAAGTTCCCATTCATAAACGTGGGAAATACAGGAGACGTCCGCTATAAATTGCGAAGTGATTAATTAAATATATCTTTAATAATCTTTTAATACCGTTCACTTTCACTTCGTTATCTCCCAATACTTCTCTATTCGACGGAACTGGACTCCATTGTCGTTGCACCATTATAGCACGTCCTTGCTGTAATAGTATAGCTGAGTAGATCTGGCCGAAACATAACTGGACCATGATGGGATCTAATGGGAATTAATGATTCGTTTGTTGGAGCACTCCCCTGTATACTTTCGAATTTATGATCTTATAGATCCCTTGCCAAATCTTCATTTTTCACGAACTTATCAGCGAAAACAAACTTGATTGCCATGTGCAGCATGTGAGTAGTAGAATTTGATCCCCTGGATTTTGAGGGAATCGGCTTTCGCGTAAGTGATCATTGTGCATCCATCGCGTTTCATCAACATCTGATCGTAAAATTTGCGAGCCCGGATTCTGGCCACAGCTTCTCTATTTTCTCTACTACTACTTGCTCAGGCAGCATTCAGTTTTCATTAAGTCATAAGATATTCGTATCAGTCTAGACTTCTCGGATTTCCTTCAACCGCAGTTGATGTTCAAGAGACCCACTCCGACGGTAGGTTTCCACTTTGCGGATAGCCTTGTATTTTTAATTACTCGCACCACATTTCTTTTAGGATAATCCAGCAATATTGCCAGCACCCGAATTGACGTTGATAGATTTTGGAAGTAACTGTGCACGATTGTTTTGATGTTTTCCACCTGCGTGATAAATAACTTGGAACCATGTTAGTTTCTAACTGCGAAAGATATAGACCGAGCAGAACTCTATACAAAATAGTGTCAAAAACCTGCCTACCCAGCTGCGACTACTTTGACTCGAAAGTACGTTTTGAGTACGAAAACAGACACTAATAAAGCCTGTAAGTCGTAGGAGAAATACGTATCTGTCGCGAATAAATAAAAATAGTAGAATTTAATTTGGACAAAGTTTCTTTTATTTAATTCAGGTTTCGTAATCTACTAAAGCACTCCAAAAAACTTCAGTCAAGATATCGTTGCTGCTTATCATGGATACATATATTTCATGACAACGCTTGCGAAAGAGACAAACTGTTGTATGCAAAACATATTGTACGCAACAAAAGCAAACCTAATCATGTCACACTGTGTCGGCAGTAGCAGTTTTAGGTAGTCATTAAGGTAACGTTGGTAACTTAGCAGTGGTAAACATTGTACGCCAGACTTCGGCTCAAAGCAAGCTTGTCATTTTCTTAAGTTTTTTGTCAGGGAGTCAATCCATTTATTTATTTATTCGTCAAGCATTTGTATACTACATACAATAATATTTTTACAATGTTTACTCATATACTATACGTCCCGGTGCAGTTGTTAACTGATCTGTTAACTCCTGATACATGAATTTTGTAGATCCAGGTACGTACCCATTCATTCCGTTTTTAAAAATATCTGCCAACGGAAGTGTGAGACGCCGTGGAAAACTATAATATTTTGAATCGAAATACAGCAATCCCCCGAATAACACGGTTTCGAATTAGAACGTTTCCAATAAGGACGGTCTCGAGTGATTCCATTAACGCGGTCGAACGTCCTTATTGGAGCCTACGTGGCATATGGGAATTGACTTAATTGATTCCAACATGGAATAACTCGTGATCCTGACCGTATAGAAAGTTGGTGTCTTCGACAGAGTTGTTCAGTACATCAACGGGTTTTCATTGGATTATATTTTTGCGGAATTGCCTCACTACGTAGCGCTAGCATATTTGTAACACGCTTATACAGGCTGTATCTTGCGCTGCTGAGTACCTAGAAAGTTGTGGTCTTCGGGAAGGTTGTTCAAATGACTGCCACCTTCAGGATGGCACGAAAAATAGCGCAGAACTGACTCACTACGTGGCGCTAGCGTGCATGTAATATGTTTAGACAGACTGTATCATGCGCTGCTGACTATCTAGAAGGTTGCGGTCTTCGGGAAGGTTACTCAAATGATTGACACCTTCAAGGTGGTATGGAAAATAGCGCAGAACTGACTCACTACGTGAAGCTAGCCTACATGTGATATTCTTATACAAGCTATATCTTGCGCTGCTGACTATCTAGAAAGTTGTGGTCTTCGGGAAGGTTACTCAAGTGACTGCCACTTTCAAGATGGTATGGAAAATAGCGCAGAACTGACTCACTACGTGGCGCTAGCGTGCATGTAATATGCTTAGACAGGCTATATCTTGCGCTGCTGTTTATTTAGAAGGTTGTGGTCTTCGGGAAGGATACTCAAATGACTGACACTTTCAAGGTGGCATGGAAAATAGCGCAGAACTGACTCACTACGTGGCGCTAGCGTACATGTGATATGCTTATACAGTCTGTATCTTGCGATGCTGAACGCTCGACGCTCAATTTTATTCTCTAGCCACATTTACTGCCTGCAAAAAAATCTATCGTGCTAATCTACCAACTATTAATGCTACTTCCTAAGTGGCCAGAGAAATCCCACCAACTCACTTATTCAATTAGTCTCAGCCACGTTAACAAATTTCCAGCTACTTTCTACACATTCTTAATGATTCATGAACAATTATATTTGCAATTTTATCACTATTCACTATCACTATTTTTTTTTAAATTCAAACTTGTAACAATTTAAAAGGCATTAATGTCACACATCATTAATAATGTGAAGTCAACGGCATACGTAATGTTACTTTTAGTAATTCAGCTTTCTCGTGTTGCAATGTATTGAATTGAAAACCTCTATATCTTGCTTCGAACAATAGATAGCAACTATCTAAAAGTTTTAAAAATGCATCATTTTACGCTATTAAAGTCATCCGAACACAGTTTCCAAATTGGGTTTCAAATGAAAAAGTTAGAGCAAAAAAACTCCTTGTTCAAGATTAACCCTGACTTAATCTAGAAAATTCGTTGTATAATGTGTGTAGTATGTGTACAGATGAGATACAATTTTGGTTTCTTCAGCAAAATTTCTGCAAAATAAATTATTTACAACTTTGTAGTAGAATGTATTGCTCTACATCGCAAGACTAAAAAGTTTAAAAATTTATAACGAGTAAAAGTTGACCACCCTAATGACTAATTATACCAAAAGATAGGTCCTTTTTTCTAAGCAAAATCTTCTTCTGAAAACATGAAAAATGTAGAGCCAATGGACTTCGAGATATTGATTTTTGTCTGGAATTTTTGCTACCATACCATAGCATAGTGGCGGGGGGGGGGAGGTTGACACAAACTTTAAAAATAATTTGCAAAATTCTTTCACTGTACTTTTTCTCTGAAAATACACTCAATTTCCTACAACTATTTCTTTGACGCCATTTTGATCAAATAAGTAGTTTTCAAGATATGATATTTTGAACAAAAGTAATCTCATTTCTAAATACGCCCTTTTGAAAAGTTACTCTTGACGAAAAAACAAGTTTAGTGGAAAATGAGTTCTTGCGTGGTACCCAACACATCATTCCAATTTCATTCCAATCAAAAATAGTCGAGTCAAAAATGGCCTTTATTTCAGCGTTTTGCGCTGAAATTGCTGACACAAATCAGCCTAAGTGTAAAACTTGGGCAGAAGGCGCTAATCGTAAAAAAGGACCCTTTTCGGTGGGACCAATACGGTATCGTCCGTGGCCTACCAATCGAGTCAACGAAGGAAGACACCGAAGAAGAAATCCTTTCCCTGCCAAACCAGTCCGCTATTGCTACTTGCTGGGACGCCAGCGAACTGTAACAATCGAACCCGAAATCGCCCACCCCACCAACTACACCAACTACGCCCCACTACTACACACCCACACGTACACTTTTGGGGTATTAAAGCAATAAGTGCTAAAATAGACGTTTTCATTTCCGAAATTCGACAGCCTAGGAATGCCGCAGTTGTTGCACGATTTATCCGCGTAGCCCCTCCGATTACCCAGAGCAAGCCGACCCGGTAATCTAAGATCCCCAGTCTCTTGCTCTGTGAGCTTTCTCGGGAGTACTGTCGACCGAATAGTAATAAAAGGGATTATTAGCATTTATGCATTGTCCCAAGATAGGTTTATAAAGTAAATTGACCGCAACGCGACGTAGGCGTTCGCGGTAGTCGACAGAATCTATAAACCGAAGAGTCGCATCCGCCATCACCCAATCCCAAACCCAACCAAAAAATCTGGGAAATCCACCACCAAACCTCAAAAACCGACCGCTACCAAGCGCCTTGCTATCCCCGCAGTATGAGTTTCCATCTACGTAATACGGTCGAATGATCAATCATGTCATGCTAAGACATCGAAGCGTTTTTCTCTTCCTTCTAAATTTGTTAAATTAACCAAATTTTTAATATTTGACTCCCAGCTTTTTTAAGCGCTCCGCTATACCTCTCCACATCGCCTGAATTAGTTATTGGTTTATATTGTTTTTGTTGTCAAGGCTTTTTATGTTCAGACCGCCTTAGATTGTCGATAATTACTCAGTCAGTTTTCTAGCCAAAAAAAACTGAAACAAAAAAGATAAAAAACAAAACCCCTTGGGCAGCTGCCATGAGTAAATTAGAAACGCGAACGTCTGGACAGGAATACTATGTTGCCATCCCTAAGTTTGCAGTTCCCGAGAAAATGGAAAAAGTTATGGAAGGAACTTACGAAAGGGCGGAAGGAAGAAGAAATACGAAATAAGTTTTGAAATTCTTTAATTAATTAAAACTAATAGTGGAATTCAATTGTGACAAAGCTTTCTTTAATTTCAATCCTCGTATTCCACTAAGACACTCAAAAAACTTTAGTCAGTTGGCAAAATTCGCTAAAAAATTCTTTGTCTGACAAGCGACCTGTAGATGTGGCAAAATGAGTCAACCGTTCATTACATCAGGGATCATAAATGGCCAAACTTTCAAAGACGAACGCATCCAAAAACGATTTTTTGCCTTTCTTGATATCTCACAAAAACCCATAACAGATGGCAACTTAGTATTCATGTCCCGGCATTTATCTGGTTTCAGACTCGATGTAGGTTTCATCATTCATCACAATGCAGAACGGTTTTGTAAGGTACTTCCTGTAAAGCTTCCTTACGTGAATTTTGGTCGCCAATGTTTGTCACTCCGGTTCGGTGCCTTTCGAACATTATATCACGTTTAGTCCAGCACGTATCATAACTTTTTGCACAAAGCAAATTGACTGTAATTCTGTTCGCAATTTCGAAGGAGGAAATAAATATTAGGTTTACGTACCCAACAAACATTTTTGTTGAACAGTTCAACTATTGCACATCTAATTTCTGTGCAATATGTATCCTTAGAGTCCCTAGAGACGTAAAAGGAACCCCATGATGCGCCAGTGGTGCATTACACTTGAACCAGACCGGTCTGTGTTTTTGTTTGTTTGTAAAGAATCTGTTTCAAAAATTGCGAAATCATTGAAATTTGCTAAATCGACCGTGTGTTCTCAAATAGCGTGAGTGACCTACTATCGATCGGCAGTATCATAGAAGAACTAAGGATCGGAAGGTGCATTTGAAGGTGTTAAGAAAAATTAGGGCAGACGGATTATGATATCGCCAAGAAATTCAATGCCAGTCAAAGCACCGTCAGAAGAATTCGTCTGCGAGAAGATTCAATTTGTCAGGCCAATAAGCAACCCAACAGTACATTGAAACAGAATCTAATGGCCAAAAGACGTGCCTGGAAGTTGTACAACAAGGTTCTTACAAAGTAATCCTCGTGGACGAAGAAACGTAAAGATGGATTATGGGCAGTTTCCCGGATAAAATTTTTTATAAAGCTACTGGTCGATCCCTGGCAAGTTCAAATTAGTTTTTTCCAAAAAATCCCAAAAAAAACTTAAAACTTAAAAACCCAAGTATTCATAACAAAGAAGAGTATGGATTCCAAAATGTAGGAGCAAGAAGGAGTGTATTACAAACCGAATTCTTTCGTACATCAAAACTCACTGCGCCTGTGACGTTTTGGCCTGATTTGGCAAGCTGCCACTACAGCGGAGAAGTACTACAGTGGTATCTCGAGTCTTCCCAACAGTTCCACCCAATTCGGAAATATTGGGTACTTATCAAACTGAATTTTTAGGAAGAGTGGAAAGGTGTTCGAATTCGGAACGCGTCAGAGATGAAGAAATGGTGGAACAAAATAGCCGCTCAGGTTAGACAACAGACTGCCAAAATATGATGAATGCTATTCGCAGAAAAGTTCGAAATTTCGTTGAAACCAAAACGGAACAATTTTTCCCTGTTTTTCGTTGAAAGTGTAAGAAATGACCTTCATTTTGAGTACTCAAAATTTTTATTTCATTGACATGGTTCCGAGATAGATGCGTTATTTTGCCTCCAGGGGTATTAAATAGCTGAAGCTTTACAAGTTTAGTTTAAATCCACCGGCAGTCAAAAAGGGGTCTTCAACGCTATTAAAAACAGTAGTTTCTTGGAAGTTTCGACAAATCAAAAGCAAATGATTGCTGCTTACTCGTTATTTCAACAAAAAGTTTGATTTGTGTCATTTCACGTTTGGAATCGTTTAGGCCCCAGATTCATAGGAAAAGCCATAAATATTTAACGTTCACTTGGACATTTTCGTACAATATAACGTGTAATAATTGTGTCATTGGATATTTATTGCCAGTTTTAGCGCTACAACACTCAGTAATGTTGAAACTATTTTGCTGCTCAAAAAGTTGTATTAATTCAATTGTATCACGTTTTGGTTTTTTTCCTGACACCACCAATAACCAATTCCTCCAGGACTGCACAGCTTAAAGCAAGCATTCCAGCAGACTATCGTTTTATTCCGATTCACTGTGTTTAATAATATGCAAACTATGCTGCACCGCCTGGTGTAGCGGCCGATGAACAAATCCGCTCGCCCGCGTGACCGAGACCTGCTCAGCTGCTGCAGTAGAGCAATAATTGATTTTAATTGAAACGAGTGCAGACTTTTGCCCCTGTGTGCCTTTGTTTGCCTGCGTATTAATGCTAATAGCGGGCAGGCAGCAGTAGTGCAGTTAATTGATTGTGAAATTGATGGCAGATTATCATCATCCGATGATGATTTCAGATTGTTTGTTTTTCTCCTGTCACCGTGCTGTGCTAAATTTTTGAAATATTTTATGTGTCAATGGAGATCATAATCGTAACAATACGCATACAGTACACGGAGAAATTCGGAGCGAGTGGGGAAGGAAATATGCTGCAGTTCTGCTGTAGCTGAAGTGAGGAGGGATAATTTATTTTTAACAGTATTTGCATGCTTTAATTTTGTTGGTGTTTATGGGTATATACAGGCAGGAATGCGAACAAGTTTATTTTCATGGCAGATAATTTATTATGTTATTAAGCGCAGAGAGTTCCAGCTGTACGAATTGCTGCTAATTATAATTGTATTTTTAAACGACGACGAACAATCATTATGTTCCGAGTTATTCAGTTTACTTAAATCTGCAATAAACATTGAATTACAAATCGTGCTTTCATTACCATGTTAACCGCTTTTTATAAAACATCCGCGTATTTTTGAATCAAAGTCTCAATTTTACATGCTAGTAAGGGTTTTTATTATTCTGTATAATTTTTACAACGTAATAAATCACTTCAAAAGATCAATTTGGTTATTTATGCGAAATTACACATCGTTCTGTAAATCGTAATCAGTAAATATAAATAATTTCAAGAGGTGTAAAGCCTTTTCCCGTACCGAACGACCATTAACTGGTTGTGGCATGATAGCAGAAATTTTACTGTCAACTGGAGTACTTAATCTACTGAATAGTTTGACTGTGAAAAGTCCGATTGTTATCAATGCAGTTCATTGGACGGTCTTTAGCATAGATGTGTTGCTGCTCACTTGAGCAGTTCCACTTTTCAGCTGGTACGGAGAATCAATAGGATATATTCTAAAAGTAGAGTTTATGGTTAACCATCTGGAATAAATTGATACAGATTCTTGATGATAAATTTCATAATTCCTCCCTCCCGTACTCTTGATGATTCGTCTCAATTTATGTTTCGATTTATTGGATGTTGGCTGACTTTCCGGTTTGTAATAAACGATTGGAAACGGTGGCATGTTCGAATAGGAATTTCATTCCATTTACCAACGAGTTCCATTCCGGATTGCGATGTTTCCGTTTTGAAATACGACTTAAAAAATGAGTTCCTATTAGACATGACGTCAGCTCCCTCGAGGGTTCAAATCTTATATACGAAACATAGAGAGGTGTGTGATGACGTCACTAGTAATTTTAAACGAATACAACAACGACATGTGACATTTTTAGTACATCCTTCACTAACCTTAAACTAATTTACTATTACTTGGCAAGATATGGAATAGACGCAAGAGGTCGTAGCTAATCTGCAAACTGCAATCTGCAAACGCAGGGACTATCTTTTTCTGCAGACACGCCCCTGAATAATTCTGTCATTAAAATGCTGCACTCCATTCACGCGTAGCAGCTCTCTGGAAAGCCGAAGGTAACCGCAAATCATCACCAGACAATCTTATGGAACTCTAATGCTCAGCCGTTCTTTGATGTTATCCTTCCTGCTAAGTAGGTAGTCTTTCCAGCGCATCATCGGTACCAACCTGCTTCGCTAGGAACTTTGATGTCCTTTTCTGTTGGTTTCATTTTGTGCCGAGTATTTCCTGGACAACATCCCAAACCACAACGGTGCCCCGTGAATGATGAATCTGCACTGTCTGTCTCTTCTTTTCACAAGTCGTTGAGTGCATTGTTTATGGTTCTGTTTTCTACAACACAATAAAAGTGCAGCTTTTCCACTTAACAGTTGGCGCTTTTACTAGGTAAAATCATCATGCGACCGATTTTTGTTTTATTAAATTACGCCGCGATATCTTCATTCCCAGCATAAAACAAAAGCGTTGCGTAATCCAGGCATTGTGACATCACTTAGTCAAAGTCCACCATTATTCTGTTATTTTATCAAAAATCCTCCGATAAGGGTATCGTTGCGTCGTCCTCCGGTAATCATGAAATTTTTTTCCCAATCCTCGTTACCGTTAAACGAACCACAATCAACGCGGAACAGTGGTAGCGAAGCTCAGAATTATTCGAATCAGTTCAAGTCTGCCCGAGCCTGAGCAGGGCCGAGCAGAGCGGTGCGGATTGACTGCATTCTTCGGACTGCAACAGAAAACAATTACCGCAACGCCCCGCTGAAAGTTTTCCTTTAATTTCCTCGGGGAAATTTTTCTCAGTTCTGCTGCATATCACAAGCCAGCTTTCTTCTTCTCCTTTTGTAAAGCAATGTGACGAGCAAACATACAGATGAGGCCTGGGCGTGTCAAAAGCGCCTCGGGAAAATAACCGTCAAGATTTGCTTGTTGCTTCTGAATAACTTGAAATCAAGGGACGGTTGTCAAATCATCAACTGGTATACAGACGGGCACGCTCACACAGGAACGCGCGCGCAATGAATGAATGCATATCACCGTCAGCAGTTCTCGTCGTTATCATAATCATTGTCATTAGTAATCACTTACTCTGTAATTCAGAACGCTTGGTACCGTTTGGAGCGTTGCGTGAAATGATTGGGCATGAAGGAAAGTAATCCAGCTATTCTCAAGAGGGCATAACAAACCGGCCAATTGCATGTGGATAATAAGAAAAATTGATACCGTATTTTCTTTCATGACAGTATGAGCACGCAAAAGATCATACCATTCCGAAACCATTCCAGCCGGGTCTGTAGCTGAACTTCAGAATGGACAAGCTCATTAAAGTGTCATCTAAGCATTAAATCAAAGCATAAGCATTGAGTACATTGAAAATTGAAACTGACTGACTGGAGCACGACTGAAAACGAAATGGGATAGATTTTCGACAACTATTTTATGTGTGCTATAGGACTTAATTTGTTACTTAGATAAAGGTTGCCTTATTTGTTTGAAACAATAACAATTCATGGCACATTTTTCAGGTTAGGTTCATCTTTTGGGTGTCTCCTTGAACGTAGCAACATTTCGCAATCCTCGCGACGGGATTTCAAGGATTCGACCCGATGATTTAATTGTGAAAACTTTCAACAACATCACCTTAATTGTGAAAACTTTCCGTTATAACTATTAAGACGACTAGAGGAACACCATGGTGGAACTTACACCTCGCGGAACTTAAGAAACGATGCAGGAGAGATGAAAACAGACGTTGTAGAGATGCCTGGAGACTTTTCAGTTTCGACGAACCAAGCCGACTTAATAAAATATCGAAATATCATCAGGTACTGTACGAACTGTAATACTGTACGAACAGCAATAATCTATATATAAGAGCCTTGTCTGTAGCCAAAACGAGGGGCGCGATATGTATTTTCGTGGTAATAATCGCCCACATTCAGCAAAGACTCAAACCAATCATACCAGCTTGCATTCAAGACGAGCAAAAGTAACGTAGTTGCACCTCATAGAGTTACATAGCGTTGGCGTTACATATCGGACCTCCAATTTGCTCTCATTTAGACGCGAGGCGACGCGCGGGTTACAGCTAGTATCCTATAATGTCTGTTTGTATTCATTTTATAAGCTGTGTAAAACCTGAAGGTCGAAACGATCCAGAAGTCGTTTTAGTTGACTAATTCTATTTTCTTAAATCACCTGAGCGGATTGTTGACAACAACATCCGAGAAATAAGCTTAGTAGAAATTGCTTTTCATTCAACATTCAGCATGGTTATCAAAGTGACAAGTCTACTATAACGCAGAATGTGGTGAATAAAACTGAGATTACCTTTTCACGAAAGAAATCTTGCTTAAGAACTTTTTTGGATATTGAATGCACCTTTGATAACGTACCTTCCGCTTCCATCTTGGAGGCTACCTGTCATCATAATGTGCCTTCAATAATAATAAATTCGATAGAGCAGATGCTTGGTAAATGGTTAGATGAATCGCAAAACAGACCCCATAGTGGTCCTTAACCTCTTATCCAACGACTCCTATCTCTAGCTCCACGTGATACCAGCCGGAATACGAGCAACTTTAGCAGAAAGCGGGTGACCAACCCCGGTGGAAGCAAAGGTCGTATACCAACAGGAAAGGAGTCACAGTGTTATCGCGCTACTATAAGATGGCAGTCCCATCACAAGATTCGGTAGCGTAAGCCCTTGTACGGCTACCTATCTAAACTCACCCCACTAAAAAGAATCAAGAAAATCCTTCTCGGAACATTCGACATGGAGACAGGCGACGAAATGAGAGCCTGGAATGAAAACTTGGAACTACAGATCACTAAATTTCGCTGGTGGCGACAGCCTGCTATTCTATCAGTTAGAACCCCGAAAGTTTGGCATCATGGCTCTACAGATCTGTCGAAAAGGTGAGAAGGTGTGAAGGATCCGTGGTGGCACAGCCCAGTTTTACCAGAGCGGTGGACCGTCCAACGAGCTGGCTTCTAAGTGATGGGCAAAATGCAGGATCGCGCAATGAACTGAAAAGCGATCAACGAGAGGATGTGCGTGTTATGGATAAAAGGCTGTTTCTTCAACTACACCACCATAAACGTATTCATCACAAGATCGCTGTATTCATCGCTGCATTCATCGCTGTATTCATCACAAGAAACACACTTTCTAACAATTTAATGCCAACACTAGAACTAAATAATGTGCACATTAATTTCGTAGACAGTGCTAGCAGTCTAGGTTTTACTGTCCAGAATAACTTGGAATGGGACAAATACTTACTGAAGCAATGTGGCAGGATACATGCCTCTTTACGATCACTTCCCAAAACTGCCATAAATTGCAGCCCTGCAATCAAATTGAACCTATTCAAAAGTTTAATTCTTCCACACTTTGTAGCATGCGATTTTCTACTGCTTGAAGCATCCGCGCCTATTTTATCAAAGCTAAAAGTGGGTTTGAATAAGTGCCCGCGTTTCATTTTCGGCCTCAGTCGATTCTCAAGCGTGTCTCACTTACATAAACAACTAATTGGTTGCCCTTTTGAAAACTATGCGCGAATGAGATGTTGTCTGTTTTTGCACAAGCTAATCAACATTAGAGATTAGACCCTCGAAAGAGGATGGAGTACGATACACTCGGCCGCCAACCAGGCCGCAACCACGGTGCTTGTGTGGAAATCTCGAGCGCACGAAATTATTGGTTTGACAGGGAATAACTACAAGCGATAGAGAGAGAAAAAGGCGCTTTGAAAAACTATTTAAGCATATTCACGAGAAAGAATTTGGCGCTTTTACCTCCGCAGCATCGTGGTCAACTCATTCTGCGCTCGTCGATACGCGTATCGGGGACGAGGGAGTGGATCTTCTATTCACAAACGAGCGCGAGGTGATCGACAGGTGGAAGCGTTGCTTCGATGAGCACCTAAACGGCGTGGCAGAAGGAGACGCAACGGAAGTTAACCCAAGGAGTGCCAACAGACGACATCAGCGTGCCGGCTTCCGATCTCGAAGAGATAATAGAATCGCCGTAAAGGACCCGCTCCTGGCAGAACTCTACAAAAATGATCAAGCAACGGCACTCCACTGGATAATTTCATGGATTTGGGAGGAAGAGAAACTACCGAAGGAGTGGATGGAAAGTGTATTACGCTGGTCAACGCCGCCTATAAGGTACTCTCTCAGATTTTGTTGCGTCGTCTATCCCCAATAGCAAGAAAATTCGTAGGGCAGTATCAGGCGGGCTCTTTGGGGGACCCGTGCTACTACGGATCAAATTTTTACTCTCCGACAAATCCTTCAGAAATGTCGAGCGTACAACGTGTCCACGCTATCGTGGATTTCAGAGTAGCATACGATACAGTTGAACGCAAACAGCTATAGGAGATAAGGCACGCGAAGGGTTTTCCGGACAAACTGACGCGGATGATCAAGGCTACTCTGGAGCTAGTGATGCGCTACGTACGTGTTTCGAGGGCACTCTCGAGTACTTTCGAAACGTGCAGAGGGTTGCAGCAAAAGTAGCCAACTTTCAACCTTCGCAGAAGACCTCGATATCATTACTAGAAATTTCGTGTCAGGAAAGACAATCTACTCCAGACTAAAAACGGAGGCTACAATGATTAGGATACAATTCAATCCGTCGAAAAACAAATATATGGTAGGAAGAGGCTCCAGAGAAAACAACATTCTGGTTGGTGGTTGCTAACTTCGTATATTCGAGATCTCTGGTACCGCCGACAATAATACGACTAAGGAGATTCAACAACGCATTCAAGCTGGGAATCAAGCCTACTTTTCTCTCTGAAAGACTCATCGATCAATGAGCATACCCGCCACATAAAGCTGACGATGTACAAAACGCTAATCAGACCGGTAGTCTTCTCCGAATTGTAACTCTGCTTTCGGAAGACATACGTTCACTTGCCGTAGTACAAACGGATAGTGGAGAGTGACGCAAACATATGAACCACGAGCTACAGACACTACTTGAAGATATTCCCACCGTTGGCGATAATCGAGAGACTACTGATAGGCCAGCCACGTCACAGGGATGCCAAACGACCTATCTATGAAATTCATTCTCCATCCATAACTCCATAACTCCACCGGAACCAGGTATAGAGGGGCCCAACGTGCAGGATGGCTCGACTAGGTTGTGGCCGACTTGCGTGTGTCGAAACGTTCAACGAATTGTCGACGAGAATTCTTGATACTTCCCACTTCTATGCTGCCAGAAATAGGAAGGTCGCGCGGTAATTACTACCGCGAGCTGAAATTGGAAAAATCCCATTCGCTGGATAGTTACTGCACCGTTTTTCAAGACGAAATCTTTACGATTATGTGCGGAGGTCAGTTTGCGGTTCGGAGGGAGTTAATAATAGGTAATGTTATCTATTTATGTCCTCATAGCCAGCCCAGTTTAAAAGCACTGTGCGGTCATTTCAAAATCCAAAACAGTCATCGCCAAATTCCGTATACTATTTTGCTACGCACAAAATCCAAAACAGTCATGCTATGAATATCAAGTATATTTTGACGAACCCTCATTTGGGAAACGCTGTTTTGCGTACAACGTTTTAGATTTTTCCACTGTCTGTACATTCGTGTAAACTTATGGTACGGTTGGCATACTCTTAATGGTATCATCGAATCTTATCCGTTGTAAGAAAACGGTTGAACAAATCTTCTTAATGTAAAAGAGAAAGTACGTCCTGTGAAGTGTTAACTTTTCTATTTTGGTTAGAATATCAAAGTTGGTGTAAAGTTACAGTGTGAAAAAAGTTGTTTGTTGAATTACTTCGAATTATGAAAACAGTACAATCACGTGGCCTATTAACAGTTAAACGTCAATCGAAGACATTCAACTTCTTAGCACTAAAGACAAACGACGAAGAACGGACGAAATTCAATACTTGAAAAAGACCTCAATACGCATAGCCGAAACGTCAGAGAGAACGAGCTAACCGACTAAAACTAGTCTGAATTCCATACGACTGAAAATCCAACCAAAAAGTAAATATTTGCTACGACCTGCTAGAATTAAAATTTCTTGTAAACTCAGGCAAAGTAAAGTCTAAAGTTCTTTTCAGTTAGTATTTGGCCGTTTCTTTCACACTAACACACTAACGTTGAAAATCCAACGTGGTCAGAAGGAATGTTCAGGAAGGCTCTCGAATTTCCTAAATCGACTGTAAATACGTGCTCAAACGTTACCGACAAACATTTACGTTGAATCTTGCCGTGCAAATCAAACGAAGAAGTGGAACCTATGACCGGAAACTGCGAGCTAAGATTTTCAGAGCAGTTCGCAATGATCCTGGGATCTCCGGACGTGATTTGACAAAAAGCTTCACTGCGGCGTATAGTATAGTACAGCTCGGTTAAAATCTATACGAGCAACATTTCGGTCGTACAGTTCCACCAAACATTCCAACAGGGCCATGAAACAAAATCGGGTTGCCAAAAACCGTGCAAGTAAACTCTACGACCATGTTCTGACTAAGTCTAACGGATTTATTTTAATGGGTGATGTAGCATATTCGTGTATTCGGGATCTATGGTCACCGCCGACAATAACAAACTGAAAATCGAGCCTACTTTTCCCTACGCTCAAGCCTACTTTTTCGCTTCGATCAAGGAGCATTTGCCACCGCACAAAGCTGACGATGTACAAAATGCTAATTATACCAATACCGGTAGTCCTCTACGGACTTGAGACAGTAGCTTTGCTTACAGAAGACATACTTGCACTTGCCGTTTTTGAACGATGGGTGTTGCGGACTATTTTTGGGGAGTACAAACGGATAGCGGAGAGTGGCGTAGGCGTACGAACCATGAGTTGCAGGCACTACTGGGAGAGATTCCCATCGTACACCTGGCGATAGTTGGGTGACTACGGTGGGCCGGCCAAGTCGCAAGAATGCCGGACTACTGTGCAGTGAAATCCGTTCTCTTCAAGAACCCAACCAGCACCAGGAATAGAAAGGCCCAACGTGCTAGATGGCCTGACCAGGTTGAAGCAGACTTATGTGTGTCGAGAGGAATTCTTGATACGGCAAGATGCACCCCAGCTCTCGGCTGATAAAGTAATTACTTACTTACTTTACCAGCCGAGAGCCAGGGCGGCTCTTACTACGAAAGAAACATATTTAAAAATGGACTTTGAACATATCCCAGGTCAAAACTATTACCTTGCTAAACCCCTAGGGCGTTCAAATGAGGTTAGTTCCAATGTGTCTTCACAGATAGGTACATTCGCCCGCAAGTTGATGATTTCACAAGGCATCGGTAGTTGTGGAAAGAAAACATAGGTTTTCATCACTGGAGTAACTCTGAATAATGGACAACTTTACATGGAGAAGTGTCTTCAGAAGATAGTTTTGTCATTCATTCGATCCCGTGAAGATCCTGCGAAGTTCTCGTCTGACTAAGCCAACTGCCATTATAGCCGGGATGTCGTAGAATGATATAAGTCAAGTCAGTGCAGTGGTATGCTCAAGCGTAAATTAAGGAAATGTGGTAAAACTATAAAAACCCCATCTGATATGGAAATGTGGTGGAAAAAGATGGCAAATATGGTAAACAATGTCACTATGTAGAAAAAGGTGGGAGATCATATATTTTATAAATGAATTCCAAACAAATTTCAAAATCATCTCCATATATCATTGCGATAATGTTGGTTTTTATATAACAAACATTCTTAACATGCTCTGATCTTTAAATATGGTTAAAATAAATATTGCGAAACATACTGGTGATAAAGTTTCCCCTCCAAAAAAATCCAAAATTAATTTTTAAATTAATTAACTTGTTTGAAGGTCTACAAAAACAAAGTTCGTAAGTCCATACGTGCATATTTATTACGCAATGTAGAGAGATTCAAGGTTTACGCATAGATTAGATAAAACTGTAATACCACACAGTAAGAGGCATGCTAACATTTGTTAGAAGAACCCACTTTTTTTTAGCTAGCTTATTAAAATCTCTGCGCTGTGTAAATATTTTGGTGTAACGATGTTTAGTAATACCTAATAGCTACCGAACGTTATGAAAAAGACAATTCATATATGGGTTTTTAGTGTATCTTGAAAACAGAGGTATTATTATCAAGTTTTTTCCGTGTTGACTAAGCCACTTTTATATAACTACCATTACATCACTACTACTATCATCATTCTTTTGTTGAAATATAACTATTTTCACTAATTGTCATCAGAGCGATTTTGATTGTCCACTACTCGGAAGCCGTACTCGAGCTCACCGGTCAGCGGACGTTCCGTTCGCCAGTTGCCGACGACGTCGTCACCGCTAGCGCTTCGCGTTACTTGGAACTCCTTCTTCACTTCTTCCCACGATGGATCAAGGTGACCCGGGCCCTTATCAGTTCTCCGTCCAGTCGCCAACAAATTTACACGGGGCGCAAGAATGATAAGGGTGCGAATACACCGGTGTATCTCCGATAATAATTTCTGGCTGGTTTCTTCTACGGGCAGGGTAATGTGACTGAGAGGTGAGTGGAGATTTGTGTTGTGTGTTTGTGGAGCAAGAGGTGTTGGATGGCGAGGATCAAGTTCTACTTCGGGGAATTCGGGACCGGCTGGACACGGGACCATGAAACGATGCAGTCATTATCAGGAAACACACCATATACAGCAGTTTCGGTACTGAACAGCGGCGGGCTTAGACTAGAGTACGGCTTTCGTCACGTCACTGAAACACACGAACGCACAGCACATCGTGTACACAAAGTTGGTTTCCATCATACCCGGGTTCGGGTGCTGCAATCCACTCACGCCAGCGTTTCACGATAATGTAAATAACAGAAACCACGTTTGCGTTCAAGCTGATCAAACCAAAAACCGCACACCGAAATATCGGTATACTTTGGCTTCTTCTTTCATCCGGTCTAACATAGATTTATAAAACACATTGTAATCGATTCTGTTTGTGTTGCAGGCGAAATGTTGATGAACCGAACCGAACCGAGCCGAACCAACTGGTCTGCGATGAGGTATTTGCCCCCGCCGATCGGTGTACATTTCATTTTATTAAACTGTGTGGCCTGATTTCCATTTAATCTCTGACCTGTCCCATTGAAATGCACAAAAAATGAGCCATCGGTTCGAATTGCTAGGTGAGTGAATGCCGGAAGTGCTTTCGATAGATTTGCACAAAAACATAGCGTCATAAACGTCATATTTACACTACCAGTACCAATTTTGCAATTGTTTTCAGATAATATACAGGTTGTCACCTTCTGTTCCATTTTTTTTTTTTGTGAGGACACAGGGGGGAGCTGTGGCTTATCCCGAAGTTCATCGGCACAGCAAATGTTGAAAAATGAAACAAAGCGCGCGCATACGCGCAAAACACAAATGCCATCCCCATATCGAAGTGTCGGGCACGGGACGTGCGCTTGGTGTTGTATGTTCCTATGCCAAATATTTAATCAGTTGATTAGATAAAACGTAAATAAATTGTTATAATGTGCTTTTCGCCATCGCCATCGTATCGCTTGGCTGGCTGCCTGCCTGCTCGTGAGGGGGGAAAATCGCGCCGTCCGCCGTCAATAAAAAGCCCCGTGCGTGGTAAACGATTTCCGCACTGCGCGGTTGATAACAGTCAGCAACCGCCATCGGCCGGCCCAGAGGTGGTACGTCATGGCAGGCAACGGGTCTATGGATGGGTTTGGGCCAAATCGCAGGCTCCAATTCTGAGGCAAGGTGGGGGAATTCAATGATCGGAAAATAATTAGCACGTAACCAGTTAGAGGAAAGTATGGCTAAAATTACGGAAAATGGTCTAACATGGCATTAAATTAGGGTTCGATAATAAAACTAAAATTGTTTAACGATTTATTAGGCTGCCGAATATCTATAACAAAATGAATTGACTTTTACATTAAATTAAACTAAACTACAAAGATGATATACATTACTGCAGAGATTTATGATGTTAGAGAGAATTTACGGTAATTTGATAATGTGCTGATTTGATGGTATGAATAGATTTACCAAATTCAACTGATTAATCGTTTTTAATCGGTAGCTCAGTCATTAGTACAATATTAGTCACAAAATTGCTACGGATTCGTGTTGAGTTTGAGCATTCTTGTTCAAAAATAATGCACTTAATATCGGCCTTCATAGTAATAGTCACTGAAACGGAACCACTACTGACACGAGGTCTTCAAATATTGGAACTTTTATACTTAATCGGTTGGAAATGGTCAACTCATCTTAGCCATCTTGGATTTGGTGGCCATATTGGATTTTATTAACAAATCGCCGTTTTCGCCATGAGCCCCCAACCGATTTTTACCGATGAAACAATTAATTTTCTGTATCAAGGTTTACAATTCTAATGAAATGTATAGTTTGCTACAGAAAATTTATTGTTTCATTCAGTTAATGCCACTGCACACCTAATTTTAGGAATGTCTCTTGTATTATTTATTCTCAACTTTCCAATGGTGGTCTTAAAATAAAAATCAATTGGGGGGCCCATGGCGAAAACGGCGATTTCATGATAAAATCCAAGATGGCCAAGATGGGTTTTAAACTATTTCCAACTAATTACGTATAACAGTTCCAATATTTGAAGACCTCATGTCAGAAGTGGTCCCGTTTCAGCGAGAATTACTCAAGTACGAAGACAGATTCGCCAAAATAAAAACTGCATGAATCGGAAAACTCCCGTAAACTTACCTAAGAAACTGCGTATGAATTCCAAAACTCGTGTAAATCCCAAAAATTCGCGCTAATTCCAAAACTTGCTCAAGAAATACCGTGTATAATTAAAATTTGCTTAAAAACACATTTAAATTTACAATTTGCCTGAAAACTCGCTTAAATTCTGGAATTTGCACAGGTTAAAAATCGTGAAAATTCTGAATTTTGTATAAAATATTAAGCGTAAATTTTGTGAGTTACCTAAAATAACGTTAATTCGAATTCCAAAATTTGCATAAAAAATCACGGTGATTCTAAAATATGCGCAAAAAAGCTAAGTAGGTTTACGGACCTCTTCGTACCTCTTCGTCATACGTAAACAAGATCCAGACTGTATTGCGAGTTTTTATAAGAATTAATCCACAAGTACCCAAGTTTTTTACATCAAATAAATCTGACACATCTTGCCTGTACATGTATACTCATTTAGCCTGAAAAAATATTTCGGAACTTACATTTCTCAGTGGAACAATTTTTCATGCTCCAGCCAGAGTTCGTCATACGAAAATTCACTTCGTCATAAACAAGATTTCTTTCGTTTATCATGGACAGACAGCAATTATTTAAACAAATCTATGCACGTATTCTTTGAGCCGTGTCCAAAAGCTACATAACCACTATAAAAAGAGAGGAAATAGTTTGAATCATAGCTCAGAATTTCAAGTAGTTACTCTTCGTCATACTCAAGCTTCTCTTCGTCAAAACTGGTGGAAAAACCAAGAGGATTTCTATTTTTTAAACAAATATTGAAAATAGTAATTTTCTAGCATAATCTTTTCCTCGATAGCGAAGAGACAATCCATAAATACCAGGTTGGTTTGACTGTAATTCGCATCGAAATTGGTTATAATGCTGGTTTTTTGTCGATATGTCTGAAAAGTAGACGAAGACCCGCCGTAGATGAACTCATCCAGCACCCTAAATCAAAAAAAAAATCGCAAGAAAACCGCGAAATGTCTAAAATTAGCCTAATAACCGAGTGAACTCCCCAATTTGCGTAAGAAACACAACGTAAATTCCCAATTTGCGTAAGAAACACAACGTAAACCACATAAGTTCCGAAATTCGTAAATAAAAATCATCTAAATTCAGAAATAGGCAAAAAATTCAGAAAAATCCTTTTTAAAATCTCACGGAATGCTAAGTTCGAAAATCTCGCAAATGAGTAAATTAAAAAATTTGCATAAATTTACGCAGTTAAACCGCGTAAGATATAAAAAGAAAATTTCAAAATTCCCATAGATTTCGACCTTCATGTAGAAAAACCGCATATATTCCAAAACCGGCGTGAAAATTCACAAAAATTTTGAGAACTGCGTAAATTTTAAAATTTGCTCAAAAATCTACGTAAATTCCAAAATTTGCGCCAAAAAAATGCGTGAATTCCAACATTTGCATAAGGATATCCGAAAATTGCATGGAAATTCCGAAATTTCCATGAAAAAGCCGTGTAAATTCCGAAAGTTGTATGAAATTATAAAAAAATGTTATTCAAAGAAGCATAAAGCAAAGCAAAGCCTAGGTGCTGTATTCCGTTATCAAAACTTGACCTTCTGTTTTTATACGGCAGACTTCGCAGCCAGCAGTTAGAGTATAGGACAATTGCAGGGCCAGTTGCTACGATCCTATTGACTCTAACAGCCTCTCCCAGCCGAGATTCGAACATACGACGACTGGCTTATTAGACCAGCGTCATACCTCGAAGCCAGGGAGGGAGTCAAAGAAGCATAGTATGCTAAAATTTGCGTCAAAATAATCGGATAACCAAGTCCGACCAAACCATTTTCCCAATTTCTGAGCAAGACAAACCCGGCATCGGGAGCTTTAGCCCCTTCATTTCCCCATCAGCTGGTTACAAAGCACTAGTCTAAAAATCGAATCAATTACTTCTTATTTACAAGAAGATTTCACTGAGTGAATGAAAATTAGCTCACCAGCAAGCGGCATGACTAACGATTATTTATTACTGTCTGACTGACTGACTAACGATACTCCCTTCCGGCAATGTCTTCCCTTCGCCAGCTAGTAGATTTTGCTAAAAACGGCAACCACAGTTCAGTATTAAACTTCAACTCTCGACCCAGAGCGCTAGCAGTTTAACTTTTCCGGTCACTATTATAGTCGGCATAAAAGCTCATCGAAGAATAAAAGTTCGTAAGTACTATGGCCGTATGAATAAGAGGTTATTAATTTTCCTATGCTATCCGTACGATAAGTTAAGTGGAAACTTTATTCGGTTCATTCAAACGGTCTATTACCGTTCTTGCATTCCACTTCTCTGAAAAAAACTATGCTATTCAAAATTCCTGTTCGCCTTAAACCATCTGACAAAAATTTAACTTTAAATCATTAAAAATTACCTTCGTCCGGGTTTTGCAAGTTCACAAACCGACCCTGACGAACGTCCCAATCCCAAGCAACCCGCACGTTGTTTCCCACGTCCACTACCTTCCACAAATCACCTTCCTGACCTCCATTTCGGACCATCTAGACAACGAACCAGTAATGTTCCACGTTCCGTATCTGTTTCTAATTTGTGCAATTACATCGGTGCGTAATCGGTGGTGTTAACAAAAACAATTTGTCGCATCCCATCCGGGGCTAATGACGGTGTGGTTTTCCCTAAAATGGCAGGATTTTTGGTGAGTGGAAATTACACAATCGCTCGCTCGCCCGCCCACCGCACTAGTCGCTCGCTCGCTCGCTCGCGCGGGTGGGAAGGATCGACTGTCGTCACTGAAAAAGTTCACCCACCGCATTCGCTCCGCTCGGGCTCGAACTTCGTCCGATTGTGGTGGGACATTTAGGGCAATCATCACGACGAACCGTTACAACACACAACAGGCCAAAGTATAGCGTCAATGATCGTCATCATTGTCAGCGCTGCTTCCAATGTTGCTGCTGCCAAGCAGTGCTGCCGCTGGTTGCGTGCAGGGTCTTTGTATGTTGTTGGTCGTTTAAGTGGTTTCGCGGTCGACGAAAGATGCGGGAGCGTTGTACACGAGCTGCCCGGAGGGACGTCAAGGAGTAGTTATTAGCCTCGAGAGTATCCAAGTATTCGAGTGAGTGGAGAAGGAGTTTTTCGACCTATTCTTAATGTAGGGTGGTTGGAAGAAAACTGACACACCGTACGAAATTGGGGGAGGCTGGGTGGGTCGGATGCTGTGTGGAACATAATTTATTGTTCTGCTGTGGACTTGCAATAATTTTCCTCCAAATGTGTTAGGTTTTTGCACCGAGACCAAGTCGTTTCCATTTTGGGCTATGGAGGCAAAACGGGGGGCGAATGGGGCGGAACTCAAATATGAGGATATCAGATTGAGAGTGAGTTGTTCACAGAGCGTTGTGTTTTGCTGAATCATTTATATTATTTCCAAGCTGCTGGGCCAGATGTAGTCATTGTATCGTGTTGGAAAGCCGAGACTCACGTAAACGTTATGTATGTGTGCATGAATGTGGAACATTTCTGCGAACTCATGTTTGCTTTTCCGGCTGTCAGAAGCGAGGGTAAAGTGCCGAGGATGGATGTTGACCAAATAATTGTCTGTTTATGGGAGTTTGGCGCGCTTCATCCTAACGCCCGTCAGGCGGATAATTGGCAAAGGGGGACACGGGTAAGTAACATTTGGACACTAATATCCTGTGTCAGCTTTTGATGGGAACCTGCCGGGAATCAACGACACGGGTTAAAAATTGATGTTTGGAGCTTGGTTGAATTCACAGCTGTCACTGTTTCGCAACTGCAATGAAAACGGGGTTACAAACAGGAGGCCGCAACCACACAGTTCCCCTTTTATGCTAATGAGATAAGGTCACCCACAAAGTACACCCTAAACAGTCGTCGTTTCCGGAATCTGCCCTCCACAGCAGCACGTAAATATCTACTGTCTGTCCTAGCTGCCAACTCAGTCAGCATCATCCATATTAGCAGTGCTCGGTGGCCCACAAAACTAAATTTACAAATTACATCCAATTTAACCCGATGAAAAACTTCCTCTTCGTCGACAGTCAGAAACCACTTGACCGTGCCCCTTCTACTAACATACCTTCCAGCTTCCGCTGAGTGAGCTCGGTTTTTGTGTGACGCATACCGTACTACTTAGAGCAGCAGCAGCATCCGTGAAAGATGTATTCGACAAAAGAAACGAAAAAATAACTTTTTCTTTGACGTTAGTATAACAGCGGAAGAATTAATGGTTGTGTGTGTGTATGAGAGAGAGGCAACCGCATATAAAAAGGAGTTTTGAAAGCATATAATTCGCTTTGATTGTGTTTTATGCTTTGTGCTGTCTTTTAAATGTTTTAAACTTAAAAATTTCATTTTTGAAAGGAATGAAAAAAAAAATTAATTCCCACTGTTTGGATTATGTCATCCCTTCAAGTACGTTTTTATCGCAATTGACCTATCTTTAGTATACATCTTTTTTGTTCATTCGAGCACCCTATATATGGTTCAAGAATAGTGAGCAATTTCACATCACTTTTAGGTTCATTTCTTAATAGAATGTGTTCCTTTTCACCGTTCTAGTAGAGTAAAGTAGTTAATTCAAAGATTTCTACCGTACCAGGAAAAGGTCTCACTAACAATCTAAATGTCACTGTTTTAACCTCTACGGGACCCACCATGAGCCTTCGTGTAGACATGTCTCGTCTGTGTTACCGTTGTGAATTTAATACTTTTCAATTACACTCAAGTCACTTTTTACGCAAAGGATACGTCCCGCGTTAATTCCGCTATTCGCGTAAAAAACCGCGTAAATTCCGAAAATCGCGTAAAAAACCGCGTTAAATTCCGAAATTCGCGTAAAAAAAACCGCGTAAATTCCGTAAATCGCGTAAAAAACCGCGTTAATTCCGAAATTCACGTAAAAACAGCCGCGTAAAAAGCGACTTCAGTGTACCTAACTTCTTTAGTTCCTTTCTCAAGATGTAGTCGAACCACTTGAGTTCCCACTTCAGTGGTATCAGCTGGTCATGACATTGACAATGGAATTACAATGGACAAATAATCGAGCAGTTATATGTATAGTCAATGTATGCCATATCTGTAAGAAGGCATGCCACTCTTCAGCAACGATTCATCTGCATCTTGTTTCAAGATTTAAGACTACTCAAGGTTAAGTTTGTTCAAAAGTACCAATGTACTTTGAGGGCTCTCCGCTGAACGAAGTAATCGTCTTGCAACAGCCGTACTAAACCTGCAGATAACTCCATCATCTGTTAAGAAACTTCAAGGCAACGTTCGATTCATTAAAACGAAACCAGTTATGGATTCGAGATTGCAACAAAAACGATTACGCTGAAGCGTGATATCCTTGATAAATTCAAATTGTTGCTAAAACAGCATTGGAATGCCATACAAAATAAACAATCATTACCAATCCATAAAAGTCGCTAGATTGTGCAAACAACATCATCAGTTCGTATGAAGCATTAGGCTGTTAAAAATGACCTTCGAATCTCTCGAGAAGTGATAATTATATTAGAGACAGAAAAGTGGATTATGAAATCGCTAATGTATGCTGTAGGTTTGCCCAAAACTGGTGCTCTGGTTATATAAAAAATGACTCGATTATCTGCAGGACTCGATTACCTGCAGCGAAAAAAGTCGTAAAAAAGTGTTCGACTACAACCAAGAACTCTGCGAAGCGGGTGATTTGGGCAAATTTCCGCCAGACGGATGAATTACGTAGGCCATCGGGCTTCTCCCAATTAGCCTCAAGGAATCTTTGATTCTCAATTGGGAGAAGCTATAGGAGTGCATAGGCTAGAATCGTAGCACTAGCCCCGCGATGGTCCTGTACTCTAACAGTTGGCTGGGAAGTCTGTCGAATAAAAACATAACGCTTTCGACTACTCCGCTTCATCTAAGCAGAATTTGCAAACGATATCTCTGCAACCGTTGTAGAGTTAGTTATTGCCTACAATATTTGTGGCACTGTAGCAATCAAAAGTCAGCGTACTTCTGGGAAATAAGCTTAGACCGTAACTGATTCTACCGAGATAGAGATAGATAGATAGAGTCAGTAGGATTGTTGCACTAGCCCCGTAACTATCCTGTACTCTAACAGCCGGCTGTAAAGTCTGTTGATAAGGTCAATTGGGTCAAGCCTTACAAAGACGTTTGAACCCAAGGCTTTGCTTTTTTTTACTGTGACTTGCCACCACGGAGATTGTGTCAAACTGCAGAAAAAATTAAAAATTTTCATAATTAGCCCACCGAAAGTATGCTAATCCACACCATTTTCGCGTACCGTAGTGTATTTTCCTAAATTTAGATTTAGGCCAGCGCCACGAAAAATATGAAAGGTTTTTAACGCTACTAGCTCTTCCAATTCAGTACGGATTCTGGTGGTTCACATATCATTCGATTTATAAAAGATTCAGCAATTGTGCGGTTTTCATAGAACGATTGTTTTTCAATCGCTAGGTAGTGAAAATTAACGAAAACTGCTGAAGGTCAAATTTCCTTATACATTTTCCGTGTGACAGCCTTGCTTCCCAGGCACGGACGACCGTTATATACATGAAGCGAGCTGTTGCTGCCAGGGTTGCCACATGCACAGATTATTCTGTGTTTGACAGATATTTGTAAGAAGTCGCCTGTACAGAATCTGTATGCATAAAATACAGATTTTCGCCAAATTACACAGATTAAATAGATTTTTGAGCTTTTACATGAGAGTGAAAGAGACGGAAATAGTCAGCAAAATGACCCTCTATCTCTTTCACTCTCATTGTTTTGCATTGGACAGATTTTTGCACAAATATTTTTCCTCGCCGTACAGATTGTCAGATTTTTTCATCAAAAAACACAGAATTATATGTGGCATCCCTGGTTGCTGCTTCAGGAAACAGAAACTAACGACACTTGTGTAGCCCCGCCTTCTTGAGCAGAGTACTTGTCGGAATTCATTCGCTACTCGACTTCCGAGTTGTTCAGTTCAACTTTCTTCTTCGTTCTAAGCTTAGACCGCACCAGTGGTAATCCGACTTAGATAACGCTGCTTGAGAATTTATTGTACAAGCTTCACTTTCACTTTTGCTCTTTGTTTGGTACATAACGCTGCAAATAGGCGACTTATGCCCTCACGGATTGGCTAATGTGAATCAATTTTCGTGCGTTGACGGAGGCAACCATAGCTAAGAAATACAGGAACAAATAAGAGAGAACATGTTGGGCGGTACGGAACAGAATTGAACGGCATCTTAGCGATAAGCTTGCTTTTTAATAATTCTCAGTACGGACAAACGTACCCCAAGCAGCACAATTTTAGCACTGCTACTTGTATCAACTTATTTATGACCCAAATCAGTCGTATATCGGTGGTCACAACTGTTTTTTAACAACCGTATTACTAAGGACGCTTGATGTAGAATTTTGGTAAATCAAGCAACGGCTCTTATTATTGTCAATAACATATTATTTTGAAGATTTGAACTACTGATTTTACTGCCAAAAATACGATGAATCAAATCGGCATATGGTATAAAAATAGGAAATGCAACGATTAATTGTAACCGCTACAGAGCCATGATCACAAATGAGTGCCCTTAATGTAAAATGCACCGTTGTTGTAATAGGATGGCACAACATGCCACACCACGTGTGCACACAAACATTCAGCGGATCAATAATAATTTGGTAATTATTATCTGGTATAATTGGCTGGTGAATTGGTTTCTAAGATTATGTTATTTAACACCGTTGGGCTATTTTTGTGGTGCAAGGTGAAGTCTCTAGTCTGCGCCGTTAAACCGCCGACGATTGGTGCTTCGGAAGACAATATTCGCCAAGTTATCACCACTTTTCTGCAAAGTGTTAAAAATTGAACTGCCTCCGAACCAACCATGGTATTTAGTCACATGCAGCAAATGAATTGAATGCAGCAATTTTTGAATGAAAATGATGAAAAATTGTCTTCTGCATGAAGCCAAATTAATGGCTATCAACATCATTTACTATGCTTTACATATATTTGAATTATTCCATTATTTTTGCAGATTTTGGTACAAATTTGATAAGTATCGATCTACCAGTAACAGTATTCTAGTTTTCACCACTACTGGTACTACCACCACTACTGGTGCGTCTACCCCAGTTTAATATCTGCTGAATGGTATTGAGCATCAATTTTTATATAGAAAAAATCTCTGCAACCAGTACATTAATATTTACTGTCATATAAAAATAGATATTTGTCACCGTAAGCCATTCGTCATTTGTTCAAATCTCGTCTGGGAGAGGCTGTTAATGTCAATAGGATTGTAGCAGTATGCAGGACAGGGTTGTCTTATTCTCTAACAGCTGGGCGCGAAATCCATCGAATAGAAATAGAAGGTTCAAGTTTAGAAACAAAATGTTGCCCCTAGACTTTCATTGAAATACCATATCCAAATAACAACTTGATTTTATTACACTCTTATGATGGCATTTAAGACCAAAATTGGACATGAAAACCGCCATAAGAGTACAATAAAACTCACATTGTTGTAAGGGATAATATCCCAAGACTAATAATATTCACATAAATACAACTCATCTCTCATTAGTTAAGCAATTAATACAGTGGCGACTCGTCCGCATGTTCAACCTGTTCATAGGACAGGCAACAAAATTCAACCCGACAATATTTTTTTTCATCACTAGTTCATGATTTCGTTTGAACCGACGCATATGCAATACGATTAATTCGGTAAATTATTAGTTTAGTTTACGAAGCTGCTGAGCAAACCGTTCAACACGACGTTTGAACGTTGCTTTGATCTCAATGCACAAGCATATACCAACACATTATTCCTGGTGTTGATTCTGGGTACGAAGCAGATAAAAAGAGAATGTGAAACAGCTTTTACTCGAAAGCGCGCATTATTGTCTCATTACTCGTTCATCTTCAGCATTGAACAACTTACTATCACATATCCCTATGGCCTGCGCTTTGATTCCATTTTATCTAGTCACGAAGCTAATGAGCAAAACGATCAATACGACGCTTGAACGTTGCTTTAGAGATTAGCACCAGGAACAACGTATTGGTACGAAGGGGATGGCATGCATTATTCGCAAAATTTTCTCATTAACTCGTTCATCTTTAGCATTGAACAACTTACGCATATTGCTTGTGGTGCGTGTGGTGGTTATTCTTGAATTTGGTTCAATAGGTAAATTGAACGGAAAGTCTTAGGTTCGTAGTTAAAATTCAGAGACGAGTTTGCTGGTAAAGTAAACCGCTGTATTCGGTTGTTATTTGAATAATAGGGGTATTCACGTACCGCTTGTTATGTTGCGTATACGGAGTATTGCGTATTTATACTGCAGTTACTCTGGCACTTCCATAGAAACCGGAACTGCTATGCGAATTGCGGCAGCGTATACACGAAATACACCGTTTACGCAACATAGCAAGCGCTACGTGCATACCCCTAATGTTTGTTTTATAAATAAAATATAGAATTTCGATAATAAAAAAAGCTGCATATTAATTTGTATTTTTCGCTGGTTGAACAGGTAAGCTAAACCACCACGAGTCGCCACTGAATTAATACAGCTTGGAATAATAAATATCCGATTTGAATGGCTTTCAATCGATTAGCTCAATGATTCAGAACTGATTACAAATATTGATTTGAAACACCAGACTATATGCAATGACTAATTATGTTATCATGAACTATGAGATCAAACACACACGCAGAGGCGATACCGAGCGAGGGGGTGTTAAATAGAAACCTAATCTACACTCTGCACACACAGCTACTAAGAAAGGTTTCTTAGTCCAAACTAAGTTAGCGCTAGACAAAAGCAGTAATAAAATCCAAAACAGCCGCCATACCCCTTTTAGTAAGATTCTCCAGATTCTCGTATATGTACATTGACAGCCGTGTCGATGATGATGCTTAGTAAACGCATTAAACCACATTAGCATCGAAAAAAAACCGACGACGGCGTCGAAAATTATTTCATCACACTAGAGTGGGATCTGTTGTTTTTTTTTTCTTTTCTTTTCGAGGTTAGATTAATTTGCTCCAACATCCGGCTAAAAGTCTCGGCAAATGCCTACTACTGTGTGTTGTATCCACACAAGGACACATGCACAACCAAAGTGTGCTGCTACCAACCACACTGATTATACCGATGATGACGAACGAACATGTAATCTTATCAGCTCGCTCCGTAGATTCGGTTTCCATTCCGGCTGCTCTATATTGTGCTGCTGAGCTACTCAACCACTGAACGAAGCAAGGTTATTACAAGCGAAACTTTTGACTATTCATTCATGTGTTCTGATGGCAGCTCAACTCGAGCATAATGATTTGGAATGTTTTAAATCGATAACCCGGTAAACAACCAATTATTACGTGTAAATGGTAGATTGGAAATCAATCATCTTGTTTCATTGGGAAGCTGCTCGAACGGGAATGTCTTCCCTTGGCAAGGAAGACCTCACGTACAGTTCAACGACTTATCGACTTTCTTTTGTTTGTGTTTTCCAAACATCATCGATTGATTGCCCCTTCTGTCTGCGGATCCATTGCCAAGTTTATGCGCACAAACACAATCGTTTTGTCCCGCAAAGCTCGCATCATCGGGTTTCCCTCAACTTTTCCGGCCAGCCTTGGTCTGCTTGGAGAGTAAATCATTTAATTAAATTATTCACCTCCCTTCCGGGAGGAGCTATCCTTAATCGAGAAGATGGCAGGTTGATTCACACGACCTTCTTCTCGTGAAGGTTTTCCTCATACGCACGCAGTAAATCGTATTAGTGTGCCACCCCTCGATCCGCCGCAGCATCCAGCGTGTTTAATACTGGGTCTTTTTGCGACTGTAACTTGGGCAGCATATTAAAAAAATGCGACTCCGGGGTAAAATTGGCTTCACTACTGTTGCAAGGAGATATTTTGCACTATTCGCCTCAAACCACCGAATGCTTTTTGCTCTTTATCTACGGACATTTCCTCGTCGTCGGTCACATTTACTGCGGCTTCCTAGTGCTTATTCTTTTCCTGTAAACAGGCACCAACCGGGGTCGACTGTGACAGCTAGCGACTTACCATACATACATGTGGGATGGACAAAACAGACCAACTAGAGGAGTCTGACCGTTGCGTTGTATTACAGTCGGGAATGACTGGGAACAGGAAGACCGTAATTGAATTTTCGGGTGGGAATGACACGGGCGGAGAATTGACACGCGGACGAGCGGACAAACGGACGGGGCGGAAAAGCAAAGCGTCCAAGCAATGCGCCCCGGTTTACAAGAGAAGATATTCCATTGTGATGGTTGAAAATCCACAGAAATGTGGCCAGCAAGTGTTTTTACAGCAACGTACCACAAGCCAGTATTCAGCGCTTCGGGAAAAGATGCGCATAAACAACCGCGAAAGTAAACAGACAAGTGGGTACAAGACAGCATCTTTCTGGTGTGAGAAAAAATCACGTAAGTAAAAGACTGGTCGCGGTGATGAGTGTCACGCACAAACACTCACAATAGTAACAGATCCGTTCAAAGATTTAAGTCAAGGGGGGTAAGCTAAACGAACACAATAACGGTCAAGCAGATCTCTTTTTTTCTCGAAGAAATATTATGAATGTACGGCCGTCTTTGGGAAACTAAAGGCGTTACAAAATTTGACATTATAACGTAGAATTATCAAAGAGAATATAGATCTATTCTAGCAAAAACCAACGCTTACATAAAAGACTGTAAAAATCTGGGCAAAAGCCCCGAAATTTATTCCACCACCTAAGGGTCAAGTGAGCAAAAACTGTTTGTGACTGATTAAGCAAAGGCTTAATAAAATTTAAGCAATGATTTATGCGACACAAAGCAGCGCACTCTTTTCATAAGTTCTCATTACGACGCAACTTTGCTTGATGCATGCCTAATATGTGTGTCCCAATGACGGGATCAGGATGTTTAAAGTAGTTTTTTCGCGACGGGTGAAAAAACATGTATTTTGTTTTTAATAAGTTCAAAGAGAGTTGATTACCATTAAAAATTCCAGGAGTTAATAAATCCGATTCGATATCTTTTACTACGGACAGAACATTAGTGTGAGGGTAGAACTATGCCGTATCGTTTGCGAACAGTTTTGGTATACCTTGAAGCTGTAAATTTCCAATATCATTGATGAATATAAAAAATAATAGCGAACTTTTGTTACTACCTTGCGGAGCCCCAATGTCAGTCGAGCATACAGTACTATGCGCATCGTTAAGAGCACAAACTGTTTCCGATTTGTTAGATAGTTTTTTATCAAACCATTAGCGACTCCTGTGACTCCACATGGCTGTAGTTTTTTCAGTAGAATTTCATAATTTATGTCAAATGCAGTTTTAAGGTCCTCCCGGAAACCATATTGAAACTTGTAGAGAACATTACTAGCACAGACAAAGTTTTTAAGCTAATTTTAAGCACTTTTTTCTATGATTTACTTCTATACAGCCGAAAGTCCCTAATAAAATAAATCCCAGTCAATCTCAACAACTTAATTTTTGAATTTGAACTTAAAATGGGGTATTAAATTGGTCATGGAATTGGACTTCAAATGGGTTTGAAATTGCACTTCAAATTAGACTTGATATTGAACTTGAAATTGCGCTTGAAATTAGACTTGAAATTTGACGTCAAACCGGGATTGAAATAGGAATCATGTTAGACATGAATTTGTCCTTGAATTGTAAAAATTAAACTGCGCCTCAACTGGGCTCAACATCGCACTTGAAATTGGATTTGCGATCGGATTTTCAATTCTGCTGCCGATATTTCGATTTATACTAAATCATTTTCAAGGATTAGAAATACATATATCGTTTTTCGTTTAGCTGCTATTTTCAAAATGAAAATGTGTAGTAGTCGTAGTCTCGTAGTTCAGTTTTAACATTTGGGTAGCAACTAAAACGTTATCAATCTTCTTAAACGATTTTATATTTTGGCCTTGCTGGGGCCTTGCGCATATTCGTTGTTGTGTTGTATACATTTGACTGCACTTCTTCTCATTGAGTTATAAATCATCTTCAGAAAAGCCACTTTAAGCTACTTTAGCTACTTTAAACCAGCAGCATAAGTTTATGCAAATGAACTTTAAACAATGTAACTAAAAACACATTAACATATTCCAAACGATTTACAAGATAAAAGTAAAAACATTCTGTTGTCGATGGATCAAATTTCAGCTTCCAACAGTCGGTGTCTTCCTCTAGAAGGACACCACCACACCCCACATACATACATACACGTCGTTTAGAACCGCTTCTAAAAGGTCCAATTGCAACTGAACATGTCCTACTAATAGAGGGATCATTTTCACCATTTGCCTTTCATTTGCATCCATCAACAGAAAACAAAAAAAATCCAAACCATACAAACGTCTAGCAGAGCTGTGCTACGTTCGTTTGCCTGCCCCACTCCACAGCAGGAGCGACTGCATTTCCCTTTCAGCTTAAAGCATCTACTTTACTCGGATCGGTTTCTGCACATACAGATGATGCATATGCGGTTGCGATGATGCAAAGGCATCCTCCCCGACTCCCGATGCTTCACGCCCAACACAGCAGCAGCAGCAGCAGCATAAAACCGATGCGAAAATAAAGGTTTTTTTTGGCGCTCAGCTATCTCTTCAAACATCATAATGACGTTCTTGAAAACTTAACCAAACATTATACCTCACCGTCGCGTGTTCGCCCCGTCGCGTCGTCGTCCGTCCCCGATCAGGCGTCACCAGTGAAGTACCTTAAGCCGGATTCAGTAGTAGAGCAGACAGCCTCAGCAGCAGCATCCGCCACCACCCCCATCCAACCACGCGGATCGCGTTCCATTCCGCAACCGAACGGCCGTACACCACACAGTCCAAAATCCTCATCAGCATCAGCATAAAACACTCACGGAATCGTTTCCATATGAATTTTATGAGTTTGATCCTTTTTGTACTGCATCCTCGTTGCCCCCGTTCGTCCTCGAGTTCGCCTGCCTGCCTGCCAGCCTGCCAGCCTGCCTGGGCCTGCCTGTGTGTGTATTTTCAACCTTTCGCGCGGCATTACAACTGGGAAGCACATTTTTTCGTACTTTTTGCGTACCATATTGCACATTACTCGAGATGGAAGAAACCGTATGTCAGGCATCAGACAATAAAAAATTCTGCACATTTTGAGTCACCAACACAACGTTGCCTACGGGTAATACTTTTCTATCGTCCGTGTTGTATCGTATGAGTGAACAAATCACACCGAACACACATACACACGCACACACCACTTAGGAGGTGAAAGGCGCAACAGGATGATACCCTTCTTCTTGTTGCTATTCGCATCGATACGTTTTCCTTTGCACTTAAGAACAGCAAAGATTTTCTTCCACTAAAGTACTCTTTTCCGGATGTGACTGTATAGTGTACAAAAAAAACAGTAACTAAACTGAATGGATTCGCTACGCCTCAGACAGGAATGTAAAATCCCGACCGCACGCTGTTGACTGACGGAAGTGAACTGATGCCCGAATCGGTTCGCCAGCAACGAACGAGTCCTCACAGTGCTCTAGTCTAGTTAAAATGCCCACTTTCAATTCAAATCTAACGTGAAGTGAAGCGAACGAGACTGAGAATGAGAAACTACACAGGCGCAAGAGAGACGGAGAGAGTGAGAGGACGCATTTCGGAAATCGCCATCATTTCCAGCAAAAATCAGGGGTAGTTAACGGGACAGAACGAAAGAGAAAATGTCACACTTCGTGTGCATGAATCAATGGTCTACGCGCGCATGAAGCATACAGCACACATCAACAGCAGCATGGACGCGAGTGTAGGATTCCTCGTGGTGGTTGCCTGTTTCCAGCCCTGCCAATGTGTATGCTACCAGTGCCAGCCAGCCAGAAGGCCAAAGGGGGAGAGAATTTTCTATCACATAATCATACACGACAGAGTTCGTTCGTTCGTTCTCTCATTCTGCAACATGCGGCGGCGGTTCAATTGAACAGTACGGTACATTCGGGATGGAAATGAATGAAAATGAACGGGATCATGCGAATACGAGAACAGATGAAATGGTCTAGAGTAAATATTGAAGCACACAGCATCAATTTTCCCCTTATAGTCACGCGGTTGTTACGCGAGATGGCAAACGATGGTTCATCTGGATTACTATAAGCGAGTTACACGCGATGTCAAATGATTGACACAACTCAGAGCCGTTCCGAAAATAAAGTTAATCTAATCATTCGTTGGTGCATACTTTCAAACTGTGTATAAACAATACGTTGAAAAGTTCAACGGTTTAATAAAATCTTGATGCCATTAACTTCATTTGTCAATGAGCATTAATAATTCAATTTATCACTGCTCGCATGTTGTGACATCTCCAATGTAGATACGCTCAGCTCAACAGCTACTACCGAATGCTTTCGGGTTATGCTTTCTGGATTTCCGTTCTCCTACCGTCATGTCATCCCACATAAAAAGTCGCATTGCTCTGAGTAGAACCCCTCTACCAGCCTGATACGTGGGAAGCTTTATATGGGGGATATTAGATTGTTCAATTCATCACCGGAAGCGGAACGCACTTACTACAATCGCAACGCACCGCACCAGGATGAGCACGAGATGACTTAAATGGGTTTCCAAATGTTTATTTTAAAGCGATTTTTCAAGTTTTGGTTGGACCATTCATGAATTTATTAAGATTTTTTCCAAAAGTCATTTAACAATTTATGTAGGTTAACCATTAACTATTTTGAATACATTGGTGTAAGTGTCCAAATTATATACAGCTGTTGATGGAGTGCAAAATACGTTGTTTACCCTACCTATTCGATTTTTTCAAGTTTAAACCTTTTAAAGAATTTAAGTGCAAAGTAGTTGTACAATTTACTCAAAGCAATAGGAAAGTGTATCAAACAAAACTTCAAAATGGAGAGACACTTTGCTAACATTGTCCAACATTTCGACGATTGTTCTTGAAGCTGCTTTTTCAGATCGCGTGACTGTGAAGCTCCAGACCACAAAATAAACTTTTATATGGTAAATAGAAGTAATAATACCGTGCGCAGGGTTTCTAAAGAGTTTCCACGGTAAAATTGCAACACACAAAATTAATTTTCAAAACTCAAGTTTTCATCCGTTTGCCATCAAATTTTCAGGGTATTAAATGAAACAATTAAACTTAGTTTTAGCGTCTTTGTTTTATTATATTTCGCTTATCTCATTGCTCGTATTTTGGCTTCAACCCCACCCTTGAGGTTTTGCATAACCTCAAAATGGACAGGTTTTTTTACATGCATATTTACTCATGCTTTCTTCATTTCTATGACTATTTTGACTACTTTAGGACGTTTCAAAAGATTCTGCTAATAGCCCGACAATAGCCCAGTATGTCTCAGTTGGCCGCAGCTCCGGCGTATTGAGGTGGCTAAGATCCAGCACGTTCTTTGCGTAATGGCATAAAGCCAAATCCGGCCAGAAGATTATGGCACAATTGTGCAACTTCAGAAGAGGAAAAAGTCGCTTTTGGAACCCTCTTCCAAATAAAGGGCAACCGGCATCAAATTGCATTACGAAAAAACACTGTAGAAAATTACCCATTGGGTATTTTCTCCTCAAAATTGGGGTAGAAGTAATTTAGAGTGTATTGTTCACACTGTATTTTATCGCTGTCAGTTTTTCCAAAAATTAGAAAGAGGGCGAAAAACAATGTCGCGAATTGATTTTGCGCAGGCACCTGGAAAATCCTCAACTCTCTCATCGGGGCATCGGAAAACAATTCGGAATCGTGCAGTCAGATAGGAGGAACGGAAAAAGAAATGGGGTCAGAATGCATGTTCTATATTCTATTAGTGATCAGGATCACAAGCGTGTCGTGAAATCGTTTAAGCGAAATCACAATGCTTCGGTCAGAGATGTGACCAGGGTTGCCACATGCACCGATTATTCTGTATTTAACAGATATTTGAAAGAAATCGCCTGTACAGAATCTGTATGCATAGAATACAGATTTTCGCCAATTACACAGATTAAACAGATTTTTGAGTTTTTACAATGAGAGTGGAAGAGACGGTAATAGTCCGCAAAATGACTCTCCATCTCTTTTACTCTCATTGCTTTGCATTGGGCACATTTTTGCACAGATATTTTTCCTCGCTGTACAGATGGCCAGATTTTTCCTTATCTTATCTTATCTTATCAATACCATCACAGCCACAATAAAGGATTCCTGAATTTTTTTTAATTATTTCTAATGATAGAAATATTTCAAATTATTTTCTTGTCTGGATTAACATTTGGAAAACATCCGAGATACATCCCAAATGTTAAATCGGCCAGGCCAACTGTGAAGTATTACCGCAAAGACGATTCTGTGAAATGTATCTTGGGTGAATAAGTTATTCAGACATACATACATTTCGGAATTAGCAGGGAAAGAAGAAACGGGGACGTCTCGTACCAACCGTTTCTGATAAATTATTAAGCTTTGTTTCGTTGGGAGTATTTAGCTAGTAAAAATTAAATAATACTCCGGACCCTCGAGGATGGACTTATGGCATTTAGGCCATCTTATAGCAAAATGACTCTCCATCTCCTTCACTCCCATTGTTTTACCTTGGACTGATTTTTGCACAGATATTTTTCCTCGCTGTACAGATGACCAGATTTTTCCAACAAAAAACACAGCATTATATGTGGCATCCCTGGATGTGACCAAAATGCTGAATCTGTCCAAGCCTTTCGTTCAGAGAGCTAAGGACCGAGAGAGACTGCATACGTACTAAATGCAGAAGGCTCCAAGTCGTGACGAACGGCAAAATACGATAGGAAAGTCACCGGTCCGGAAACTGTACACTCAGGATGCTGACGAAACCTCATTGATTATGAAACTTTTGTCAAGGCGGACTTCCGGCAGCTTCTGGGGCTACTGTTGTTCACCGCCCGGTACAAGTATGATGTTCCAGAGGAAGTAAGGAAGCAGAAACCTTCAAAATTTGCCAACAAATACAGTATTTGGGAAGCAATCTGCCCATGTGGCAAACGGAGTGCGCGATCTACGGTAGATCCACCTCAAGAAGTGTCAACAGAAGCGTCTGCTTCGTTTGTTGAAGCAACACGAGGCCCCACGATCTTCTGACCGAATATAGCTTCGTACCACTATTCAAAGGATGTCCTGAAGTGGTACGAAGTACGCGTCACTTTTATACCCAAGGACATGAACCCCCCCTCCCCCAACGCACCGGACAGCCACGTAGCCAGAGGTGGGGGCCAGGAGTCCTATCTTGGCTCCTAATACATTATATGCATATCTTATTGGTTATCACTATAATATATTATAATACATTTAATGTATTGTGGTTCTAAATGAAAAAATATGCACATAAAACAGTTAAAATCAAAATTGGGCCCCCGGGCCCCCCCTTCTGGCTACGTGGCTGGCACCGGAATGCACTCCGCAGGTAGGACAAATACAATACACAGGTTATCGCCAAGCACCTTGTTTTCCAGATTTGGTCACGTGTTTCGAGATTATTCCTTTTTAGCAAACGTCGATTGCCATTGCATTTCAAGTTAATTAAGACCATAAAACAGAATTCTACAAAAGATCTCAATGTCATAGCGAAATTATTCTGAAACATTATTTCAATTGGAGAATGCGAGAGAGTTGGAACTGATGATGATCACCCTGAAGGGATTCGATTAGAATCCGATATTCCTAATTTATAAATCATTGATAAATCTAGCTCTGTCGCAGATATTTCTTTTTTTTAGTGTAAAAATGGTATAAAATGTTAACAATCGTAGCTATTTGAAAGTCAATGTATACTTCCCGATTTTGTTAGCCCCAAATTCTAGACTGGACCTATAACACCGAAAAGGCACTGTGTCAATTATTCCATTTTGTCATCTCGAATATAATATAATCTGTAAGAGAAGAAAAAATATTATGCTTAAAGTATATTATTTTCTTATAAATATATTGTGCTTTTACTGATAAAGATAAAGAGTTTTTTGATTTGCTCGAATTCGACCTATTTTAAAAGTTCATAAATCATAAACCGAAGATTGAAGAACCAACGTTCATAGATAATTCTCAATTGTTTG